>NC_080381.1:84473136-84797728 GCF_014773155.1 Arachis stenosperma
CTCTATGGTCTCTATATGACCTTCAGATTCCTTTGGATCCTCAACAGGGAACTCTTTCTTACTTGAGAGACATCCCATGAGGTCTTTCTCATTGGGATTCATGTCCTCTCCTTCCTTTCTAGGTTTGGCCATGTTGATTATGTCAATGGCCTTGCACTCTCTTTTTGGATTCTCTTCAGTATTGCTTGGGAAAGTACTAAGAGGAGTTTCAATGACTTTCTTACTCAGCTGGCCCACTTGTGCCTCCAAATTTCTGATGGATGACCTTGTTTCACTCATGAAACTTAAAGTGGTCTTAGACAGATCAGAGACTATGTTTGCTAAGCTAGAAGAGCTCTGCTCAGAATTCTCTGTCTGTTGTTGAGAAGATGATGGAAAAGGCTTGCTATTGCTAAGCCTATTTTTTCCACCATTATTAAAGCCTTGTTGAGGCTTTTGTTGATCCTTCCATGAGAAATTTGGATGATTTCTCAATGATGAATTATAGGTGTTTCCATAAGGTTCACCCATGTAATTTACCTATGCCATTGCAGGGTTCTCAGGATCATAAGCTTCTTCTTCAGAAGATGCCTCTTTACTACTGTTGGATGCATTTTGCCATCCATTCAGACTTTGAGAAATCATGTTGACTTGCTGAGTCAACATTTTGTTCTGAGCTAATATGGAATTCAGAGCATCAATTTCAAGAACTCCCTTCCTCTGAGGCGTCTCATTACTCACAGAATTCCTCTCAGAAGTGTACATGAATTGATTATTTGCAACCATGTGAATAAGTTCTTGAGCTTCTGCAGGCGTTTTCTTTAGGTGAATGGATCCACCAGCAGAATGATCCAATGACATCTTAGAGAACTCAGATAGACCATAATAGAATATATCCAAAATAGTCCACTTTGAAAATATGTCAGAAGGACACCTTTTGGTCATCTGCTTGTATCTTTCCCGAGCTTCATAGAGGGATTCACCATCTTTTTGTTTGAAGGTCTGAACATCCACTCTAAGCTTGCTCAGCTTTTGAGGAGGAAAGAACTTAGCCAAGAAGGCCGTGACCAGCTTATCCCAAGAGTCCAGGCTATCTTTAGGTTGTGAATCTAACCATATTCTAGCTCTGTCTCTTACAACAAAAGGAAAATGCATGAGCCTGTAGACTTCAGGATCTACTCCATTAGTCTTAACAGTCTCATAGATCTACAAGAACTCAGTTAAAAACTGATAGGGATCTTCTGATGGAAGTCCATGAAACTTACAGTTCTGTTGCATTAGAGCAACTAGTTGAGGTTTCAGCTCAAAATTATTTGCTCCAATGGTTGGGATTGAGATGCTTCTTCCATCAAATTTGGAAGTAGTTGAAGTATAGTCACCAAGCATCCTTCTTGCATTATTGTTGTTGGGTTCGGCTGCCATATCCTTTTCTTGTTCGAAAATTTCAGTAAGGTTGTCTCTGGCTTGTTGTAATTTTGCTTCTCTTAGTTTCCTCTTCAGAGTCCTTTCAGGTTCAGGATCAGCTTCAACAAGAATGCCTTTTTCCTTGTCCCTGCTCATATGAAAAAGAAGAGAATAGAAAAGGAAGAGGAATCCTCTATGTCACAGTATAGAGATTCCTTTTTGTTAGTAGAAGAAAGAAGGAATAGAAGAAGGAAAAGGTAAGAATCCAAACACAAGGGGGAGGTTAGGTTCGAATTCTTGAGTAGAGGAGAAGTGTTAGTAGATGAATAAAGAAATAGAAAAGAGATGAGAGAGAGAGAGAATTTCGAAAATAAATTTTGAAAAAGGGTTAGTGATTTTCGAAAATTAAAAGAATAAATAAAATTAAAATTAAAATTTAAAACAATTAGTTAATTAAAAGAAATTTGAAAAAGAGGGAGGTATTTTCAAAAATTAGAGAGGGAAGAGTAGTTAGGTGGTTTTGAAAAAGACAAGAAACAAACAAAAAGTTAATTAGTTAGCTGAAAAAGATTTGAAAATCAATTTTGAAAAGATAAGAAGTTAGAAAAGATTTTAAAATTGATTTTGAAAAAGATATTTTAAAAAGATATAATTGAAAAGGATATGTTGAAAAAGATTTAAATTTTTAAAATTAAAATTGATTACTTGACTAACAAGAAACTAAAAGATATGATTCTAGAATTTAAAGATTGAACCTTTCTTAACAAGAAAGTAACAAACTTCAAATTTTTGAATCAATCACATTAATTGTTAGTAAAGTTTCAATTTTGAAATAAAGATAAGAAAAAGATTTTGAAAATAAATCTTAAAAGTTTCGAAAAAAAATAAAAAAGATTTGATTTTTGAAAAGGTTTTGAAAAGATAGGATTTTTTTTTTAAATTGAAAATTTGACTTGACTTCTAAGAAATAGCTAAGTTTTAAAAATTTTTGACTAAGTCAACTCAAATTTTCGAATTTTTTAGAGAAATAAGGAGAAGATATTTTTTATTTTTGAATTTTTAATGATGAGAGACAAAAAAGTAAAACGTCATTTTTATGTTTTTCTCTTTTCTTTTTGGATCAAAACAAAGAATGCATGCAAGAACACTATGAATGTCAAGATGAACACCAAGAACACTTTGAAGATCAAGATGAATATCAAGATTTATTTTTGAAAAATTTTCAAGAAAAGAAAAACATGCAAGACAGGAAACTTAAAAATCTTTAATGCTTAGATACCATGAATGCAAGAATGCATATGAAAAACAACAAAAGACACAAAACATGAAAATTTAAAGATCAAACAAGAAGACTTATCAAGAACAACTTGAAGATCATGAAGAACACATGCATGAATTTTCGAAAAAAAAGAATGCATAAATTTTAAAAAACATGCAATTGACACCAAACTTAAAATTTGACTCTAGGCTCAAACAAGGAACACAAAATATTTTTTTATTTTATTAATTTTTTTGGATCTTTCGAAAGTTATTTTTGAAAAACGAAAACAAAGAAAAAATTTTTGAAAGATTTTTGAAAAATTTTTGAAAAGAAAATTACCTAATCTGAGCAACAAGATTAACCGTCAGTTGTCCAAACTCGAACAATCCCCGGCAACGGCGCCAAAAACATGGTGCACAAAATTGTGATCATCAACAATGGCTCCAAAGACTTGGTAGCGCTCTCAAACGTGAATCACACTTTGTCACAACTCCGCACATCTAACCAGCAAGTGCATTGGGTCGTCCATGTATTAAACCTTATGTGAGTAAGGGTCGATCCCACGGAGATTGTTGGTATGAAGCAAGGTATGGTCATCTTGTAAATCTCAATTATGCGGATAATAAATGGTTATGGAGTTTTCGAAATTAATAATAAATAAAGCATAAAATAAAGATAGAGTTACTTATGTAAATCATTAGTAAGAATTTCAGATAAGTGTATGGAGATGCTGTGTTCCTTCTGAATCTCTGCTTTCCTACTGCTTTCATCCAATCCTTCTTAATCCTTTCCATGGCAAGCTGTATGTAGGGCATCACCGTTGTCAATGGCTACATCCCATCCTCTCAGTGAAAAAGGTCCAAATGCTCTTGTCACAGCACGGTTAATCATCTGTCGGTTCTCGATCATGCCAGAATAGAATCCATTGATTCTTTTGTGATTGTCATCATGCCCAACAATCGCGAGTTTAAAGCTCGTCACAGTCATTCAATCCTTGAATCCTACTCAGAATACCACGGACAAGGTTTAGACTTTCCGGATTCTCAAGAATGGCCGCCAATAATTCTAGCTTATACCACGAAGACTCTGATCTCATGGAATGGAAGGCTCAGTTGTCAGACGAGGGCAGCCATGCGTCGTGCATCAGGAATCCAAGAGATACACACTCTAGCCCTCGCTTGTAGAACGGAGGTGGTTGTCTGGCACGCGTTCATAAGGATGGATGATGATGAGTGTCACGGATCATCACATCCATCAGGTTGAAGTACGAATGATATCTTAGAACAAGAATAAGCTTGAATTGAATAAAAGGCAGTAGTAATTGTATTAAAACTCGAGGTACAGCAGAGCTCCACACCCTTAATCTATGGTGTGTAGAAACCCCACTGTTGAAAATACATAAGTGATCAAGGTCCAGGCATGGCCGAATGGCTAGCCCCCAAAGTCTAAGAACTAAACGTCCAAAGATGGATGCTGAGATAAAAGACAAAACCAAGATGTCTAATACAATAGTAAAATGTCCTATTTATACTAGACTAGCTACTAGGGTTTACAGAAATAAGTAATTAATGCAGAAATCCACTTTCGGGGCCCACTTGGTGTGTGCTTGGGCTGAGCTTGAGCTTTACACGTGCAGAGGCTTCTCTTGGAGTTAAACGCCAAGTTGTAACGTGTTTTTGGCGTTTAACTCTGGTTTATGACGTGTTTTTGGCGTTTGACTCCATAATGCAGCATGGAACTGGCGTTGAACGCCAGTTTGTGTCGTCTTGGATAGAATAAAGTATGATCTATTATATATTGCTGGAAAGCTCTGGATGTCTACTTTCCAACACCGTTGAGAGCGCACAATTTGGAGTTCTGAAGCTCCAGAAAATCTATTTCGAGTGCAGGGAGGTCAGAATCCAACAGCATCAGCAGTCCTTTGTCAGCCTTCTATCAGAGTTTTGCTCAGGTCTCTCAATTTCAGCCAGAAAAATACCTAAAATCACAGAAAAACACACAAAATCATAGTAAAGTCCATAAACATGAATTTAGCATAAAAACTAATGAAAACATCCCTGAAAGTAGCTAGATCCTACTAAAAACTACCTAAAAACAATGCCAAAAAGCGTATAAATTATCCGCTCATCAATGATTGTTTCCTTTATCTTAGGAGTTTGTTAAGATCTATCTTTTAGGGAAGATAGAGATGGTGGGAGAGATTCGTGGAGGTAGTTACTTGTTTGGGCAAGCAGAGCCAGGCTCTTTTGTGATGTCTGACCTTGGTGCACGAAATTGTGATCTCAATGGTGCCAACAAGTTGGTACGCACAATTGTAATCTCAACACTTTTTTACAACTTCGCACAACTAACCAACAAGTGCACTGGGTCGTCCAAGTAATAAACCTTACGTGAGTAAGGGTCGATTCCACGGAGATTGTTGGCTTGAAGCAAGCTATGGTCATCTTGTAAATCTCAGTCAGGCGAATTCAAATGGTTATGGAGTTTTGATAATTAAAAGATAAATAAACATAAAATAAAGATAGAGATACTTATGTAATTCATTGGTGGGAATTTTAATTAAGCATATGGAGATGTGTTATCCCTTCTGAATCTCTATTTTCCTACTGCCTTTATCCAATCCTTCATACTCCTTTCTATGGCAAGATGTATGTTGACGGATCACCGTTGTCAATGGCTACCGTCCATCCTCTCAGTAAAAATGGTCCAAATGCGCTGTCACCACATGGCTAATCATCTGTCGGTTCTCACTCATGTTGGAATAGGATCCATTGATCCTTTTACGTCTGTCACTACGCCCAACACTTGCGAGTTTGAAGCTCATCACAGTCATCCCATCCCAGATCCTACTCGGAATACCACAGACAAGGTTTAGACTTTCTGGATCTCAAGAATGTTACCAATTGATTCTAGCTTATACCACAAAGACTCTGATCATGAACCAGAAGGCTAAGAGATATGCATTCAAGCTCGTTTGCATGTAGAATGGGAGTGTTTGTCAGGCATGCGTTCATAAGTGAGAATGGTGATCAGCGTTACATAATCATCACATTCATCATGTTCTTGTGTGCGAATGGATATCTTAGAACAGGAATAAGCATGAATTGAATAGAAAACAGTAGTAATTGCATTAATACTCGAGGAACAGCAGAGCTCCACACCGTAATCCATGGTGTGTAGAAACTCCACCGTTGAAATTACATAAGTGATGATGGTCCAGGCATGACCGTGAGGCCAGCCACCAATGTCTAAGATCGGATAAAATTGATCAAAGATCCCAGCATCATGTCTAATTCAATAGTAAAAGGTCCTATTTATATTGGACTAGTTACTAGGGTTTACAGAAATAAGTGAATGATGCAGAAATCCAGTTCCGGGTCCACTTGGTGTGTGCTTGGGCTAATCATTGAAGCTTTCATGTGTAGAGACTTTTCTTGGAGTAAAACGCCAGTTTGCAGCCTGTTTTGGGCGTTTAACTCTAGCTTGTAACCTGTTTATGGCGTTTAACGCCAGAATAAAGAAGGAAATTGGCGTTTGAACGCCAATTTGCATCATCAAAACTCGAGCCAAGTATGGACTATTATATATTGCTGGAAAGCCCTGGATGTCTACTTTCCAACGCAATTAAGAGCGCGTCATTTGGGATTCTGTATCCCTAAAAAATCTATTTCTAGTGCAGGGAGGTCAGAATCCAACAGCATCAGCAGTCCTTTTTCAGCCTCTGAATCAGATTTTTGCTCAGGTCCCTCAATTTCAGCCAGAAAATACCTGAAATCATAGAAACATAGTAAAGTCTAGAAATGTGAATTTTGTTTAAAAACTAATAAAAATATACTAAAAACTAACTAAATCATACTAAAAACTATGTAAAAACAATGCCAAAAAGCATATAAATTATCCGCTCATCACAACACCAAAATTAAATTGTTGCTTGTCCCCAAGCAACTGAAAATAAAATAGGATAAAAAGAAGATAACATACAATGAATCTCACAATATCAATGAACTTAGTCCCAATTAGATGAGCGGGGATAGTAGCTTTTTGCATCTGAACAGTTTTGGCATCTCACTTTTTCCTTTGAAATTCAGAATGATTGGCATCTATAGGAACTCAAAATTAAGATAGTGTTATTGATTCTCCTAGTTCAGTATGTTGATTCATGAACACAGCTACTTTATGAGTCTCGGCCTTGGCCCTAAGCACTTTGTTTTCCAGTATTACCACCGGATACATAAATGCCAGAGACACATAACTGGGTGAACCTTTTTAGATTGTGACTTAGCTTTGCTAAAGTCCCCAATTAGAGGTGTCCAGAGTTCTTAAGCACACTCTTTTGCTTTGGATCACGACTTTAACCACTCAATCTCAAGCTTTTCACTTGGACCTTCATGCCACAAACATATGGTTAGGGACAGCTTGATTTAGCCGCTTAGGCCTGGATTTTATATCCTTGGGCCCTCCTATCCACTGATGCTTAAAGCCTTGGATCCTTTTTACCCTTGCCTTTTGGTTTAAAGGGCTATTGGCTTTTTCTGCTTGCTTTTTCTTTTTCTTTCTTTTTTTTTCTTTTTCGCCTATTTTTTTGGCTACTTTTTCTTGCTTCAAGAATTAATTTCATGATTTTTCATATTATCAATAACATTTCTCTTTGTTCATCATTCTCTCAAGAGCCAACAATTTTAACATTCATAAACTTCACTATCAAAAATATGCATTGTTCAAGCATTCATTCAGAAAAACAAAAAGTATTGCCACCACATCAAAGTAATTAAACTAATTTCAAGATAAAATTTGAAATTCAAGTACTTCTTGTTCTTTTGTAGTTAGGAACATTTTTCAAAAGGTGATGGATTCATAGGACATTCATAGCTTTAAGGCATAGACACTTAGACACTAATAATCATGTAATAAGACACAAATATAGATAACACATAAAGCATAAAATCGAAAAATAGAAAAATAAGAACAAGGAGATTAAAGAACTGGTCCACCTTAGTGATGGCGGCTAGTTCTTCTTCTTTGAAGATCCTATGGAGTGCTTGAGCTCCTCAATGTCTCTTCCTTGCCTTTGTTGCTCCATCCTTAGTGCTTTTGGTGCTTCTATCCTTAGCTGCTCCCAATAGTTGTGTGGAGGAAAATGTATCCCTTGAGGCATCTTAGGGACTTCTTGATGAGGGAATTCCTCATGCTCTTGTTGAGGTCCATGAGTGGGCTCTCTCGTTTGCTCCATCCTTTTCTTAGTGATGGGCTTGTCCTCTTCAATGAGGATGTCTCCTTCTATGTCAATCCTAGCCAAATTGCATAGGTGACAAATGAGATGAGGAAAGGCTAACCTTACCAAAGTGGAGGACTTGTCAGCCACCTTGTAGAGTTCTAGAGGTATGATCTCATGACCTTCCACTTCCTCTCCATTCATGATGATCATGATGGCCCAATCCACAATCACTTCAGATTGGTTGCTAGTAGGAATGATGGAGTGTTGGATGAACTCCAACCATCCTCTAGCCACAGGCTTAAGGTCCGGTCTTCTCAATTGAATCGGCTTGCCTCTTGAGTCTCTTTTCCATTGAGCTCCTTTCACACATATTTCCATGAGGACTTGGTCCAACCTTTTAACAAAGTTGACCCTTCTAGTGTAGGGGCGTGCATTTTCTTGCATCATTGACAAGTGAAACGCCAACCTTACATTTTCCAGACTGAAATCTAAGTATTTCCCCCGAACCATTGTAACCAATTCTTTGGATTCAGGTTCATACTTTGATCATGGTTCCTAGTGATACATGCATTGGCATAGAATTCTCTAACCATTAAGATTTCGACTTGTTGAATGGGGTTGGTGAGAACTTCCCAACCTCTTCTTTGGATTTCATGTCGGATCTTCTGATACTCATTCTTCTTGAGCATAAAAAAGACCTCAGGGATCACCTTCTTCTTGGCCACAACTTCATAGAAGTGGTCTTGATGAACCTTTGAGATGAATCTTTCCATCTCCTATGACTCGGAGGTGGAAGCTTTTGCCTTCCCTTTCCTCTTTCTAGAGGTTTCTTCGGCCTTAGGTGCCATAAATGGTTATGGAAAAATAAAAAGCAATACTTTTACCACACCAAATTTAAAAGGTTTGCTCGTCCTTGAGCAAAAGAAGAAAGAAAGAAGGGGAGAAGAAGAAAATGGAGGAGATGACGGGAGATAGAGGTTCGGCCAAGGGGATAAGAGAGTGTTTGTGATGTGTGAAAATAAAAGAGTGAAGAGGGGTATTTATAGGGAAAGAGAACGAGAGTGGCCGAATGGAATTGGGAGGGTTTGGGAGGGAAAAGTTTTTGAATTTGAAAGTAAGTTAGGTGGGGTTTTTGGGGAAGATATATGGAGGTGATTGGTGAAGAGAATATAGGGAAGAAGATACGGTTTGATTGGTGAGTGGTGTTTTTGGTGAAGTGATATAGACATGTGTGAGGGGGAGAGAGAAAGGTGGGGTGGGTGGGGATCCTGTGGGGTCCACAGATCCTGAGGGGTCAAGGATTTCTCATCCCTGCTCCTTTTAGGCATGCAAAACGCCCTTATTATGCAATCCTGGCGTTTAACGCCAGACTGCTGCTTGTTTCTGGCGTTAAACGCCAGCTTTTATACCTTTTCTGGTGTTTAACGCCAAGCTGTTGCTTGTTTCTGGTGTTAAACGCCAGCTTCGTGCCCTTTTCTGGCGTTAAATGCCAGTCTGGTACCCATTTCTGGCGTTAAACGCCTAGAATGGTGCCAGACTGGGCGTTTAACGCCCATTCTGCTACTCTTACTGGTGTTTAAATGCCAGTAAGTTCCTCCTCCAGGGTGTGCTATTTTTAATGCTATTTTTGAATTGGTTTTTATTTTTGCAATTGTTTCTGTGACTCCACATGATCATCAACCTAAAGAAAACATAAAATAACATAGATAAATAAAAATTGGGTTGCCTCCTGTTCATACCCTGACCGAGGTCCTCCAACCCGGCAAATTCATAAGAGGTCCGACCTTGTCCTAAAGCTCACACCTAAAGGTCGGACCTCGGACAATAAGCAAGGAAGGCCCATCAAAAGGAACGAAGCCCAAAACCTAAAGGCCGAAAAGGCCTAGGAAAGGCGGTTCCACAAAAGATAGAGATAAAACTCCCAAAGATAAGATAAGATAAGAATATCTTATCCAGGGGAGATCACCGCCAACTACTATAAATACACTGGAACACCCAGGTATGGCATTCATTCCAAATCTACATATATCTGCTTGGACCCATGCTAACTTAGGCATCGGAGTGTCATTGCAGGTACAACCACCAACCATTCTGCATATCAAGCTCGGGTCACTGAACCCCCCCACCTCGGGCCTTTCCAGACGACCGAGCTACACGTTTCAGGCAAACCCTCGGAACATTGGCGCCGTTGCCGGGGACCCTGGAAGTCATCTCTCTACCATGGCGGACGACCCTCTCAACAATGACCACGCTGCATCTGAACAAGAGGACGAAATTGACACCAGAGAATGACCGGACAGCCCTCTATCACCACGCACTCCAGGAGGAAACAAACAGAATCGCCCAAAAACATCACTCCCAAACAAAGATCCACAAAATTCCGAAAAAGAGAAGAGCTCGGAAATTCTAGAAGCAGTCCGAGCACAACAAAACCGACTAAAACAACTCGAAGAGGACATAAAAAAGCAGAAAGAAACTGAACAAGATTTGAAAAGGGAAGCTCGAAAGTGCAGAGAATTAGAAGAAAAGCTGCGGAAAATAGAGGCCAACCTGAAAGACCGGACAGAACGCGGCACCACCACCGAAGGCAACCACGATCCCTTCACGCAAGAGATCATGAAGGAGAAGGTACCGCGAAACTTCAAACCACCCGATATGGACCTCTACGACGGCACCACCGATCCAAGTCATCACCTCAGCAACTTCAGAAGCAGAATGTACCTAGTCGACGCCTCCGACGCGATTCGGTGCAAAGCCTTCCCCACCACTCTCACCAAGTCAGCCATGAAGTGGTTCGACAACCTGCCACCAAGATCAATCACCAGCTTCGAAGACTTAACCAAAAAATTCCTAACAAGATTCTCTATTCAAAAGGACAAGACAAAACATGCCCCCAGTCTACTCGGGATCAAACAAGGTAACCAAGAAACTCTCCGAGAATACATGGAGCGATTCAACAAAGCCTGCCTGGACATACAACACTTGCCCACTGAAGCAGCCATCATGGGACTAGCAAACGGCCTAAAAGAGGGACCGTTTAGCCAATCCCTATCCAAACGATACCCGACCTCCCTATACGAGGTGCAGGAGCGGGCAGAAAAATATATCAACATGGAGGAAACCTCCCAGCTAAGAGACTCTTCTAGGAAGGAATCAACCTACCCACTCCGAGATCGGGATCGGGAACAGAAGAAGAAAGAAGAACCCAACTCGGACAAGCCACGGAAGTACCACAACTACACCCCCCTCCGAGTCTCGCTGGTAGATGTCTACAGAGAAGTATGCCACACCGAAAAGATCCCACCGCCCCGACCGCTAAAACACAAGAAAGCGGGGAGAGATCGGTCCGAATACTGTGAATATCACAAGCTCTACGGTCATTCTACTAACGACTGCTACGACCTAAAAAATGTTATAGAAAAGCTAGCCAGAGAAGGAAAACTCGACAGATACATAGCAGAGAAAGGAGAAGAGACCAGGAAGAGAAGGCGGGGAGACAACGAAGATCGGGTCGAACAAACCCCGCGAACCCCTGAAAGACATGTTCACATGATAAATGGAGGTTTTGCAGGCGGAGGAACATCCAAATCCTCGCGAAAAAGACACCTCAAAGAAATCTATCACGTCCGAGAAGACAGTCCCCTGCCCGAATTACCCACTATCTCATTTACCCGAGAAGATGCTCAAGGGATAACTCCCGGACACGACGATCCAATGGTAATCACCATTATCCTAGCAAACGCCAACTTACATCGAACCCTGATTGACCAGGGAAGCTCAGCAGATATCCTGTTCAAAATGGCCTTCGACAAGCTCGGACTTGAAGAAAAAGAACTAAAGGCCTATCCCACCGACCTATTTGGACTAGGGGATACTCCGATCCATCCCTTAGGATACATCTCGCTACACACTACCTTTGGAAGAGGCGAGCAATCTAAAACATTAAGCATCGACTACATTATAGTCGACGTCACTTCAGCATTCAATGCCCTCATTGGGCGACCAACCCTAAACAAACTGGCAGCTATAGTCTCGACCCCACACCTCTGTATGAAGTTCCCTACCGCAAAAGGAATCGCTACCCTAAAAGGCGACCAAAAACTAGCGCGGCGATGCTACAACGAAAGCCTGAGCCTAAAAGGGAAGGAGGTCAACACGATAGAACTCGGACGAGTTCAATCCCGAGAAGATCTTCGGCCACAACCAGAGGGAGAGACCGAAAAGGTCCAGATTGGGAACACACCTGAAAAAATAACAAACATAGGAACAAACCTCGAAACGGGCCTAAAAGAGGAACTCATAACCCTCTTAAGGGAGAATTCCGACCTCTTCGCCTGGAAAGCCTCCGACATGCCAGGCATAAGCCCCGACCTGATGTGCCATAAGCTATCAGTTTACCCGGGATCCCGACCTGTCCAACAAAGACGCCGGAAGCTCGGACCCGAGCGCATGCAAGCAATAGAAGAACAAGTACAAGCACTGCTAGATGCAGGGTTCATTAGGGAAGTAAAATACCCCTATGGCTCGCAAACGTGGTCCTGGTAAAAAGCCCAACGGAAAATGGAGGATGTGCGTCGATTACACGGATCTCAACAAAGCCTGCCCCAAAGACCCATATCCACTACCAAACATCGACGCCTTAGTAGACGCAGCCTCAGGCTACATATATCTCTCCTTCATGGACGCATACTCGGGATACAATCAAATCCCGATGTACGGACCCGACCAAGAAAAGACCTCGTTCATAACCCCAAGGGCAAACTACTGCTACGTAGTAATGCCCTTCGGGCTGAAGAACGCAGGGGCAACCTACCAGAGGCTAATGAACAAAGTGTTCTCAGAGCACATCGGACTACAGCTGGAGGTGTACGTCGACGACATGCTGGTAAAGACACAAGAAGACAGAAACTTGCTGACCGACCTCACCAGTATCTTCGGCACCCTCAGAAAACACAACATGAGACTTAACCCGACAAAGTGCACCTTCGCCGCAGAAGCCGGAAAGTTCTTAGGCTTCATGCTGACTCAAAGGGGCATCGAAGCAAACCCGGACAAATGCCAAGCGATACTCAATATGAAGAGCCCGACGTGTGTCAAAGAAGTACAACAACTGAATGGAAGGCTAGCCGCCCTATCAAGATTCTTGGCAGGATCAGCAATAAAGTCACTACCTCTCTACTCACTCCTAAAGAAAGGGAAACCCTTCTCATGGACCCCAGAGTGCGAAAAAGCCTTTCAAGAATTCAAGGAATTCCTCGGGCAGCCACCCATCCTAACCCGACCTTTAAAAGGAGAAGAACTCGTACTATACCTCTCGGTTGGAAATCGAGCAGTCGCTTCAGCGTTAATACGAGAAAATGACCGAGGACAACACCCCATATACTTTGTAAGCAAGGCACTACAAGGGGCCGAATTAAACTATCAGAAGATAGAAAAATTCGCCTACGCCCTAGTGTTCACAGCTCGGAGGCTCCGTCCCTACTTTCAAGCCCACACCATCAAAGTCCGGACGAACCAACCCATGAGACACATCCTCCAAAAAACAGACCTGGCAGGACGAATACTGCAATGGGCGTGGAACTGTCCGAGTTCGACCTCCACTATGAAACCCGGACTGCCATAAAATCTCAGTATCTAGCCGACTTCATCGCAGAATACACTGAGACCCCTGGAACCCCACTCTCATGGAACCTGTATGTCGACGGGTCCTCAAACAAAACTGGAAGCGGAGCCGGGGTTATACTCGAAAGCGACCAAGGAACGCGGATAGAACTATCCCTAAAATTCGAGTTCCAGGCTTCGAACAACCAAGCCGAATACGAGGCCCTACTAGCAGGTCTAAAGCTAGCCGAAGAGGTCGGAGCCCAGAAAATCACGATCTTCAGCGACTCCCAGGTCGTCACATCACAAGTAAATGGAAGCTACCAGGCCAAAGACCCAACTATGAAAAAATACCTGGACCAAACACAGGCACAATTACGCCACTTTTCAGAGATACAGATTCAGCACATACCTCGGGAACAAAACGCCCGGGCAGACGCCCTCTCAAAGCTTGCCAGCACCAAGCCCGGAGGCAACAACAGAAGTCTCCTCCAGGAAACCTTACAATCTCCCTCCGTGCTAAGAGAGGAAGAAACGCTAAATATATCCAACCAACAGCAAGGATGGATGACCCCCATACTCAACTACCTGAAGTCGGGAACTCTCCCCGCCGAAAGAAAGGAAGCTAAAAGACTCACGAAAGACGCCCAGAATTATACACTAATTCACGACGTATTATACAGAAGAAGATTCTCAAACCCCCTCCTTAGGTGCGTCCCGACCTCAGAAACAAAGAGCATCCTCGAAGAAGTCCACGGAGGCATGTGTGGGAACCACCTCGGAGCTCGAGCATTATCCAAGAAAGTAGTCCGAGCCGGGTTCTACTGGCCGACCTTGCAAAGAGACGCAACGGAATTTGTGAAAATATTCCCCCCCGCCAAAAACACGCCAATTTTCACAAGGCACCACCCGAAGACCTTATCAGCATCACCGCACCATGGCCCTTCGCAAAATGGGGACTTGACCTACTCGGCCCGTTCCCCCAAGGACTGGGGCAAGTCAAATACCTCATAGTAGGGGTCGACTACTTCACAAAGTGGATCGAAGCTGAACCCTTAGCCACCATCACGGCTCAGAAAAGCCGCAAATTCCTATACAAAAACATCGTCACAAGGTTCGGAGTCCCCTACTCCATCACAACAGACAATGGAACACAGTTCACGGACACAAGTTTTCAGAACTTGGTGGCCGAACTAAAAATCAAACAGCAATTCACCTCAGTCGAGCACCCACAAGCCAATGGACAAGCAGAGGCTGCAAATAAAGTCATCTTGGCCGGGTTAAAACGAAGACTCCAAGAGGCCAAAGGGGCATGGGCCGAGGAGCTCCCCCAGGTGCTATGGGCATATCGGACAACTCCACACTCTACAACGGGAGAATCGCCATTCCAACTAGCTTATGGGATGGAGGCAATGATTCCTATCGAAATAGATGAAGGGTCACCTAGAACCATCTTCTACAACGAAAAAGGTAACCCACAGGCACAAAGGGAAGAACTCGACCTCCTCCCCGAGGTCCGAGAAAGAGCTCGGATCCGAGAAGAAGCCTTAAAACGGCGAACGGCCCTCAGATACAATCAGAAAGTAATAAAACGAAGCTTCTCCATTCACGACCTGATTCTAATCCGAAATGACATCGGAACACAAAAGTTGGGAGAAGGAAAGCTAGCTGCAAATTGGAAAGGGCCCTACAAGGTAACAGAAGTCTTAGGAACAGGCTATTACAAAGTATCTGACCTAGAAGGCAATGAGTTGCCCAGGGCCTGGCACGCCTGTAATCTAAGACGATACTACAGCTAGAGAAAGATAACCCGAGGTGTACTCTTTTTCCCTACAAGGGTTTTTTAATGAGACACCCGGTCAAGTAAGGCACCCGACCTAGTCAAGGGTAAACACTCTGTAAATATTCTTTCTTTTTTAATACTAATCAAATTTTTCTATTTTCTTTTCTTCTTCCTCGTGATGAAACAAATCCTGAAAAGTACCCCGCCAAGGCGCATTAATTTATGCTCGGCAAAACGCAAAAAATCATTGCCAAGAGACCACACAAGGTCGGCAAAGATAAAGCGACGAGGTTCAAATTAATGTGAGAAGTTATAAAGCAACTCTGAAAAGGCTCAAAAAGCCAAATAAAAAGAGATTACAAAAATAACTTAAAAGGCCGACCAACGACAAGGTCGGACCCAACAAAGGGAAGTACTCGACCGCCCCACCCGAGGTCCGAGAAAAAGCCCGGATCCGAGAAAGAAGCCTTAAAACGGCGAAAACAAAGATTTCGAAAACGCTTACTAAAAAGTTGCTATACAAAAACAACTAAAAAGTACAAGCGAAAAAACGAAATCAAAAGGAAAAAACAAAGTTTCAAAGAAAAAGCGCTAGCTAAAAGGTTGTTATCCAAAACAACTAAAAAGCATAAAGCGGAGCTAAAAGTCAAAACGCGAACAAACACTGCATAATAAGCTAAAAAAGTTACTACAAGTAGCTAATAGCAAAAAGGTGTTCAAAGCATCTAAAAAAGAGCCCACAGGCCGGGCAAAAAACCAAAGATAAAAGGATTACAGGGAACCAAGATCCTTCCCGGACTCCACATCGGCAGAAGGCTGCAGAGGAAACATAGAAATCGGGACAGCATTGACGGCACCATCATCTCGGTTTAAAACCTCCACATCAGATCCCTCCCCGGCCAAAGGTAAAGTCGGGTCCGCAACCGGAACTTTAGGGTCAGACACCGGAACCTCATCCTCGTTGGGAGCAGGAACAATCTTTCCTTCCACAACAACATTATCCGTACTGAATAAACTCAGATCCAGGTCAGGAGCAAGAACCCGGACCTGAGCTTTCAAATTCTCAAACATAGCATCCATACCCTTAGCCACGTGTCCTTCCAACTCGTAAAAATCATCCTGAGCGGATTGCAACCTCTTCTTTGTCTCCACAAGCTCGGCATATGTCCGAGTATAGCTCTCCTTCGCCGCCTTCGCCATCTCCTCAGATGCATTCGCTGCCGCCACAGCCGCGGTAGCTTTAGCTTTCTCCTTCTCCAAAGATGCCTCCAGCTCAGCAATCCTAGCAGCCTTCAGCTCACTAATTCTCTCGAACTCAGACTGAGCCTTCTCAAGTCGGGAACTGGTCGCGCCAAGGGGGGATTTCTTGAACTCTCGGGCAATAGCGGCGTGAAGACTAGCCATCCGGACACAGCTCCGCGCCATATACTGAAAATGGTGCTCCATAGACACATCATCAGTAGAAATAAAGGTCTGAGGGAGAATATGCTGTTCAACCCAACCAAGAGCATCAAAATCCTTATCATTAAAACTGGCAAGCTCTTGAGAGGTCTTCTGCTTCTTGGGAGGAGGACCCGAGGACGAAGGAGGAGAAGAAGTAGCAGGTCCAGAGGTCGGAGGATCTTGATTTATAGGTCGGAACTGGGGAGTCGGAATAGTCTTCGACCGAGTAGTGACACCCACAGTAGTCTTCTTCGGAGAAGATCGGGCAGAAGCCTCCCCAGCCTCGATATTTCGAGCAGCCACAGACTTCTTCGTCCGACGAAGGTACTTCATGGAATCCGCCTGAGAAGACATCTCTGCAGAAATAAAAGAAAAGGATTACCACAACAGAAATTCCACCAAAACAAGCAAAGCCAAAATACTAAAAAAGATGAATCTCGGAGAGGTCGGGAACTACCTAACTTGGAACGGAGAAGGCTTGGATCTCCCAACATTTTCTTCGTGTCCAAGTGAGGTGCCCGACCCCATAAACTGCTTACCACACCCACAAAAGCCTGCTCCACCTCATCTAGACTCTCAAGGGTATACTTAGTAGACACTACATTCTCCTGCCAACAAAGAGGAAAAGAAGGCTCCCCACTCTCATCTAGAAAGAAAGGTCGGACGTCTCCAGTAGCCCGGACCTTGAAATAAAAGTTCTTAAAATCATGAAAAGACTCATCATACAGGGTACAAAACTTCCTTCCCTGGTTAGCCCTAAAAGAGACCCAAGATACCTTTCCTCCACCCGACCCCGGCTTCGTCAACACAAACAAATAGGAAAAAAGAGAAATAGAGGGAGCAACGCCCAAAAACTGACACAAAAGTTGAAACAGCTTTAAAAACGCCCAAGAATTTGGATGGAGCTGCGTAGGAGCAAGATTACAAGACCATAACACCTCGGACTCCAGATCGGTAAAGGGAAGTCGGACACTCAGCTTAGAGAAAAAACAATCATAAGCATAAAAGAAGAGCTTCTCGGAACTATCTAGGGGCGGGAAGCACACTCTCTCCTCGGAATCTGGGGCTTCTAGTTCATAATCCCTCTCAGACTCTCTATTTTCACATATGCTACAATGCCTACGGAACCTAACTAAATACTCAGAATCTACCACAGAAGGGACTCTTAGAGGAAGAGGGTCTACCCAATCAAGACCACATGGAATTTTAGTCGACATCGCTTGAAGAACCTTTCGAGACATAAAATTCTTACCTACAAAGAAGAATACAACAGCAAGCAAAAATCACATAAAGAAGACAGCGAAAACCCATTCAGCAAAGCAAGGAACAAAAACACCAGAGAACAAAAAAGAGCCCCCCCCATATAAAAACAACAGCAATGGCGGCGCCTCTTTTTGGGGCAACCCAGGCATAAAGAAAAAGAAACAAACAAGAGCCACACAAAGAACAGAAGCATATGATCACAAGAAAAGAGAAACATGGGAACAAACCTGGAAGAAGAAACGAAGGCGAGGAGCTCCGAAGCAAGGAGAACGAAACGACGGCACAGAGGAAACCCCGGAAAGACACACAGAAAGATTCGGAAAAGCAGAACAAAAGAGAAAGAAGAAGCAGTGCTCGCAAAAGCATAAGAAAGACAAAACGCAGAAAAGAGGAAAGGGAGCAAATAAATAAAGCCTTCACAGAGCCCGAACGGAAATCGAGGAAAAACGGTAAAATGCAATAAATGCAGAAACGGCCATTTTTGAATTTTGAAAAAACTACTATGCCCGAGCACGACCTCCCAAAAAAGGACGAACTCGGGCAGGGGCACTGTTCATACCCTGACCGAGGTCCTCCAACCCGGCAAATTCATAAGAGGTCCGACCTTGTCCTAAAGCTCACACCTAAAGGTCGGACCTCGGACAATAAGCAAGGAAGGCCCATCAAAAGGAACGAAGCCCAAAACCTAAAGGCCGAAAAGGCCTAGGAAAGGCGGTTCCACAAAAGATAGAGATAAAACTCCCAAAGATAAGATAAGATAAGAATATCTTATCCAGGGGAGATCACCGCCAACTACTATAAATACACTGGAACACCCAGGTATGGCATTCATTCCAAATCTACATATATCTGCTTGGACCCATGCTAACTTAGGCATCGGAGTGTCATTGCAGGTACAACCACCAACCATTCTGCATATCAAGCTCGGGTCACTGAACCCTCCACCTCGGGCCTTTCCAGACGACCGAGCTACACGTTTCAGGCAAACCCTCGGAACACCTCCCAACAAGCGCTTCTTTAACGTCAATAGCTTAACAGTGGGTTCTCATAGAGCCTCACAGATATTCAGAGCATGGTTGGGGCCTCTCAACACCAAACTTAGAGTTTGGTTGTGGCCTCTCAACACCAAACTTAGAGTTTGCTTGTGGCCTCCCAACACCAAACTTAGAGTTTGAATGTAGGGGCTTTCTTTAACTCTGTATTGAGTGAAGCTTTTCATGCTTTCTCTCCATGGTTGCAGAGGGAGATCCTTGAGTCTTGAATACGAGGTAGTCCTCATTCAATTGAAGAACCAACTCTCCTCTGTCAATATCAATCACAGCTTTTGCTGTGGCTAGGAAAGGTCTGCCAAGGATGATGGATTCATCCTCATCTTTCCTAGTGTCTAGGATTATGAAAACAGCAAGGATGTAAAGGCCTTCAACTTTTACTAGAACGTCCTCTACTAGTCCATAAGCCTTTTTCTGCCATCTCTAGTGAGATTCTTGCATCTTGAACCTTAAAGATTCTCAGTTTCTCCATTACAGAGAGTGACATGAGGTTTATGCCTGACCCCAGGTCACACAGAGCCTTTTCAAAGGTCATGGTGCCTATGGTACAAGGTATTAAGAACCTTCTGGGATCCTCTTTCTTTTGAGGTAATGTCTGCCTAATCAAGTTATTCAGTTCATTGGTGAGCAAGGGGGGTTCATCCACCCAAGTCTCATTACCAAATAACTTGGCATTCAGCTTCATTATTGCTCTAAGGTACTTAGCAACTTGCTCTTCAGTAATATCTTCATCCTCTTCAGAGGAGGAATACTCATCAGAGCTCATGAATGGCAGAAGTAGGTTCAATGAAATCTCTAAGGTCTTTATATGAGCCTTAGATTCCTTAGGTTCCTCAAATGGGAGCTCCTTTTTGTCCATAGGACGTCCCATGAGGTCTTCCTCACTGGGATTCACGTCCTCCTCCTCCTCTCTAGGTTCGGCCACACCAAGTAAGGTTATGGCCTTGCACCCTCTTTTTGGATTCTCTTCTATATTGCTTGGAAGAGTACTAGGAGGAGTTTTAGTGACTCTTTTACTCAGCTGGCCCATTTGTGCCTCCAAATTTCTAATGGAGGACCTTGTTTCATTCATGAAACTTAGAGTGGCCTTAGATAGATTAGAGACTATGTTTGCTAAGCTAGAGGGGCTCTGCTCAGAATTCTCTGTCTAATGCTGAGAGGATGATGGAAAAGGCTTGCTATTGCTAAACCTATTTTTTCTACCATTATTAAAGCCTTGCTGAGGCTTTTGTTGATCCTTCCATGAGAAATTTGGATGATTTCTCCATGAGGAATTATAGGTGTTTCCATAGGCTTTACCCATGTAATTTACCTCTGCCATTGCAGGGTTCTCAGGATCATAAGCTTCTTCTTCAGAAGATACTTCTTTAGTACTGTTGGATGCATTTTGCAATCTATTCAAACTCTGAGAAATCATATTGACTTGCTGAGTCAACATTTTGTTCTGAGCCAATATGGCATTCAGAGCATCAATTTCAAGAACTCCCTTCCTTTGAGGCGTCCCATTATTCACAGGATTCCTTTCAGAGGTGTACATGAACTGGTTATTTGCAACAATTTCAATGAGTTTCTGAGCTTCTGCAAGCATTTTCTTCAGGTGAATAGATCCACCTGCAGAATGGTCCAATGACATCTTAGACAATTCAGACAGACCATCATAGAATATATCCAAGATAGTCCATTCTGAGAGCATCTCAGAAGGACACTTTTTGGTCAGTTTCTTGTATCTTTCCCAAGCTTCATAGAGGGATTCACCTTCTTTCTGCCTGAAGGTTTGAACATCCACTCTAAGCTTGCTCAGCTTTTGAGGAGGAAAGAATTTTGCTAAGAAAGCCGTGACCAGCTTATCCCAAGAGTTCAGGCTATCTCTAGGTTGAGAATCCAACCATATTCTAGCTCTGTCTCTTACAGCAAAAGGGAAAAGCATAAGCCTGTAGACCTCTGGATCAACCCCATTGGTCTTAACAGTATCACAGATCTGCAAGAATTCAGTTAAGAACTGAAAAGGATCTTCTGATGGAAGTCCATGAAACTTGCAATTCTGTTGCATCAGAGAAACTAATTGAGGCTTTAACTCAAAGTTGTTTGCTTCAATGGCAGGGATTGAGATGCTTCTTCCATGGAAGTTGGAATTTGGTGCAGTGAAGTCACCAAGCATCCTCCTTGCATTGTTGTTGGGTTTGGCTATGTCTCCTTCTTTTTCGAGATTCTCTGTAAGGTTTTCTCTAGATTGTTGTGCTTTAGCTTCTCTTAGCTTCTTCTTCAGAGTTCTTTCAGGTTCAGGGTCAGCTTCAATAAGAATGTTCTTGTCCTTGCTCCTGCTCATATGAAAAAGAAGAGAACAGAAAAAAAGAGGAATCCTCTATGTCATAGTATAGAGATTCCTTTATGTGAGTAGAAGAAGTGAAGAATAGAAGAAGGAGAAGAGAAAAATTCAAACACAGAGAGGAAGAGAGGGTTCAAATTTTAAGATGAAGAGAAGTGTTAGTAAATAAATAAATAAATAGAAAGAGATGAGAGAAAGGGAATTTGAATATTAAAAGAAAAAGAAAAATATTTTTGTTTTAATTTTAAAATTTTGTTAGAGTTCGAAAATTAAGAAAAAGAATAAAATTAAAGGTTAAAATAATTAGTTAATTAAAAAGAATTTTGAAAAAGATGTTAATGATTTTCGAAAATTAGAGAGAGAAAAGTAGTTAGGTGGTTTTGAAAAAGACAAGAATTTTAAAAATCAAACAAAAAGTTAAGTGGTTAATTGAAAAAGATTTGAAAATCAATTTTGGAAAGATAATAAGTTAGAAAAGATTTTGAAATTGATTTTGAAAAAGATATGATTTGAAAAATATATGTTTGAAAAGATATTATTGAAAAGATATGATTGAAATTTATTTTGAAAAATATTTGAAAAAGAAATTTAGAAAGATTTGATTTTGAAAATTAAAGTTAATGACTTGACTAACAAGAAACTAAAAGATATGATTCTAGAATTTAAAGGTTGAACCTTTCTTAACAAGAAAGTAACAAACTTGAAATTTTTGAATCAATCACATTAATTGTTAGTAAAGTTTTTGAAAATTTGAAATGAAATTAAGAAAAAGATTTTGAAAAACAATTTTTAAAATTTTCAAAAATGAAAGAAAATATGAAAAAGGTGATTTTTGAAAAAGTTTTGAAAAGATAGGATTTTTGAAATTGAAATCTTGACTTGACTAAGAAGAAACAACATATTTTAAAAATTTTTGACTAAGTCAACCCAAAGATTTCGAAATTTATGAGTGAAACAAGGAAAAGATATTTTTTACTTTTTTGAATTTAATGAGGAAAGAGAAAAACCACAAAATGACTCAACACATAAAAATTTTGGATTAAAACAAATGATGCATGCAAGAACACTATGAATGTCAAGATGAACACCAAGAACACTTTGAAGATCATGATGAACATCAAGAACTTATTTTTGGAAAATTTTCAAGGAAAGAAACACACGCAAGACACCAAACTTATAAATTTTTAATGCTTAGACACTAACAAACTAAAAATGTATATGAAAAACAAGAAAAGACACAAAACAAGAAAATCACAAGATCAAACAAGGAGACTTACCAAGAACAACTTGAAGATCATGAAGAACACCATGCATGAGTTTTCGAAAATTTTTAGAAAAAATTAAAACATGCAATTGACACCAAACTTATAACTTGACACTAAACTCAAACAAGAAACACAATATATATATATATATATATATATATATATATATATATATATATATATATATTCGAAAATTGTTATGAAAAAAAGAAAATAAGGAATTCAAAATTCTTAATGAGAATTCCAAGAATCATGCAATGTTAGTCTAAAGCTTTGTTCCAGGAATCAGACATGGCTTATTAGCCAGCCAAGCTTTAAGTAAAAGCTTCGGTCCAAAAGAATTAGACATGGCTTCACAGCCATCCATGCTTCAACATATCATCATGAAACTCTAGAATTCATTCTTAAAAATTCTGAAGAACGAAATAAAATTTTTATTTTTTTTTCGAAAATAAAGTAAAAAATCTTAAACATAAAATAAAATTACTCAATCTAAGCAACAAGATGAACCGTCAGTTGTCCAAACTCGAACAATTCCCGGGAACGGCGCCAAAAACTTGGTGCACGAAATTGTGATCTCAATGGCACCAACAACTTGGTACGCACAATTGTAATCTCAACTCTTTTTCACAACTTCGCACAACTAACCAGCAAGTGCACTGGGTCGTCCAAGTAATAAACCTTACATGAGTAAGGGTCGATCCCACGGAGATTGTCGGCTTGAAGCAAGCTATGGTCATCTTGTAAATCTCAGTCATGCGGATTCAAATGGTTATGGAGTTTTGATTATTAAAAGATAAATAAACATAAAATAAAGATAGAGATACTTATGTAATTCATTGGTGGGAATATCAGTTAAGCGTATGGAGATGCATTATCCCTTCTGAATCTCTGCTTTCCTACTGCGTTCATCCAATCATTCATACTCCTTTCTATGGCAAGCTGTATGTTGGGGGATCACTGTTGTCAATGGCTACCGTCCGTCCTCTCAGTAAAAATGGTCCAAATGCGTTGTCACTGCATGGCTAATCATCTGTCGGTTCTCACTCATGTTGGAATAGGATCTATTGATCCTTTTGCGTCTGTCACTACGCCCAACAGTTGCGAGTTTGAAGCTCGTCACAGTCATCCCATCCCAGATCCTACTCGGAATACCACAGACAAGGTTTAGACTTTCCAGATCTCAAGAATGCTGCCAATTGATTCTAGCTTATACCACGAAGACTCTGATCGTGAACCAGAAGGCTAAGAGATATGCATTAAGCTCGTTTGCATGTAGAACATAAGTGTTTGTCAGGCACGCGTTCATAAGTGAGAATGGTGATGAGCGTCACATAATCATCACATTCATCATGTTCTTGTGTGCGAATGGATATCTTAGAATAGGAATAAGCATGAATTGAATAGAAAATAGTAGTAATTGCATTAATACTCGAGGAACAGCAGAGCTCCACACCTTAATCTATGGTGTGTAGAAACTCCTCCGTTGAAAATACATAAGTGATGATGGTCCAGCCATGGCCGTGAGGCCAGCCCCCAATGTCTAAGATAGCATAAAACTGATCAAAGATCCCAGCATCATGTCTAATACAATAGTAAAAGGTTCTATTTATACTGGACTAGTTACTAGGGTTTACAAAAATAAGTAAATGATGCAGAAATCCACTTCCGGGCCCACTTGGTGTGTGCTTGGGCTGAGCATTGAAGCTTTCATGTGTAGAGAATTTTCTTGGAGTTAAACGCCAGTTTGCAGCCTGTTTTGGGCGTTTAACTCTAGCTTGTAACCTGTTTTTGGCGTTTAACGCGAGAATAGGGCAGGGAATTGGCGTTTGAACGCCAATTTGCGTCGTCAAAACTCGAGCAAAGTATGGGCTATTATATATTGCTGGAAAGCACTGGATGTCTACTTTCCAACGCAATTGAGAGCGTGCCATTTGGATTTCTGTAGCTCCAAACAATCCATTTCGAGTGCAGGGAGGTCAGAATCCAACTGCATCAGCAGTCCTTTTTCAGCCTCTGAATCAGATTTTTGCTCAGGTCCCTCAATTTCAGCCAAAAAATACCTGAAATCACAGAAAAACATACAAACTCATAGTAAAGGCCAGAAATATGAATTTTGCTTAAAAACTAATAAAAATATACTAAAAACTAACTAAATCATACTAAAAACTATGTAAAAACAATGCCAAAAAGCGTATAAATTATCCGCTCATCAGACCTCTTCAAAGAGGTCAGGTATGAGTTAGAAACCCCCGTTATCAATTGGACCTCTTATCTTTTATTGGGCCTAGCTTTAGTTGTTGTGTCAGGATATGAACAACTTCTTTCACTTGTTATAAATGTTAATGTATATATTTGAAAATCTTTTATTAAATTCCTTTTGATTTATTTGTTGGAAACGTATGTCCTGTATTGAGATCACATTAATTTGAATGAATCTAGGTTCACACTGAATAGGTTGAATGTATTTATCAAATCTCAAGAGCGACAAAAATACAAATGAACCAAAATTTATACACAAAATGAACCGAAAAATGATCCTCATTATATGACCATTCAATTGCAGAAACACCCAAAAACGGTTTGCCGCAACACAATTGCAGAAGCTAATTTGATAAAGCAAAAAGTGACTATTCAACAAAACATAACATAAATAAAAAATCAACCCTCATTATATGACTAGAACTCAAATGAACCGAAATTTAGTCATACATGAATCGAAATGTATTCTAATAAATACCTAAATCTATTTACCACAACACAATTATAGCAACTAGTTTAAAAAATCAAAATGTGGCTATTCAATAAAAATAACACAAATAAGTAATTAACCCTCGTTTTCATTAAAGGGGAAAACAATATATTAGCAAAATTTATTTTAATAAACACCAAAACTTCTATCACCCTCTCCGAGATAAAGGTTCAACTGTAAAAAAAGGCTGGAGCTTGACTGTATCATTGATCCACTATCTAAAAGGTTCAACTGTAAAAAAATTATCATATATTAGCAAAATGCACAAATGCATTTTTCCCAAATCAAAAGCAAATCAATGTTACCTCGCTTAGAGCTGGCTTTTTCTTTTTCTTTTTTGCAGTTGCGATCTTTTTTTCCATATTTGATCCCAGTCTATTCTTGGGACATCCTCTTGTTCTAACTTGTGGGGGACTTTGAAGGTCATGAACATCATTCAACGTAACGGCTTCATGAGATAATGAACATTTGCTTTTACTTTATGCTTGATATTCTTGCATCTCATCCATGACATTATCAAAAGCTCGGTTGATGAGCGGATAATTTATACGCTTTTTGGCATTGTTTTTATGTAGTTTTTAGTAAGTTTAAGCTACTTTTAGGGATGTTTTCATTAGTTTTTATGTTAAATTCACATTTCTGGACTTTACTATGAGTTTGTGTGTTTTTCTGTGATTTCAGGTAAATTCTGGCTGAAATTGAGGGACTTGAGCAAAACTCTGAAAAAGGCTGACAAAAGGACTGCTGATGCTGTTGGAATCTGACCTCCCTGCACTCGAAATGGATTTTCTGGAGCTACAGAACTCCAATTGGCGCGCTGTCAACGGCGTTGGAAAGTAGACATCCAGAGCTTTCCAGCAATATATAATAGTCCATACTTTATTCGGAAATTGACGATGTAACTTGGCGTTGAACGCCAAGTTCATGCTGCTGTCTGGAGTTAAACGCCAGAAAAACGTCATGATCCGGAGTTGAACGCCCAAAACACGTCATAACTCGGAGTTCAACTCCAAGAGAAGCCTCAGCTCGTGGATTGATCAAGCTCAGCCCAAACATACACCAAGTGGGCCCCGGAAGTGGATTTATGCATCAATTACTTACCCATGTAAACCCTAGGAGCTAGTTTATTATAAATAGAACTTTTTACTATCATATTCAAATCCTGGATTGTATTTTGAATCTAGTGATCATGTTTTGGGGGCTGGCCTCTCGGCCATGCCTGAACCTTTTACTTATGAATTTTCAACGGTGGAGTTTCTACACACCATAGATTAAGGGTGTGGAGCTCTGCTGTACCTCAAGTATTAATGCAATTCTATTTTCTTCTATTCAATTCTCTCTTATTCTTATTCCAAGATATTCATTCGCACCCAAGAACATGATGAATGTGATGATTATGTGACGCTCATTATCATTCTCACTTATGAACGCGCGTGATTGACAACCACTTCCGTTCTACATGCAACAGAGCTTGAATGTGTATCTCTTAGATTCCCCAACAGAATCTTCGTGGTATAAGCTAGATAGATGGCGGCATTTATGAGGATCCAGAAAGTCTCACCTTGTCTGTGGTATTCCGAGTAGGATCCTGGGAATCCGGAAAGTCTAACCTTGTCTGTGGTATTCCGAGTAGGATTCCGGTAATGAATGACTGTGACGTGCTTCAGACTCGCAAGTGCTGGGCGTTAGTGACAGACGCAAAAGAATCAAGGGATTCTATTCCAATAGGAGCGGGAACCAACCAGTGATTAGCCGTGCTGTGACAGAGCGCGTGGGCGTAGTTTTCACTGCGAAGATGGGATGTAGCCTTCGGCCAGTGTGACGCCTCCAGACGATTAGCCATGCGAGTGACAGCCGCAGAGGACCATTTTCCCGAGAGGATTCAAAGTAGCCATCGTCGAACGGTGAACCCCTATACACAGCTTGCCATGGAAAGGAGTAAGAAGGATTGAGTTGAAGCAGTAGGAAAGTAGGCGTCCTTGAGCCATACAGTCTCTCCATTCGCTTATCTGAAATTCCCACCAATGAATCTGCATAAGTATTCTATCCCTTTTATTATTTCTTCTTTTTATTAATTTTCGAAACCATAACCCAATTTAATATGCCTAACTGAGATTTACAAGGTGACCATAGCTTGCTTCATACCAACAATCTCTGTGGGATCGACCCTTACTCGCGTAAGGTTTATTACTTGGACGACCCAGTACACTTGCTGGTTAGTTGAACGGAGTTGTGTCCACTCGTGCCAATTTCAAATTCCATAAAAGTACAAGGAGTACAAGTTAAAGAATATGGATCACAATTTCGTCCACCAAGTTTTTGGCGCCGTTGCCGGGGATTGTTCGAGTATGGACAACTGACGGTTCATCCTGTTGCTCAGATTAGGTAATTTTCTTTTCAAAAATCTTTTTCAAAATTTTTCTTTTCTTTTTCGTTTTTACAAACTTTATTTTCGAAAAAATTAATAAAAATCCCAAAAAAAATTAGAAAATCATAAAAATCAAAAATATTTTGTGTTTCTTGTTTAAGTCTTGAGTCAAATTTTAAGTTTGGTGTCAATTGCATGCTTTTAAAATTTTCTTGCATTTTTTCGAAAAATCCATGCATTCATAGTGTTCTTCATGATCTTCAAGTTGTTCTTGACAAGTCTTCTTGTTTGATCTTGATGATTTCTTGTTTTGTGTTGTTTGTTGTTTTTCATGTGCATCTTGGCATTCATATTTTTCATGCATTAAAGATTTCTAAGTTTGGTGTCTTGCATGTTTTCTTTGCATAAAAAATTTTTCAAATTTATGTTCTTGATGTTCATAATGATCTTCAAAGTGTTCTTGGTGTTCATCTTGACATTCATAGTGTTCTTGCATGCATCTTGTATTTTGATCCAAAATTTTCATGTTTTGGGACATTTTTGTGTTTTTCTCTCTCATCATAAAAAATTCAAAAATCAAAAAAATATCTTTTCCTTATTTCCCTCCAAAATCTCGAAATTTTGGGTTGACTTGGTCAAAAATTTTTAAAATTAGTTGTTTCTCACAAGTCAAGTCAAAATTTCAATTTTAAAAATCTTATCTTTTCAAAATCTTTTTCAAAAATCATATCTTTTTCATTTTTTTTTATTATTTTCGAAATTTTTAAAAATTATTTTTCAAAAATCTTTTTCTTATCTTTTATCTCTAATTTTCAAAAATTAGCTAACAATTAATGTGATTGGTTCAAAAATTTGAAGTTTGTTACTTTCTTGTTAAGAAAGGTTCAATCTTTAAATTCTAGAATCTTATCTTGTAGTTTCTTGTTAGTTGAGTCATTTTAAAAATCAAATCTTTTTTTTCAAAATATCTTTTTCTTAAAATTTTTATCTTATCTTTTTATCTTATCCTTCTCAAAATTTTATCTTTTTCAAAATTTGATTTCAAAATATCTTATTATCTTCTTATCTTTTTAAATTTTGATTTCAAATCTTTTTCAATCAACTAACTAACTTTTTGGTTTGTTTCTTATCTTTTTCAAAACCACCTAACTACTCTTCCCTCTCTAATTTTCGAAAATACCTCTCTCTTTTTCAAAAATTCTTTTTAATTAATTAATTGTTTTAAATTTTAATTTCAATTATATCTTATCTTTAATTCTCGAAAATTACTAACCACTTTTTCAAAATTATTTTCGAATTCTATCTCCCCCCTTTCTCTATTTAATTATTTAATTACTAACACTTCTCTCCACCTCTCTTCATCCAAAATCCGAAATCTCCCTCTTCATTCTTCTACCCCTTCTTTTTCTACTAACATAAAGGAATCTCTATACTGTGACATAGAGGATTCCTCTTTCTCTTCTTGTTTTCTTCTCTTTCATATGAGCAGGAACAGGGAAAAAGGCACTCTTGTTGAAATTGATCCAGAACCTGAAAGGACTCTGAAGAGAAAATTAAGAGAAGCTAAATTACAACAATCCAGAAACAACCTTTCAGAAATTTTCGAACAAGAGAAAGAGATGGCAGCCAAAAATAATAATAATGCAAGGAGAATGCTTGGTGACTTCACAAAGCCAATGTCCAAGTTTGATGGAAGAAGCATCTCCATTCCTGCCATTGGAGCCAATAACTTTGAGTTGAAACCTCAGCTAGTTGCCTTGATGCAACAAAACTGCAAGTTTTATGGACTTCCATCTGAAGATCCTTATTAGTTTTTAACTGAGTTCTTACAGATTTGTGAGACTGTAAAGACGAATGGAGTTGATCCTGAAGTCTACAGACTCATGCTTTTCCCTTTTGCTGTAAGAGACAGAGCTAGAATATGGTTGGATTCACAACCTAAGGATAGCTTGGACTCCTGGGATAAGCTGGTCACTGCCTTCTTGGATAAATTCTTTCCTCCTCAAAAGTTGAGCAAGCTGAGAGTGGATGTTCAAACCTTCAAACAAAAAGATGGTGAATCCCTCTATGAAGCCTGGGAAAGATACAAGCAGCTGACCAAAAGATGTCCATCTGACATGTTTTCAGAATGGACCATATTAGATATATTCTATTATGGTCTCTCTGAATTTTCGAAAATGTCATTGGATCATTCTGCAGGTGGATCTATTCACCTGAAGAAAACGCCTGAAGAGGCTCAAGAGCTCATTGACACGGTTGCAAACAACCAATTCATGTACACTTCTGAGAGGAATTCCGTGAACAATGGGATACCTCAGAAGAAAGGAGTTCTTGAAATTGATACTCTGAATGCCATATTGGCTCAGAACAAAGTGTTGACTCAACAGGTCAACATGATCTCTCAAAATCTGAATGGATGGCAACATGCATCCAACAGTACTAGAGAGGCAGCTTCTGAAGAAGCTTATGATCCTGAGAACCCTGCCATGGCAGAGGTTAATTACATGGGTGAACCTTATGGAAACACCTATAACTCATCATGGAGAAATCATCCAAATTTCTCATGGAAGGATCAACAAAAGCCTCAACAAGGCTTTAACAATGGTGGACGCAACAGGCTGAACAATAGCAAGCCATATCCATCATCCTCTCAGCAACAGACAGAGAACTCTGAACAAAACACTTCTAATTTAGCCAATGTAGTCTCTGATCTGTCAAAAGCCACTTTCAGCTTCATGAGTGAAACAAGATCCTCCATCAGAAATCTGGAGGCACAAGTGGGCTAGCTGAGTAAGAAAGTCATTGAAACTCTTCCCAGTACTCTCCCAAGCAATACAGAAGAGAATCCAAAAGGAGAGTGCAAAGCCATTGACATAGTCAATATGGCCGAATGCACAAGGGAGGAGGAGGACGAAAATCCTAGTGAGAAAGACCTCCTGGGACGTTCCTCAAGCAAGAAGGAGTTTCCTATTAAGGATCCAAAGGAATCTGAGGCTCATACAGAGACCATAGAGATTCCATTGAATCTCCTTCTGCCATTCATGAGCTCTGAAGACTATTCATCCTCTGAAGAAGATGAAGATGTAACTGGAGAGCAAGTTGCTCAATATTTAGGAGCTATCATGAAGCTGAATGCCAAGTTGTTTGGTAATGAGACTTGGGAAAGTGAACCTCCCTTGCTCATTAATGAACTGGATACTTGGATTCAGAAAATTCTACCTCAAAAGAAACAAGATCCTGGCAAGTTTTTAATACCTTGTACCATAGGCACCATGATCTTTGAAAAGGCTCTGTGTGATCTGGGGTCAGGGATAAATCTTATGCCACTCTCTGTAATGGAGAAGCTGGGGATCATTGAGGTACAACCTGCCTTGTTCTCATTACAACTGGCAGACAAGTCATTGAGACAAGCTTATGGATTAGTAGAGGACGTGCTAGTAAAGGTTGAAGGCCTTTACATCCCTGCTGATTTCATAATCTTAGACACTAGGAAGGAAGAGGATGAATGCATCATCCTTGGAAGACCTTTCCTAGCCACAGCAGGAGCTGTGATAGATGTCAACAGAGGAGAATTAATCCTTCAATTGAATGGGGACTACCTTGTGTTTAAGGCACATGGCCATCCCTCTGTGACAAAAGAGAGCAAGCATGAAGAGCTTCTCTCAGTTAAGAGTCAAGAAGAGCCCACACAGTCAAACTCTAAGTTTGGTGTTGTGAGGCCACAACCAAACTCTAAGTTTGGTGTTAAGATCCCATATCCAAACTCTAAGTTTGGTGTGGACAACTATACAACATTGACCTGATCACCTTGAGGCTCCATGAGAGCCACTGTCAAGCTATTGACATTAAAGAAGCGCTTGTTGGAAGGCAACCCAATTTTATTTATCTAATTTTATGTTATTCTATTTTATTGTTATTTTGTGTTTTATTAGGTACATGATCATGAGGAGGCACAAAAAAATCATAAAAATTAAAAACAAAATCAAAAACAGCAGAAGAAAAAAAATTCATACCCTGGAGGACACACAGGCTGGCGTTCAACGCCAGTAAGATGCATCTGTCTGGCGTTCAACGCCAGTAAGATGCATCTGTCTGGCGTTCAACGCTAGAACAGAGCATCATTCTGGCGCTGAACGCCAGAAACAAGCAACATTCTGGCGCTGAACGCCAGGAATGTGCCTAGAGAAGAAAAACTGGCGCTGAACGCCAGTAACAAGCATGAAACTGGCGTTCAACGCCAGAAACATGCTTTACATGGGCGTTGCACGCCCAGAATGTGCACCAATGGGCGTCTAAACGCCAGAATGATGCATGAAGGCATTTTACATGCCTATTTGGTGCAGGGATGGAATTCCTTGACACCTCAGGATCTGTGGACCCCACAGGATCACCTCAGGATCTGTGGACCCCACAGGATCACCTCAGGATCTGTGGACCCCACAGGATCCCCACCTACCATATTCCCACCTTACCTTTTAATCCTAATCACACTCTCCTAATCCTATTTCACTCTTCCCCATGCCTCTTCCCAACTATCCCATTCACCACTCACATCCATCCACTCTTCCCCATAAACCCCACCTACCTTCAAAATTCAAAACCAATTTCCCACCCATTCCCACCCTAAATGGCCGAATACACACTACTCCCTCTCCCTATAAATACCCTTCCATTCTACTTCATTTTCACACAAACACAACCCCTTCTTCTTCACCTAAGCCGAACCTACCTCTCTCCCTCTCTACCATACTTTCTTCTTCTTCTTCTTCTCTTCTTTCTTTTATTGCTCGAGGGCGAGCAATATTTTAAGTTTGGTGTGGTGAAAGCATAAGCTTTTTTTTGTTTTTCCATCACCAATGGCACCTAAGGCCGGAGTATCCTCTAGAAAAGGAAAAGGGAAGACAAAAGCTTCCACCTCCGAGTCATGGGAGATGGAAAGATTCATCTCGAAGAGCCATCAAGACCACTTCTATGATGTTGTGGCAAAGAAGAAGGTGATCCCTGAGGTCCCTTTCAAACTCAAGAAAAATGAGTATCCGGAGATCCGACATGAAGTTCGAAGAAGAGGTTGGGAAGTCTTAACCAACCCCATGCAACAAGTCGGAATCTTAATGGTTCAAGAGTTCTATGCCAATGCATGGATCACTAGGAACCATGATCAAGGTATGAACCCGAGTCCAAAGAATTATCTCACAATGGTTCGGGGGAAATACTTAGATTTCAGTCCGGAAAATGTAAGGTTGGCATTCCACTTGCCCATGATGCAAGGTGATGAACGCCCCTACACTAGAAGGGTCAACTTTGATCAAAGGTTGGACCAAGTCCTTATGGACATTTGTGTGGAAGGAGCTCAATGGAAGAGAGACTCCAAAGGCAAGCCAGTCCAACTAAGAAGACAGGACCTCAAGCCTATAGCTAGAGGATGGTTGGAGTTCATTCAACGCTCCATCATTCCTACTAGCAACCGATCTGAAGTTACTGTGGATCGGGCCATCATGATTCATGGCATCATGATTGGAGAGGAAGTAGAAGTTCATGAGGTCATCTCCAATGAAATCTACAAAATAGCCGACAAGCCCTCACCTATGGCACGGCTAGCTTTTCCTCACCTTATTTGCCATCTATGTTACTCAGCTGGAGTTATCATAGAAGGAGACATCTCCATTGAAGAGGACAAGCCCATCACCAAGAAGAGGATGGAGCAAGCAAGAGAAGCCCCTCACGGTTCTCAAGAGGTGCATGAGGAAGATCATCATCAAGAAATCCCTGAGATGCCTCAAGGGATGCACTTTCCTCCAAACAACTATTGGGAGCAACTCAACACTTCTTTAGAAGGTTTGAGCCACAATGTGGAACAATTAAGGGTGGAACATCATGAGCACTCCATCATTCTCCAAGAAATAAGAGAAGATCAAAGAGCAATGAGGGAGGAGCAACAAAGGCAAGGAAGGGACATAGAAGAGCTAAAGAACATCATTGGTCCTTCAAGAAGAAGACGCCACTAGAGGTGGATTCATTCCTTGTTCTTTCTTTCTTTCTGTTCTTCGGTTTTTAATATTGTGTTTATCTTTGTTTTGTGTCTTTATTTCATGATCATTAGTATGTAACCATGCCTTAAAGCTATGAATAAATTCCATTAATCCTTCACCTCTCTTAAAAGAAAAATGCTTTAATTCAAAAGAACAAGAAGTACATGAATTTCGAATTTATCCTTGAATTTAGTTTAATTATATTGATGTGGTGACAATACTTTTGTTTTCTGAATGAATGCTTGAACAGTGCATATGTCTTTTGATCTTGTTGTTTATGAATGTTAAAATTGTTGGCTCTTGAAAGAATGATGAACAAAGAGAATGTTATTGACAATCTGAAAAATTATGAAATTGATTCTTGAAGCAAGAAAAAGCAGTGAAAAAGAAAGCTTGCAAAAAAAAAAAAGAAGGAGCAATAGAAAAAGCCAATAGCCCTTAAAACCAAAAGGCAAGGGTAAAGAGGATCCAAGGCTTTGAGCATCAATGGATAGGAGGGCCCAAGGAACTAAAATCCAGGCCTAAGCGGCTAAATCAAGCTGTCCCTAACCATGTGCTTGTGTCATGAAGGTCCAAGTGAAAAGCTTGAGACTGAGTGGTTAAAGTCGTGATCCAAAGCAAAAGAGTGTGCTTAAGAGCTCTGGACACCACTAACTGGGGACTCTAGCAAAGCTAAGTCACAATCTGAAAAGGTTCACCCAGTTATGTGTCTGTGGCATTTATGTATCCGGTGGTAATACTGGAAAACAAAGTGCTTAGGGCCACAGCCAAGACTCATAAGTAGCTGTGTTCAAGAATCAACATGCTTAACTAGGAAAGTCAATAACACTATCCGAAATTCTAAGTTCCTAGAGAAGCCAATCATTCAAAACTTCAAAGGAAAAAGTGAGATGCCAAAACTGTTCAGAAGCAAAAAGCTACAAGTCCCGCTCATCTAATTATAATTAATATTCATTGACATTCAGGAATTCACAGTATATTCTCTTCTTTTTATCCTATTTGATTTTCAGTTGCTTGGGGACAAGCAACAATTTAAGTTTGGTGTTGTGATGAGCAGATAATTTATACGCTTTTTGGCATTGTTTTTATGTAGTGTTTAGTAAGTTTAAGCTACTTTTAGGGATGTTTTCATTAGTTTTTATGTTAAATTCACATTTTTGGACTTTACTATGAGTTTGTGTGTTTTTCTGTGATTTCAGGTAAATTCTGGCTGAAATTGAGGGACTTGAGCAAAACTCTGAAAAAGGCTGACAAAAGGACTGCTGATGCTGTTGGAATCTGACCTCCCTGCACTCGAAATGGATTTTCTGGAGCTACAGAACTCCAATTGGTGCGCTCTCAACGGCGTTGGAAAGTAGACATCCAGAGCTTTCCAGAAATATATAATAGTCCATACTTTATTCGGAAATTGACGATGTAACTTGGCGTTGAACGCCAAGTTCATGCTGCTGTCTGGAGTTAAACGCCAGAAAAACGTCATGATCCGGAGTTGAACGCCCAAAACACGTCATAACTCGGAGTTCAACTCCAAGAGAAGCCTCAGCTCGTGGATTGATCAAGCTCAGCCCAAACATACACCAAGTGGGCCCCGGAAGTGGATTTATGCATCAATTACTTACCCATGTAAACCCTAGGAGCTAGTTTATTATAAATAGAACTTTTTACTATCATATTCAAATCATGGATTGTATTTTGAATCTAGTGATCACGTTTTGGGGGCTGGCCTCTCGGCCATGCCTGAACCTTTTACTTATGAATTTTCAACGGTGGAGTTTCTACACACCATAGATTAAGGGTGTGGAGCTCTGCTGTACCTCAAGTATTAATGCAATTCTATTTTCTTCTATTCAATTCTCTCTTATTCTTATTCCAAGATATTCATTCGCACCCAAGAACATGATGAATGTGATGATTATGTGACGCTCATTATCATTCTCACTTATGAACGCACGTGATTGACAACCACTTCCGTTCTACATGCAACAGAGCTTGAATGTGTATCTCTTAGATTCCCCAACAGAATCTTCGTGGTATAAGCTAGATAGATGGCGGCATTTATGAGGATCCGGAAAGTCTCACCTTGTCTATGGTATTCTGAGTAGGATCCTGGGAATCCGGAAAGTCTAACCTTGTCTGTTGTATTCCGAGTAGGATTCCGGTAATGAATGACTGTGACGTGCTTCAGACTCGCAAGTGCTGGGCGTTAGTGACAGACGCAAAAGAATCAAGGGATTCTATTCCAGTAGGAGCGGGAACTAACCAGTGATTAGCCGTGCTGTGACAGAGCGCGTGAGCGTAGTTTTCACTGCGAGGATGGGATGTAGCCTTCGGCCAGTGTGACGCCTCCAGACGATTAGCCATGCGAGTGACAGCCGCAGGGACCATTTTCCCGAGAGGATTCAAAGTAGCCATCGTCTAACGGTGAACCCCTATACACAGCTTGCCATGGAAAGGAGTAAGAAGGATTGAGTTGAAGCAGTAGGAAAGTAGGCGTCCTTGAGCCATACAGTCTCTCCATTCGCTTATCTGAAATTCCCACCAATGAATCTGCATAAGTATTCTATCCCTTTTATTATTTCTTCTTTTTATTAATTTTCAAAACCATAACCCAATTTAATCTGCCTAACTGAGATTTACAAGGTGACCATAGCTTGCTTCATACCAACAATCTCTGTGGGATCGACCCTTACTCGCGTAAGGTTTATTACTTGGACGACCCAGTACACTTGCTGGTTAGTTGAACGGAGTTGTGTCCATTCGTGCCAATTTCAAATTCCATAAAAGTACAAGGAGTACAACTTAAAGAATATGGATCACAATTTCGTCCACCACCGGTGCAAAATTCCAGTCAACTCCTCAAATTCTGACGCAAATTCACAAATATTGTGCAAGCAAAACACTAAATCATCAAATCTCTTACTTCTTGGCTCCAATAAAGGCTCGTCTTGGCTGCTCTTGATATGTGTATGCCTCCTCTTTACGTTCTTACTCCAACGCTGCAATATATATTTTGGTGCTACTTTATATACTTGCTTAAAGCTTAAGACACTTAGAGAATGACAGCACGATATACCCCTTGACTCAAACAATAAGCACTAGCATTTTACTTTGCATGATATCACATTGTATGTAACAACAAACTTTTTGAACGTTGAGTTAGAAACCTGTTCTATAACTTCATATGCCATATAACCTAGAACTGACTGTGTTGATCTTGTGATACAATTCACCTTTCCTCTAAATTGTGCTTGCACTTCCCTGAACTTCTCATGAGTATACACATGTTGAAATTGAGCATCTATTGATGATTTTGTTACACACGATATGACAGTATAAAAATCTGTAGCATCAAATTCTCTCTCTCTTTGCTCTCTGCTTCCTAGGCAATTATTATATTGCTTTACAAATTGAATCAAGGAGTTATTGCATGTAATAAACTTATTAAAAAAGCATGCATTCTCTCGCTCCTTTGTGTGCTTCTCATCCCAATCCAAAAGTGATAATCAAGATAACTGGAATCCATAAATAACAACACTACAAGAAAATAAGCTTTCTGCCACGCTATAAAAGCGTACCAAAAAGTGCAAAAAAGCGTACCGATAGCTTTTCGCCATGCTTTTTGAGCTATCGGCATGCTTTTGAAAGGGTCACATCTGCCAGCGTGCCGATTGCTTTATCGCCACGCTTTTATGGATCTATCGGCACGCTTTTTCTGTTGGCACGCTTTCATTTATTGCCACGCTTAAAAGCGTGGCTATAGGTCTTAATTTATAGGTACGCTTTAAAAGCGTACCTAAAAGTGCACATATCGCCACGCTTTTAAAACATCCCAAAATGTATGTTTTGGGTACTCTTTAAAAGCGTGCCGATAGGGGCAGATATGGGTACACTTTTTAAACGTGCCAATAGGGTAAACGTATGGCTATGCTCTAAAAGCGTGGCTATTTATAACTACGAAAAGATACGGCTACGCTTAGAAAACGTGCCGATAGATTAGGATATGGGTACGCTTTTAAAGCGTGCCGGTTGCCAAGTTATGGCCACGCTTATTAAGCGTGCTTGTTGAGCCCACAGTTAAGATATAGCCACCCTTTTTAAGCGTACCCATAAGTTTGGTCAGAAATTTTTTTTTATTATTAATCTTCCTAATATTTCGTGCAAAATTCATATATAATTTTAAAATTATAGACCCAACTAAAATTATATATATTGAACTTAATCCAAGAAATATAAACTTTTCCATTAAAAAAGACATACATATAAAATTGTCACCACAAAAGTAGGTTTTGATGACAAAGTACCAAAAAGTGTAAAATCATAACAAGTAAATAAGAATTGCAATTCCAGAAAGTGTCACATATTTACTTCTTTTATATACTTAGTTACAAAATATCAAATTTCATGAGTAGTGTGATCATCCATTATGAGCTCCATTATTTTTATCACTGTCCTGCAGAATTTTAAATAATTTTGTTAGTACATGTTATAAAAGCGACTTCAATTAAGTCCAACAAATCCAATTCCAAATCCAAATTGATTAAACATGAAAATGGCAAGGCAACTTTAATTTTGTCCCACAACATTGCATATTCAACACAAAAGAAATAGTCCCCTATATAAGGTCACAAAAAGAGTTGTTCACACACAAATTTCAAATTATTGGAGAAGAGGAACAAACAGTTACATGAGTAAAAAATTTTTAGAATTCTAGTTACATTTTGTTTTTTATTATTATTTAACAGATTTGGTGTGTGGAGTCAAAATTAAATAAGCTAGAAATGTCAGAGCGTTTTATTCCCAACCGCGATCAACGGCTTTAAAAGCCGAAAATGAGATTAAATTGTCAGATCTCTTTATTTCACACACCCTCTATCTCAATTCTCAATTCTCAATTCTCAATCAACAATAATTCAATTCAGCCAGCAACATAAATTCTCAATTAACAATAATCAACAATTCTCAATTCTCAATTCTCAATTCTGAATTCTCAATTTAGCCAGCAACATAAATTCTCAATCAACAATAATCAACAATTCTCAATTCAGCCAGCAACATAAATTCTCAATCAACAATAATCAACAATTCTCAATTCTTAATTCTCAATTCTCAATTCTCAATTCTCAATTCTCAATTCTCAAAGCAACATAAATTCTCAATCAACAATAATCAACAATTCTCAATTCTCAATTCTCAATTCTTAATTCAGCCAGCAACATAAATTCTCAATCAACAATAATCAATAATTCCCAATTCTCAATTTAGCCAGCAACATAAATTCTCAATCAATAATAATCAACAATTCTCAATTTTCAATTCTCAATTCAGCCAGCAACATAAATTCTCAATCAACAATTATCAATTCTCAATTCAGCCAGCAACATAAATTCAACATGAAAAACGAAATTCTATAATCTAAATCAAGGGAATGACAATAATACGAGGTTAGGACAGTTACTTACATCATCGGTTGGTGGAATGTGAGTTGCTTCGGAGGAGTGGGGAGTATTTTTTGGTCTACTACTTGAGGTATTCACAGGAGAATTTCGGGCTGCTTGCACTAAGGCTACTACCTCTTCTTCACTCATTCCATGATTGAGTTGGTGCAACATCACCTTTAATAGACCACAAACACCGTCCATCTTCTTTTCTAATGATGAGACTTTATCATTGTATTCAACCTTCACCTGGCGAATCTCCTCATCCTTTCTAAGAGAGCTTCTTGTTATTGAAGTCTCATAATAACGAAGTCAACCTGATTGGTCCTTTCCTAGCACTGCTACAAATGCATTCTCATGATTTTTCCCTGACTCTATGCAGCTTTGAAGTTCATTCTACCAAAAGTAACAACAAAAAAAATACAAAGTCACATTAGCTTAATATAAATACAAATCTATCTAGCATTTATATTGTACAAATTCAAATATAAATACAAAACAACTCACAATTGTTGTTTGTGTTTTAGCATCAATTTCTTTTCCATTTTTACTTGTGCGAGTTGCTGTGAAAACTTCAGCCCTTGATGGCTCTTCATTGTTCTCTTTAGAGTCACGCTAGAGTATGAAGAGAAAATTTTATATGAAGCATACTAACTAGACAATATAAAATGAATATAAAGGAGAAATCACAAAAAAATAAGTTATGTTACCAACTGCTTGCGCACTATTGCAAAATTTGTGGAACCCATTCGGTGATGACATGTTTGCTTTGACCTATTTTCAGTATTCTTAACAGACATAGCCTAAATATAAACATGAAAAAGAGATATTATTCTTAACGGACACATTTTCTTTCTCTTTGAAAATCACATCACCTTTTTTTGAAATAGCAAGTCTAATCACAAAAAAAAAATCAAGGATAGCTAGAAGAAATAGAAGACATAACATTACCTTGATAGCGGGAAGACTCCAATACCGAATTAGCTTGCAAAACTGAAATTCAGGAATCTCTAATGATCGGTTCTTTATCATTTCTTTCTTTATGTTGTATTTTAAGAAATGTTCTTTTTTAATTTCACCCTTGTATTTTTTCCATGCACGACAAAATCCCCGCATGACCCACGACTTTGAACTTATTGGAAGAATAAACTTTTGCTATGCAAGACATACATTAGAACGCCAAAGATTAGTACACACAACATAACAAATAAATAAATTGTGCATAAAGGCATATTTACAAACGTTGGCGTACTCCCACATGCCCTCCTTGATACTACCAGGCACACCATGCCAACTAGTGTATAGCAAAGTCACAAAATGAGGATTTCTAACTGTTGAACCCAAAAATTGGCCTAGGTTAGCTACGACCTCCTTGGTTGGACCAATAGGCTGCCCTTGTAAAAACTCCACCTCCCGTCGATCACTAAAATCAGTGGCATGAAGTTTTTTGCATAAGGTCTTGCCATGAGTTTTCTTTTTAGTGCCTAAGTCCAATTAGAATAACAGAATTTTAACTCTGCCTGATTGAAAAGTAATATAAGATATAATTAGGCAATAAGGGAGATAAGAAAAAGTACCTTCATTACTAGCTTGTCCTCACTACCCTCAATATTTGCAGCATCTTGCTCATCTTGCTCATCTTCCTCATCTCCCTCGTCTTCCTCGTCTTCGAAATTAATCCCATCCACCTTAAAATACATGTCAATACTCATTCCTTTTTTGTTTGATTCTATGCTCAGCCCACTTGTATCTTCTCCCTCCTCATTAGAACTTGCATCATCTTGATCCATTGTAACATCTTCAACAGTTTTTTTATTCCCAATTTTCGAGTTCTTTTCAGCTTGAAACATTGTCTCAAGCAACCTTTGAATTATTTCCATTACCCTCACATTCTTGAAATAGTGAGTTTGGTTGGACTTTCTTTTTCTTCTTCGGAGCCCCAGTTTGCTCTTCAAATGCATCTTCCACTATTGTGATGGGTTGTTTTCTTGTTGGATCTTTTGGGCCTTGAGCTTGCAACCTAGCTTTCTTATTGTCAGCCACGATCTTCTCTCTCTTAATATTATATTGTTGTAGCGATTCAGCACTTGACTTAACTTGCATCACCTCAAAAGAATTATTTTTTTTGGACTTTTCTGTTTCATGTTCTTTTGACCTAAGGTAATTATTCTTTTTCTTTTAGTGATCTCCCCTTTCTCCATCCTGCACACATAAGAAATAAGAAGAAAAAATGTAATCCTATTAATTAAATAAACATAATCAGCACAAACAAGTAACTAAATAAGCAAAACAACCAACAAAAGTAATTCATTTAGAATACTACCAGAAAAATGCAAAGATAAACACATGTCAAGATGAATCGGAATCAGACTCCTCCATGTACTCATCATATTCACTTTCCTCGTCTTCCTCACAACATTGCTTGGAAAACATGTTTGGAGCCATATCTATGATGGTAGCTCATAGATCATTCCTCACTAGATCAACTTCGCCATTATCATTTGGAAGACTTGGAATCATTTCAGGTTCACATGGCTCCCTTGCATATATTGTGGGGGAATCGGACTCAAGGTCGTCACTTATTCTAAATAAATCTCTTGGAATTGTTTTCATAACATAGTGTTTGTCACTCACATATGGGTCTTGCACATAAAAGCATTGGTTTACTTGAGATGCTAACACAAATGGTTCTTCTTGGTAGCATTTTTTACTGAAATACACATATGAGAGACCAAAGTGGTCTTTTGCAACTGTATACCACTCACACATAAATAGGACTACTTTAAATTGGCCATAATAATCTAACTCAAACATATCAACTATTCTACCATAGTAGGTTACTTTTGCTTCAATTGGGTTTTTATCTTTCACCACTATTTTGGGTTTTACGTCTCGCATCACGGTGCCTTGTATGGAACCTATACCCGTTGATAACAAAACTTGAAAATCTTTTTGCAACTCTATTTGGACCTCTAGCCAATCCTTTTGCCCAACCAGGCACATCTTTTTTCATGGCACGAACTTTAAACCATTCTGAGAATTGTTGACTATGGTCTTTGACTTTCTCCCACTTCGTTCTGCGTGGATTGTTATCATTAACTTGACTCTCATGCTCCCTAAACATATCAAATATTCTTATTTGTTAGTATGGTACGATGTTGTAGTTGCAAACTAACAGATGATAATAAAGCAAACAAAATACCTCATGTAGACTTCAATCTTATCACAGTTATTCAGGATGTATGCATGCCCTTGTGCTTCTGATTTTTCAGCTAAGATGAACACATTTTCCATTTTTCCACCCAAGGGACATCCTTTTTTTGGAAACAAACTGGGAGTTCGCATCTCATCTAAAACACACTCATCATTATTTCGAAGGATTCTATTGAATCTTGTCTGAACATCCTCATGCAAATATCTTAAGCAAAAGTTTATACACTCATTAGCCAAATATCCTTCAGCAATGGACCCCTCTGGACGACTTCTGTTATGAACATACGATTTTAGTGTGCACATATACCGTTCAACAGGGTACATCCAACGATATTGAACTAGACCACCTAACCTCACCTCATTTGCCACATGAATAGGCAAGTGCACCATTATGTCAAAAAATCTCGGAGAAAAAATCCTCTCGAGTTGGCATAATGTCTCAGTAATTTCTGCTTCTAGGTTTGCCACCTCAGCTAGGCTAATTACCTTCTGACATACCCGGCGGAAAAATGAGCATACTCGAATTAGAGCGATGGCACCATGGTCAGGAAGTATGCTCTTGATTGGTACTTGCAACAAGTAATGTAACATGAAATGAGCATCATGGGTCTTGTAACCGGAAATCTTCTTTTCTGTTTGTTGCACACATCGAGAGATGTTGGAAGCACTTCCATCTAGTAATTTTGCCCCTTTCATCACACCACAAAAGATTGTTTTTTCTGCTGGAGTCATTGAGTAGCATGCCTTTGCTAACTTAGTTTTTTTCCCATCCTTCATATCTTTTGACTGAAGGTTTTTCCTGATACCTATGTCTTTAAGGTCAAAACGAGCAGCTGCATGATCTTGTCTTTTCGGGAATATCCAATAGAGTTCCTATTATGTGATCAACTATGTTCTTCTCTATGTGCATGATATCAAGGTTATGTCTAAACATGTTGTACTTCCAATATGGTAATTCGAAAAATATTGACCGCTTTTTCCAGTTTGATAGCCCATTCTTTGATCTCTTTTGCTTCTTCCCGAAAGAGTTATTTATTTCTTACAATATGTCAAATACAGTTGTTCCCTCTAATAGCTGGGGTGGAGACCTAAGTTTAGTTTTTCTATTGAAAGATCTTTTGTTATGCGTCCACGGGTGATTCATGGGTAAAAATCTTCGATGATCCATATAGATAATCTTGTGACTATGCTTCAAATAGATAGAATAAGTCTCATCATTACAACACGGACAAGCCAATTTTCCTTTGTACTCCAACCAGATAACATAGCATACGCAGGAAAGTCATTAATTGTCCATAAAAGACATGCTCTCATGTTGAATGTTTTATTTTTTGAAGAGTCATATGTTTCTACACCTGACTCCCACAGTTCTTTCAATTCTTCAATAAGCAGTTGAAGAAAGACATCAATGTCATTTTCCGGTGATTGTGGTCCAGGAATGAGTAAAGAGAACATAAAATAATCAGGCTTCATGCTCATCCAATGGGGTAGATTGTACACCATCAGAACAACAGGTCATGTACTATGTGTACTGCTCAAAGTTCGAAACGGATTGAACCCGTCGCTTGCTAAGCCTAGTCTCACATTACGAGGCTCCTTTGCAAAATCTTCATGTCGACTATCAAATTCTTTCCATGATTCACCATCAGCAGGATGTCTTAATGAGCCATCTTTAACACGCTCATTATGATGCCAAGACATAGCTTCAACCGTCCATGTGCACATGAAAAGTATTTGAAGTCTGGGAATCAAAAGGAAATGCCTTAGAGTTTTTGCGGCAACTTTACGAGACTTTCTTGATGAGGTTACATCATCCTCTTCCACAACAGGATGCTCAACATAACGGGATGATCCACAGACACGGCATGATACGTCATTCTCATGCCCGTTTCGATACAACATGCAGTTATTAGGACATGCATCGATCTTTTGGTAGTCAAGACCCAAATTCTTTATCATATTCTTAGTTTTATCAAATGAAGTAGGGATATTGTGGCATTCCTTCTTTCAATAATTCCAAGAGAGAAGTGAACGACGCATTACTCCAACCATGCAAGCATTTTAACAGGTAAAGACGGATAGTAAAAGATAATCTTGTGAATCCTTTACACCCAGGGTATAGTTCTTGGCTTGTCTCGTCCACCAATTTATAAAATTCCTTTGCACATTCGTTGGGCCTTGTATTTTGTCCATCAAATTATGTAGCATCTCTAAATCTATCACGTAACAGCTCATCAATGTTATCATTATAATTATATTCACCGTCTGTGTCACTGTCAACATCCATAGCAACAAGTGATTCTCCATGATTAAACCACCGCCTATAACCTTCTACAAATCCATGGCATATTAAATGGTTATACACGTCATCTCTCTTTAACCAAAGTCTATTACAATACTTTTTACATAGGCATTGAATTTCTTTTCCTTGAGGAATTCCCGCTGATGAAAAAGCAAAATGTAAAAACCTTTCAACAACGAGTTGATATTCTTTCAAATGATGGGGCATATCCATCCAATCCTTGGAGACATCCATCAAAAACCTATGTATTTCAAATAGATAGCTAAGTTCCTATTCTAAAGTCCTTAATAATGTTAGTCTCACTAGCTAACTGCAAATCTAACTTCTTATGTAACTAATAAGAGACAATGTTTTTCCAACCTCCAAAATACTTTGAAAATAACTAACAAAAAACATCAAAGAAAATTGAGTTTTAGCAATTCTTAAAGAAAGCCTTGAAGTGGCTGCCTCGAGAAAGCACTTAAGTAGTATACATAACATGAATAACAAATTATATGAGGTTAGGACATAGAGAACCACGATCACATGACCTCTAATGATAGAGGTTCTATTACAAAACAAATAAGTTATAACAACTATAATAAATTATACGAGGTTAGGACATAAATAACCCCGATCACATTAGCGTAGTTGCCTCTACAGAAGCTGTCGGAATTTTTAAAATTAAACTAAAATAAAGATAATAGTCAACTAGCACCGTAGAAACTAAATCCGTACCCTAGCAGCAACGGCAGTACCACAGTAGAAGCAAACCAAGACAGGTGGCAGCAGCAACAGTAGCGAAAACACAACTATTAAAAGCCTGTATTAAAAAAAATAGACTTAAATCAACACTAATAAGATTCAGTAGCAACCAAGCAAACACAAGATTCAGTTCAAGCAAACACAGTTTTCAATTTTACTGTTGTATATATTGATTAGTATATGACATGGCAAACAAAGGTAGAAAAAATAAATACTAGTTTTGTGTAATGATATATGCAGGTTGTTTTTAAGAGTAAAAATTTGATAGTAAAAATCTTAAATTAAACCTCTAATTCATAAACATTTATTTTTTAAGTGTGTCACTTGATTAATGAGTTATTCTTATTTCATAAAAAAGAAAAAAATATATATTAAAAGAATAATTAATGGTTCATTTAAAAGAAGAAAAGGTTTAGAGTTTAACAATCAGATGTGTGTATTAGAGAGACACTAAACTCAAATTACCACTAAATCCAAGTACTTTAATCATTCGTGGGAACTAGTAACCTCTTGAGGCAAAAAAAGATTGTGAATATGATATTTAACAACTTCTTAATTACACATAGGACAACCAAATCATGAAAGGAAGGGGACCGACCAGTAGTAGGCCACATCTCTTTGCTTTCCCATTAATTCAAAGAAAAAAAAAACCCTTGAATCAAGAAAAAACCAATGGCTAGATACCACATCATGATAGATTATACATCTCTAATATCTCTCACAAAACAATAACTATAAATTCCTCCAAAGCTTCATAGACCCAACACTTGTGAATAAATATTCTAACACTATAGACAAAACAAAAACAATGCTTCAAATCCCAAGTCCCAATCTGCTACAATTTCTTCCATGTAAGGCATAAGCCATTATTTGTTAGGCTGAACTCTCAAGCAGAAAAAAGAAGCAAACTTTTTCAACAATGAGCAAACCAAAACCTCTTAAACCAATAGACAATAGCGACTAAGCATGTAAGCCACCACCACCACCAGAAGCCTCAGAAAACAGAAAAACAACCCTCTTGGGCAGTGGTAAGAGGCTTATTGTCTTGTAAAAATGTCCAGGTCCAACAGCAAAAGCCGCTGGAAAAACCACAGCCACAGAATCGGGAAAGTAGTAATAAACAAGCAGTGAAGAAGAAACAACAGGCACAAAGAAAGCTTCAAGAGGAGTTTGAATTATATTGTAATAAAAGGTTTGAATAAAACAAGAGTTTTTATGTTAACCTCATTGTTTAAAATTTAAGAGAAGAGTCTTTTATAGAGTAGTGATATGAGGAATAGATGCAAGTCTGCTCTTACCATTTTACTTTTTTTTAGGCTAAAAATAGAAAGAAATCACAAGTAATCTCTTGCGTGGGGAAACATCATGTCAAGGAAAATGAGGATACAAAATACTGTATATCGCCTATGCGAAAATGGAATAATACATATATCTGTCTATATAGCATGAATCACATGTTCAGAGGAGGAAAAGGATCTATACATGAACAAAATTGAGAGCAAACAGCAACTCTTCATTATTATACGGACATCAGAGCTCATCTTAACACAACATTTAATTTGCTTTGCACCTGAGCTCTTCATAATTATATCATTAACCCCAATTTTCAATCCCAGATCAGATCAGCCCAGATATATTTTTAATCCATTGGACATTCAAGAAAAAGTAACATTGATAATCCATATACATTTAAATGCAAGAGAAAAGGTTCACTAGAACTTTCAAAGAATTACCTCTTATACAAGATCCCCAGCAATTCCTCTAACAAGTTCACACAGCTTGTTTTCAGTAAATGATTCATTGATCCAGAAACTGATGTCCTTGTAACAAGGAGGATACTGTAGAAGAAAAATAGAGAGAAAATAATTTCTTAAGTAACAAAAGAATTTCTTAAGTAACATTCCTAAACAATAAAACTTCAAAAAGAAAATACTTTAAACACCAGAAAACTATCAACATATTTAACTTACTTTCTTTTTTTCAAAGTTGTAAAAAGATCTTTAGTTATATTACTGCTGCTCACATCTGACCAAGCATGCTTCCATTTGAACTTGTTATTATCCCAATATCAAGTTAACAAATTCAGTAGCAACAACTTTTGCTAATAATGTCTGAAATGCAATAAAAATAATTGAAAACAGAATGGAGTCAGAAAACTTCAGTAAGGGGGAAAAATGTAAAAGGCAGGTTGAATATTGTCATTAATAGGTTCTCAGCAACTTACTCTGCCAGTTCCAAAAGGATCGTACAGGAGAACGCTGGATCTCTTGCGTAATCCAGATGCAAAAAGATCTTTATGCAGTAGGGGCAACTAAAAATATGAAATTCTGAACAATTAGATATTCTGAAACTACAAACATAACAGTATATCTGAGCTTGCTTATTATTTAACAAGATAAATACAACAATATATAAGAAACAAGCCTGAAAATGTTCTTAAACAAAAAAAAATTCTTGAAGGAGAAGCATATTATTTTCCATCAAATAGAAAAAGCTAAGATATACTAAATAAACTGAGATGATAGAAAAAGCTAAGATATACTAAATAAAGCATATTATTTTCCATCAGTATATATAAGCAATGGTGCTCTCATTTGTAAAGTAAGATTCACCACTATATGATTGAATCAATAATTCAATATTATCATTAAAGCATTTCTATCTCCAAAATCAATAACTATATGTTTAATTTGCAGAACAATATAACATATTTTGGAGCTACCATTGGCAGGGTTGCTAACAGAATTGGAGGAGCTCAGTTTACATTCAGATTCAGTTGCAAAGTTATCAAAGTTGATAAAATGAATAAATGATAAATAACAAATTCAGATTTCAACTATCAAAGTTGATAAATTCATAACCAACACAGCACACTAACAAGTAAGAACTACAAATTACAAGAAGCAGCTATTAAAAACAAACTAAACTAACCCTAACATTTCAGAGTTTCAGTATTTCAGTTTTAGATATTCAAATTCTTCAACCAAAAAAAAACTAATTAAGTAACTAACAGTCTAAGTATCTAACACTAATTAAACTATTAAAGCATCAGTTTAATTTTTGATACATTATTAACTTATTAAAGCATGTTTAATTTTTTTTCCATCAAATTTCAATAACCAATTTCATCATTCATCACACCAGATGACTAGAAAACTTAAAAAACATTGAGAGTCTCAATTGAAACAGGAAATTCTGAATTGGTAGTTCCATACATTATTCCAGAAATATTTAGCATTAAAAAAAGCCCATGAAATTAACCACATTATCAATGGAGAGGTCCAAATCCAAAGCAAAAAGAAAATTCATTCACACCAAACATTGTAGTTTCATATTAATATGAGGAACAAGAATATATAAACATAACCAGATTCAAAATCTAGAAATCAAATTGAAGTATAAAACCCAAATTCTCAAAAATAAAATAAAATATGAAGAAAAACATGACATTGAACAACATTATGCCACAGGACGCATTATCACTATCAAAATACATAACCATTTTGATAAAATAATAATGAATAATAAAAAAGAACGTTGCTGAAAAACCTCACCTCCACCAGAAAGCTTCAAGAAGATGAGAAGATGAGAGGTGAGCAGAACCACGACACAGAGAGAGGCGAGCAGCACCACGACCACGGCTGGGTTCGAGAAGATGAGACTGAGCAGAACCACAACAGAGAGAGGCGAGCAGCACCACGACCAGGGCTGGGTTCGAAAAGATGAGGCTGAGCAGAACCGCGACAGAGAGAGGCGAGGAGCACCACGACCAGGGCTGGGTTCGAGAAGATGAGGTTGAGCAGAACCGCGACAGGGCGACCATCACCGCGACAGATAGAGGCGAGCAGCACCGCGACAGAGAGAGGCAACCAGGGCTGGGTTCGATCGCGAAGATGAAGCTGACGGCGCCTTAGCTTTTACACTGTGTTTGGATCCATAGATATGAGAAGGAAAGAAAATGCACCGAGAGAAAATTGATGGAAAACGAAGTTTTCCTTTGATTGGATGAGCATAGAAAATGGATGGAAAAGGAAAACAATGGCGTGGAGCCCACATTTAAGTTTTCTTTCCAAACTTGCAAAGAAAACTACCGAAAGTTCTAAAATAAACATAAAATTACTAATATGCCCATAGTTAAAATACAAAGCAAAATTTATAACATTTAATTGAAAATAAAAAAGATCAATTTAAAAAAATGTTGTTGTTAACAATGATAATAAATTAAAATTTTAAAATATAATTAGGATCACTTTTTTATTAAATTTTTTTTAAAATATTTTAATATATTATAATTTACATATAATATAAATAAGGGTATTAATGTAATTTTACTTGGTTATAATTTTCTCTTTTTTTACTTTTTCTTCTATTCAAATAAAAAAAAATTTCTACTTTCTTTCCATTCATTTTCTCTTCATCCAAACAATATAAAAAAAACTAACTTTTCTTCTCATTTTCTTTCCTTCCATTTTCTTTCCTCACATTTTCTATCTTACATCCAAACAAAGTGTTAGGGTTCGAGAGGGTTCGAGCGAGGAGATGAAGGCTGAACTTTTAGGGTTTCATTGTTTTAGTTAGTGTTTATTTTTTTGTTTTTGGTGACTAGGGTTTAAGTTATTAGTGTATGTGTATTGTTCATTGTTTTAGTTAGTGTTTTTTTTTTTGGTGACTAGTGTTTAAGTTATTAGTGTGTGTTGTTGGGTGAAATTTGATAACTTAGAAAAATATAGGTTAAGTGTGGGAAAAATAGGTGGGAAACTAAAATTTTAGGGGGGAACTCTATCAGCACATTTTTTTACGGTGCCAAAATACACAAGGTATAGCCACGCTTTTTAAGTGTACCGGTTTTTTTATGGGCACGCTTTTCAAGTGTGGCAAAAAAAGCGTGGCCAAATATCAAATCAGTGGCCACTCTCGTAAAAGCGTGCCGATTTCCTTCTACGGGCACACTTTTTAAGCGTGCCAAAAAAAGCGTGGCCAAATGATAAATCAATGGCCACCCTCGCAAAAGCGTGCCCATAGACCACTTTTGGGCACGCTTTAAAAGCGTGGCAAGAAAAAAGGGTGCCGACAGGCCTTTTTTTCTTGTAGTGCAATCTTCAAATAGCTTTGCAAATAAACCGAAATTAGACACAAAATGAACTGAAACTTATACCCGTTTTCACCGAAAAAATAACATCAATTAATTCAAATGAAGCCTTGGTTACTTGAAAGCCACTTATAACCTCAAACACCATACTTCATGACAAAATCATTCCAATTCCTATCACATGCATCTTTTGTAAACGAGTTCCAAACAACATGACTCATCTCTTGTTCGATTTCTTCGTGTCGCATGTAGCCATTTAATTTACTTGGGATCTTCTTCTTGATATGCCAAATGCACCACTGGTGAATTGTTGTTGGCATAAAGCTCTCAATAGCCCTTTGAATCAATGTGCATTGATCGATAAGAATCCATTTTGGTGCCTTTCCTCCCATGTAATGAAGTCAACATTCAAATAACCATTTGAATGACTGAATATCCTCATTTTTCATCAAAGCACATCCAAGAAGTGTCGACTGACCATGGATTCATACCCACAAAAGAGCCAAAAACCATATTGTACCTGCAAATGGACACCAACGTTTATGAACTGGAACTGATTATGCATATGAACCGAATATTATATCATAATGAACCGTATACTTGTTTGTGTTGTAAGTCATATCAAATGAAATTACTTCTGCAAAATACTCATATGCAGCCCTGCTTCTTGCGTCATCCTAAAATACATTTTTGATAGAGTGATCAACTTCATGGTTAAGCTCAAAAAAGAAATTTTGATTCTTCTCTTTCATTTTTAATAAGTACTTCCCAAATTCGTTGGCATCATCTTATTTGGAAACATTTCATACTTCTATTGTAATATGATTTCTCACATCTTTTTTAATAAAACTTAGTTCACGATGACGACCCACTACTACTACAAATGACTGATATGTTTTACCCGTTCTGATTCTGGCTTCCTCATTATTTTCAATGGTACATCGCACAAATATGCTAAGCTCTCTGTGTTGTTTAAGCATCTATGCTAGATCTGGACAGCAAGGATGTAAATAATTCATAATAACTTTAGAAATAATCTGATAAAAGATTAGTACGAAGGATAAACGGATAAGAAAAAGGCTGGAGAAAAGACGCAACAGAAAAGACGCAGCGGAAACGTAAAAGGATATATAAAGGTTTTTCTATTAGACCTCTAAGAAACCTGTTCTTAGCAACCTAGGTCATCGGAAGAGATTCCCTACTAGACCTTCAAAAAATCTATCCTTAACAACATAGATCAGAGGGATGAAGTAGAAGAAACCACCACGCAGAATCATCATAGTGTTGGATCCTTCAATCTTCTTCATGCAACAAGTAAAGCAAATCACTCACCTCACTTAATCACACTAAAAAAACATGCATAAAGCACTAAGAATTTTATTCATCAAAAGTTGTGTAAATTGTCTCACCAAAGGTGTTTAAATAGACCTCTAAAACAAACTAAGTAAAAAATAAGATAAGATAACTTAATTTAAATCTCCTAAAGATAATATATCTAATTTAAATTTTAAAATCCTAAAGATATGATAATTAATTTAAATCAGATTTGATCTTATTAGATTAGATCAGATTTGATTTAAATTTGAAATCCCTAAAATTACTACTAAGCAAATCAGAAGTAAATCAAATCTTTTAACAAACTCTAACAGCAAAACCAATTAAAATAAATGCCTAAAAATTCCAAAATTAATAATAAATTATGCCTCCCATTGAATTTGAAAAGCATTATTGGGCTTCTTGTTGTCCTGCCTTAGCCCAATGGGCATTATTAGTTGTCACCATTTCAGCACCATTGTTTTTGAGACGGACTCTTAATCTTCTTGATGTCCAAGACCGGTATAGTATAATTCTTCTAGTATTCAAATCTTTGAACTTGACGAGATTACCATGCTGCCCCTTAGCTCTGAAATGACGAAATGTCCTCCTGACCACATATCATCCTTTCTCTCTTCAAAAAGATTTGTCCTCGAATCTTGAATGAGAAGCTCTTCTTCCTTCCAAGGAATCCAAACCCAATCCCCGGATTCAAATACTATAGCTTGATGGCTCTTCTCTACCCACTGAATTGTGGCTATGTCCCCTCATATGTGCAAGTTCAATTTTTCCAACCATACTTTCACCATCTTGTCTAAAGTGTGCAATTTGTCTTTCTTTCTTTTCATCCATATTAATGTCTCCATAATTGACTAGTGAATCTACAAAGCCTGGAAAAATTGATATAAAAATACTAGGAATTTCATGGTTAGATGTATGAGAAACTAAGGACTCCGTGGAATTCAATGATACAAATGGAATCTTGTCTAAGCTAAAACTTTCTATATCTCTCTCACAATTGTGTTTATTGCTCTAAGTTTCTTTTTTACTCATTGACACCTCTCGCTCACTATTCTCTTCTTTTCTCTCAAAACTTTTGCTTTCAATCAAACATGGATTCTTTTCACTCAAACACTCACTCTCTTTCTCAGTTTCTTTTCTCTCATATTTTTCAAATTGCTCACATCCCAAGGACCCAATTGAGAAATTCTACACTTTTAAATCTTCCAAGGACACATCTCCATCTACAGCATACTCAACAAATTCTTCCATATCTGGCTTTGAAGAAGAATTAAAGATAGGCGTAGAAGAAATCCTCTTCTTATGTCAATCTATAATATTCTTCTTGAAATCAAGAACTTTGACTCGTGTCTGATCCTCAAATTTCGCTCCTTTGGAATTCCAAATTGCTATAAATTGTTGCATATGCTCCATGTCAATGGCCAATTTGACCAAATCCTCCATGGTCGTGTAACGGTAACTTTGTACTTTATCTGCAAGTTCTTCGCATAATCCAAACAAAAATTGTTCCGTAAGAACCTCGGGACTCCTTTTAATATTAGCCTTTCCATCAAATATAGAAACTCCTTGTGGTACTCCATCACTGATTATGAAACTTGTTGTAACTTACAAAATTTTCTAAAAAATTCGTTGTAGTATGATGATGGCACAACTCGATTCCTCATGATTTTATTCATCTTCTCCCAACCGCAAATTGGGCTCTTTCCATACCGTCTTCTAGATCTTTCTAATTCAGTCCACCATATACAGGCATCATCGAAAAAATTGGCTTGTACCAGTCGAACCTTCTTTTTCTCTGAAAGGATGCAATTTGCAAAAATCGACTCTACCATCCTTTCCCATCCGAAATAAGCTTCAGGATCATTTCTCCTTTTAAATGCAAGGATTTTCAACCAAGAACCCTTTTTCATATATGAAATTCCTTCATCATCACTATCGTAATACACAATCATTTTTTTTGCGACTCTTTTCTTTTTTTTTTGTGGACTCTAAAGTGAATTTGCAGAAATTAAAGAGAAAAAAAACAAAGGGACTAAACAAGACCCATGGAACGTGTAGATAAATAAGAATTTACCTACGACCTATAACTGATATCAGATGATAAGAGATTAGTACGAAGGATAAAGGGGTAAGAAAAAGGATGGAGAAAAGACTCAACAGAAAAGATGCGGCAGAAGCATAAAAGGGTAGATAAAGGTTTTTGTACTAGACCTGTAAGAAATCTGTTCTTAGCAACCTAGGTCACCGGAAGGAATTTCCTACTAGGTCTTCCTGTCTTTGACAACCTAGATCAGAGGGATGAAGTTGAAAAAACCACCACGCTGAATCACCATAATGTTGGATCCTTCGATCTTCTTCATGCAACAAGCGAAGCAAATCACTCACCTCACTTAATCACACTAAAAAATGTGCATAAAGCACAAAGGAAATTTCATTCATCAAAAATTGTGTAAATTGTCTCACCAAAGGTGTTTAAATATGCCTCTAACAAACTGACTAAAAGATAAAATAAGATGACTTAATTTAAATCTCTTAGAGATAAGATAACTAATTTAAATCAAATTTGATCTTATTGGATTAGATCAGATTTGATTTAAATTTTAAAATCTTAAAGATATGATAATTAATTTAAATCATATTTGATCTTATTATATTAGATAAAATTTGATTTGAATTTAAAATCCTTAAAAATACTATTAAGCAAATTAGAAGTAATCAAATCTTTCAATAAACTCTAACAACAAAACAAATTAAAATAAATGCTTATAAAATTCGAAAATTAATAATAAATTATGCCTCTAATTAAATTTGAAAAGCATTATTAGGCTTCTTGTTGTCCTGCCTTAACCCAATGGGCCTTATGAGTTGTCGCCATTTCAACACTATTATTTTTTAGATGGACTCTTGGTCTTCTTAATGTCCAAGACCGGCATGGTACAATTCTTCGAGTATTCAAATCTTTGAATATGACGAGATTACCATTTTTTCCTTTAGCTCTAAAATGATGAAAATGCCTTCCTGGCCACGTATCATAATAAAAAGACCAACGTCCTTCAATATATGCACATAAATCCTAGCTGGACAGTTTATTCCGGCTGAAGGGTTTGTCTTCAGAGTTCGAGATATCTTGGATTTCTATTTCCCCTCTCTACTACATGTAATTAGTTCGTTCTTAATTTCATCTCCCTTCTGAGTGGTATTTCTTATTTTCGTAGAAAAATCAGCAAGTTTGGAATAATCTTTATAGAACTTTCCAGCTTCTTCAAGTGTCTTGAAAGTCATCTCAACCTTTAGGATAAATTGTTCATCGACAACACATTGGACTGTAAAATGAACCGAAATATTGTCATAACATGACCATTGTGTAATAACCAATGAGTCAAAACATATGCATTCTATAAAATCAGAAACCCTTGCATTCTATCCAAATTCAAATTCATAAACAACATTGATTTTAGTAAAGAAGGACAAAATTATTCATTTATCACTTTATTTAATTGTACTCTGTTCTATTCAATTTAAAATTGTTGAAGAATGAACCGAAATAAGATCATAACAAGACCATTGTGTAATAACAAATAAACCGAAAAGTGTCCATTATATAAATTCAAATTCAAAAATTCTTGCATTCTAGAATAAACCGAAAATATTATCAAAACAAGACTATTGTGTAATACCAAATGAACCAAAAATTGAACACTGGTTTTATTACTTTATTCAATAGCATTCCATTCCATTCGATTCAAAATTATTGAAGAATGAAACTAGATAAAATGAAGACCAATCCAAATCTCATCCAGTTGATTCGATTCTGAAGAATAATCTAAATTGCTCTCATTCAACTGATTTGAGCTTGAACCATTCATTGTTTTGATAAAATGCTATTTGATTCAGAAGAATAATACACTATTCGATTCAAAAGAATAATATGTTATTCAAATGTAGATCAAAATTTGAAGAGAAAGAGAAGAAATCAGAGGAGAAATACAACGAAAACGAACGAAAATTTGAAGAGAAATCAGAAAAGAACAAAGAAGCTTTACGTTGAAGAAGAACGAAGAAAGAAGCTTTACGTTGAAGAGGAAGCTTTATGTTGAAGAGATTTACATTAAAAGTCTATTACGAAAGCATGAAAGAAAAGGTGGCGCAGCACGTGAGAGAAAATATCATAGTTGGACTTAGTTAGAGAAATTACTTAAATGCAGAGCATTATTGTTAAATAATAACGTATAAAATAATGAACATAGGACTAGGGTTAGAATAAAATATATACGAGTAATATATGAATTTTACAAAATATTCGAGATAAAAGAGTAACTTAAGATTTAAATATAATATTGTAAAATTACTTTAAAAACATATATAATTTTGTTTATCAACGTACCAATGAGTTCAGATAATTACTTTTTATTTAAATTACAAAAAAATATATTAATAACATTTTATAAGGTACACTTTAAACCTGAAATATCAATTACCTAAATTAAATTATAAGATCTTTTATTATGTTTCTCTTACCGGAATTTTAATTTCAATTTAAATAAAATAACTAATTATAATAAAAATTGTACATAAATATTAATTTACTTAAACTTAAAAGTATTTTATCAATTTAATCATTCTTAATAAATTAGTCTTTGAAAGCTCACATTAATAAAATAAATATTCATAATAGAAATGACGTAAATTAAATTATGTAATTCTTCCATTACTGAGTTTTAATCTCTATTATGCAAAATATTCAATTATAATAAAATTATATAATAATCCTGATTAATATAAAAATCAATGTATCTCATAAATCATTTAATTATTTTTAATAAAACAATTCCTAAATATATAGGATGTTACAATGGTTACTTGAAAGGGATGGATTGAACCTAAATATGAGATTCAAACTCCTTTTGGATGCTAAGTCCGATGTCTCTATGGAAGAGGTGCCATCATCCAACATCTTGAGGATGGGGTGATACCTGCAAGGGATTCCGATTCTTAAATTAGCAAGAGTTTTAGGCAGGTTTTTATGTAGATTAAAGTTGAGAAATACCTGAGTTGAAAGAGGTATTTTCACAATCGAATGAGTGATCTTGTGGCCACTTTTGTAATCTCCCTTCCTATTCTAGCGGGTAGTTATCTTTCCCTTTTATCTAGAAGTTGTTAAGATCTTATCTTAAATATATGAGCTTATTTGTAGGTGCAGTTAAGGTTCTACATACCAAGTCAACCCTGTGAGGTCAGACATGGTGGTGATGAGGTCAGATACGGTGGTGAAGCGAATTTGACGTACATGAACTTTGTCTATTTTTAGGTCTAATTTTAAATTTTGAACCAGGATAGGAATAATTATAAACAAAAAAATTCTGTATTTTTCAAGTTACAGTTTTGTATTATTTAACTAAAATTTTAGTGGTTTTCATGTTTTTCGAAAAAAATTATTTTTTATCAATACTAAAAGATGAAAAATAAAAGAGAGTAGGCTGGTCGAGAGAAAGAAAAAGAGATCGATGATGAAGAAATCGAACGAAAAACAACAATAATTAAAAGCAGGATTAGAAGAAAAAGAAGATGCAACGACAGAACAATAAGATGAAAAAGAAACAATAACATCAAGAGAAGTATATAATTTTCACGTGCTGAGTATTGTAAACGAGTTTTGTCGTATACGTGTAACATAACCGTACATGCTATATATATTCTTTTCAATTATAATCAAGAAATCAATTTCTTTTACAGTTTTACTAAGCTCTAATAATAATTTTGTACATTTTTTTTCGTGGCTTTAATAATTTTATACATCTTAGCATTTTTCTTTTTCTTTTTTCTTTCCCTATCGGGGCCTAAGAAACTTAGCATAATGTATGCTTCCCTGCCAATGCCATTTATCACAAAAGGGAACTTTAATTTTCATATCGAGTCGTCCTGGTCTTCAAGTGACCGTTTCCGAGCTCGCAGATTGAGCTGAAGGCTTTCGGGTAGTGGAGGTGTCCTCCCTCTGCGGAATAGAACTGCAAGAGCCCTCATTTTCTGGCAAAGATCAAATATCTGCAAGATGGACATTGCAGACGTTATGGTTTGGAAGTTATTTAAGTAGCACAGATGGAAAATAACAATTTGTTTAGTTTTCTTTACCGATGAGGCTTCTATCTCAGCAACACCCTCGCAACCTTGACCACCTCCTTGTAGCAAGTCACAGTACTTTACTGCTTCATTTTCATCTTCAAATACCTGAAAACATATTGTGAAGTTGTAAGCAATTAAACCATTCTAATGACTGAAAAGTTGCAATAAATACGCAGTATCTTACAAACAAGGCTTTTCCACCCCAAAAAAATTATATATAGGCATGTTTTGTAGGGGATAATAGAGGGAAATTTTAATACGCCTCATGGAAATTTACACACAGATGTATGCTAAGAAAGAAAGTGCACAATGCCAAAAAATAAAAAAGAGAAAGAGTACAATTACTAGTGACATTATTTAAGACTGTAGGCTATGATATAGCAAGAAAAACTACTCAAAATCAAAATAGCAAGAAAAAACTACTCAAGGTGTTTTATACGCAGCAGCAAAAGAATCATCATATTACCATTTAGTCAAATAAAATGGTAGAGCATAAAGTTAGAATTTGTTGGAAATTCACATTACTAAATGTTCACAATGACACAATACATTGATAATTATAAATTTAACCGTGGTGATGCATTTGTATGAATATATACCAGCACTCCCTCTCTAATATCTTCCACAAGCATTTGAAACTTTGTCCCTCCCCTTGCTTGTTTGGACTGATTCCCAAGTCCAGATCTCCAGTTGCCTCCTTTGGAAAATAATAAGCCAAGCTCTCGCTCAACCTCACTGTTAGAGATTAAGAAAAAGAGAAAGAGAAAAAAAATCTCAGGTAGGAAATATGGTGTATACTACTAAGGAGGGGTGAAAAAGCAAGCATAAAAGTGGATCAAACCTTCTATTTCTTCGGGTTTTCATTGTCCACAATTGATTTTCCTTTTGCGTTAGTACATAAACAGGCTTTGAAGTTTCTCTCCAAGGGTTGGAATCTAATACTGTTAAAATGAACGAAAGGAACAAACAAAATATTAATAATGCTTTACTTACCATATAAACCTTCAATTTTCTATGACAATCTCCCTATCCACCTACACACATGGGTACACCCAACAGGGACACGGGCATATCAATCTATCCAAAAATGCGCACAACACAACCAGCACTATGTACAACACAGGCAACCACAGCATATTTAAACATGCAGCAAGGTAGTGTAAATCATTTACTTTTGGTTTTGGACAGGAAGAGACGGAAAGAAAAGGGTTTGAAGAGTAACATGAAGTCCTCTTTACTCTTGAAACCCTTCCTTTCCATCCCTTCCCCTCCAAAACTCCAACTCGCAAACACACCCTAAAGCAACGCTCCACTGTTGTATGTTTAAAACAACAATCAAGTCTGGCCTAACTAGATCGGATCAGTTACTCGCATGGATCAGACTATTCCGCAACACATCATACAGTTATATTTGCCATGATGGAAAACCCCTATAGAAGCCTGCAGTACACTATTTTGGTGGTTTTGGTTTGAGATGAACAATGAACTTCATCAATGACTAATTTTTGCTGCTAACCCTCTGATTTTTCCATAATCCTCTCCAAAGGGTTCCACTTTGTTGAACAATAAACAAAAATAAGATAGGAAAGCTTAGCTTAGTCGATGGTCACATCCTTGTTGTTTTGTTCATCCTTTTTGTATATAATTATCTTCTGCTCTCCCCTTCTTTTTTTCTTCGGATGAGCCTTGACAGAAATGTAAGGTCATTCGTTGTGTCCTAGATCATGCATTTAAATCCTACAAAAGTATCTCAATTCTTCACACACGGGACTAGAGATGTTAGGCTATGGTATGTACATCAATTATGTTCAGAGACCACTAGACTGAGCATCATGCAATGGACCACCTTTCTCCTTTTTCTTTCTCTTATCAAAAAAGCACAAACAGCAATAAGTACCATAATTGGTATAGTGATGTATCATCAAGGGCACAGAACATTCATGTACCCAAGCAAACAAAATCAAATAACTTTCCTAAGGTTTCGGGTTTTATTTTTCCCTCAAGGGTTGAAACCACTAGTAGTCATTTCTATTCAAGCATTTCAAATTCTGTAAGCGGTATGCCTCTCCAACACTGGCAGCTCTAATCAATTTTTTTTAACCAAAAATTAGGGACAGCTACTCAGCAGGTAATTCAACTAAACTACTTTCCTTTTATCAGAGCAAGTCCAAATTTCCCTAACATCTAAATAAACCCTAAAATTAGAGAGAGAGAAAAAAAAAGGGGGGGGGGGGGGGGGAGGGACGACATCAGAATAAGGAAAACGCACCGTCGTAGCTACTGGTATCGAAGGATTGTTGGAGATGCCTGCGCATGTCGTAAGCGCGAGACGAGACACGCTTGACGAACTCGTCGGAGGTTCCAGGGATGGTCCCGTCCATATGAAGCGCCCTCTCAACCTCCTCCTCTTCATCGTATCCACCGTCGTTTTTGCTTCCCTTAACGTCGTCGGCACCGCCAGCGCTGCACGAGACGTCGTTTAAGCCTCTCGTGGTCCTTCTTGTTCTTCTTCTGATGAAGCTGATGCTGAAGAGTTTGGAGAAAGACGTCGAGGAAGAGAGAAGACTGGGAGGGAGAGGGGCGCGTGAGAAGAGTGCAAGGTGGCGCGTGTGGCGGTTGAAAGGATTTGGTGGAGGGAGCACCATGGAAGGGGAGACAGTGGAAAGGGAATCCATCGCTCGCGTGTTGACGCGTGATGGGAATGATGGAAGAGAAGAAGGAGGAAGCTGGTGGAGGCGCGCAAGGAAGAGCCGTAGAAGAAGAAAACTAGAGAAGAAACAAGGCATCTGATTTTATTGTTTATGACTTATGAGAATTTACGGCAGTATGATTAAAGTTATTAAATTATAATTTTAAAGGTACTGCTAGGGAGCTAATAGCCTAAGCGTACAATGTCATAAATCCGTATAATGTCATGAACCCACTCATTGACAGGACAATGTAACACTAATGGTCATATCTCTAATACTTCCTAAACCTCTATTGTACATAATGTACGTTTAGGCCATTGACTCTCTATACTTTCTCTAATTTTAATATATTTTAAAAAAAATTATATTTGTAAAGAATATTTTTCTTCAAAATTTTCAAAAAAAATAAAGAATCGAAAAAATTCAAAATATAAGTTTTAGAAAGAGACAAAAACTAATCTATTTCCTTAATACATTAAAAATCTAAACCTAACTTTTTCTCCGACTAATGAAAATGAGGTGTCAATTTTTATAAATTCATTTTTTTTCTAAAATAAAAGTACTATTTTCTCTTTTAAAGTTATTTTAGAAAAATATCTTTATTATAATTATATTACAATTAACATTTAATGAATAATGTTAATTTAGGAAAATATTTTTATTATAGTTATATAAAATCAATATTTATTGCATTATTATGCTAGCAAGCTATAACTCAAATAGCATAGTCTCCTCATACTCATTTAGAAGTTGCCGCTTCGAGTCTTTCTATCTTTGGTAAAAGGAAAATATTTATTGCATTATCAACTAAAAAAAATGATGTGTCAATTCTTCATAAATTCATTTTTCCTCCAAAATAAAAGCATTACTCTCTCTTCTAAATTTATTTTAGAAAAATATATTTATTATAATTATATTATAATATTATAATTATATATATTACAATTAGCATTTAATGAATAATACATGATTATACTAATTTAAAAAATATTTTTATTATAATTATATAAATTTAATATTTAATGCATTATTAAACTAATTATCAATCGAAAATATTTTTAATCATTTTAATTATATTGATACAATTCTAATTCTCATTCATTATAGAATAATTTTATTAATGGCAAGTTGTTACGCTAATGATGACCAATAATAATAATAATAATAATAATAATAATAATAATAATAATAATAATAATAATAGTAGTAGTAGATATCAATAATTAAATACTAAAATAATTGCCAAACATTGTATACCTAACTTCATTTAGTTAATAAATTTAATTTTAGTTGTTATGTTTTATTTTCTACGTAATTATGTTAATACATCAAATAATTTTCGACAAGTTAATATTGATATCTACTTTAAAAAATTAAACAAAAATCTATGATTCTAATCATAATAAAAATGTACATGATATGATAATAGCTTATTCAATTACGGCAAATATATAATGTATAATGTAAATAATAAAAAATTAACTTAATAATAACTAATTTATATAATTATTTTTGTTTTAATAAAGGCTATATATAGGCTTTTTTTTGTTCGTGAGTCTAGATCTGAGAGTCAACTCTATTATTTTTAATTTATTATTCTTCTTTGACTACTTCATAGAATAAGAATGTATTCTTCGTTTTTCATGAGGTTAATCCTTTTAAGGTACAATTTATAATTTTTTATAGTATTTTTTATATACTCATTCTATTATATTATTCTTTTGATAATTTAATGATTGTTCTTACTCCAATTTATTCTTTTCGTCTAATGTTCCAATGCGATTGTCTTTTATCGCAATCGTTTACAATGCACCACATCCATCAAATGCCATCTCAAGGAACAGTAAACTCTATTTTACCAAAGGATGGTTGGATCTACTCACATATTATGACCAACCTAATGGAATGTGGGTAAGTCAGTTTTCTTGGGAGGAGCTCAATTTTTTATTGAGGATTTATTTCCATGGAGTTTTGTAGGCCAAGTTCAAGTTCCATCCCTTCCATGCTTTCTATGTCTACCCGAAAAATCTTCGAAGTGGAGAAGAATTTTCTCAATTTAAGTTCACTTTTGATATATTGGTATCAAACTCGGAGAACAATTTGTTTTTCGTAATTAAAATAATTTTATAACATATTGTGACTTTTTTTTTCCAGAAATTACGGGCCTTCTTTTGTATCAATGCAATGCCATTGAGGAAAATAAATGTCAGTTTAGTTTTTCGGTGTGACAATTCTATACCTTACCACATTGCATGGATAGCAGATGATGAAACTTATTTAACAAAGGGATGGTCTGAATTTACACGAATTCTAAATGTTCGAACTTATGATGTTGTTTCAGTTGGTTGTCCTTACGAGAATGGCTCTAATCTATACGTGTCTAAGGACTAGAATAGATTAAATATTATTTAAGTAATTTAGTCTAATATTGGTATTTGATTAAATTAGTTTTAAATTAATTTAAATTTAAACTGTTGCCTCAATTTATATATTACGACTATTCTTCTTTAATATGCTATTTTTAAATTTTTTAATATGAAATTTCTTTCTTTTTTTGGTTTTTAAGTTTTTTTTATTTTTTTATTTGCTCTCAGTATAATTATGAAAAAAATAGTTAAATTAAAAAACTGCAAATAATAAATATTATTTTTGATATGACAATTATTTTAATCAACTATATAAATTTATTGTAAACAAATAATAAAATAATTAATAATTAGGTACGAATAAATCAACAATAATATTTATTAAAAGTTTTATATGTCCAATAATATTCTTAGTTGTAACACCCTAATTATCAAAATGTCATGCTTATTGTAAAACTCGGTTAATTAATGACTAATTAACCCACAAATTAAAATTTATTCTAGAAAATTAGAAATGTGATTTTTTATGGTTTAATATGATAGAGAAAATTAAAACGAGAATTTTGACACTAATTTTAAAGAAATTAGCTCAAGATTGGGCCGCACGGGCCAAACCGGCCCAAACCGGGCCCAAACCGAGCTCGTGGGCCCAACCCATTCACATTAAATGAATGAGCTCAGCTCCTTCTCTCCCCATTTGGCAAGCTGAACATGTTGAAACAGCCATGGGAGAAGGACGAAGAAGCAAACCCTTAGTTTGATTCAAAGTGCCATAACTTTTGATTCGGAACTCCGATCGCCGCACCGTTTATAGCCAAGCATCGAGCTCTACAAATCCCACAACTTTGTTCTTGAGGTAAGCCACGAATCCCTCTCTGAATTTCCAGCCCTTAATTTAGTGTGTATAAGTATATTAGAGCTTGATTGATGGTTTTGGAAAGCTTTAGAGTGGAGCTATAAGCTTGAAAATCTATTGGTGAGGTTTTGGAACCTTGAAAGTTGAAATTTGGAAGTGTTCCGGGTTGAGCGGGGAATCGGCCAAGGTATGATTTCGGTTTTCTGTATCTAAAATATAATGTAATATGAAAACTTAGGCTAGTGACCCTAGGATAAGGATTGGATTGTTGGTGTTGATGATTGGCTCGAAAATGCTAATTATGCATTTGGCTAATATCCTTAGAGGTTATGAATTTGGTGTTCTTATTGATGGTTGATACAGAACGTAACCCAGGATAAAATGGAAGATCAAAGAAAGGGACTCCTCTACCTCAATTTGATTTCGTGATGCAACAGCTAAGGGAATCACTCTACCTCACATGTTCACACCCAAGTTTCTCAAAGAAACTCAAAGAAAATTTCATTCATCAAAATTAAGGAAAAAAAGTGGCTACCAAGTTTTAGAGGGTTTTTATACCTCTTAAATTTAAAACCATAACTCATAAGTTTACTAGAATAAAAAATGAGCCAAATCATAACTAGGCCTAAAACAAACAAACAACAAAAATAAAATAAACATAAAATAAATTCTAAGAAGGTGATGTCTCTTTTAATTCATCTTGACTAATGAGAGTCTTCAATGCATCTTGTTAAATAGTAAGACGTTTGACTTTTAATAATCGTTAATCATTGTCTTGCCTAATTCTTGATGCATCTCCTGAACACATGATTTAGCCATGTTTGCAAAACCTTCTTTTATTCTCTTGGTTGTTGCTTTTGTAATTGGACCAATTGGCATTTGACAGTTCTCAGTTTGTCCCACATGACTCGTATCATTTCCTCCCTCCTGAAAAAGATTCGTCCTCGAATCTGCAACACAATCAAAAGGAGACAGGTCAAAGACATTAAAAGTAGCTGAGACATTATACTCACCTGGAAGGTCAATCTTGTAAGCATTGTTATTGATCCTTTCGAGCACTTGAAATGGACCATCACTCCTAGGGTCTAACTTGGATTTTCTTTGGTAGAAAACCTCTCCTTTCTCAAATGAACCCATACCCAGTCACCAGGTTCAAAGACAAGTTGTCTTTGACCTTTATTCACCCGTTGAGCTGTTAACTTATTTTTCTTTTCAAGCAATTCACGTGCTTTCAAGTGCATAGCTTTAACCTTTTCAGCTTTACCTTCTGCATCTAAACTAACAATGTCACTCAAAGGCAAAGGTAATAAGTCTAAAACAGTAAGAGGATTAAAACCATACACAAGTTCAAAAGGAGAAAAACATGTAGAAGAATGAATAGTTATATTATAAGCAAACTCAATAAAAGGTAAACAATCTTCCCAAGTTTTCAAATTCTTACCAACAACAGCACGTAATAAGGTCCCTAATGTTCTATTTACTACTTCAGTTTGACCATCAGTTTGAGGATGACAAGTAGTAGAGTATAATTATTTTGTGCCTAATTTACCCCATAAAACTTTCCAAAAATGACTCAAAAATTTTACGTCACGATCAGAAACAATAGTTTGGGGAACACCATGCAAACGCACAACCTCTTTAAAGAACAAATCAGCAATATTTATTGCATCATCAGTTTTATGGCATGCAATAAAATGAGCCATTTTACTAAATCTGTCAACCACAACAAAAATGCTATCTCGACCTTTTTTTGTTCAAGGCAAATCAAGAACAAAATCCATAGAAATACCAACCCACGGACGCATAGAAACAGGTAAAGTGGCATACAAACCATGTTGTAAAGGCTTAGATTTAGCCTGTTTACATGCAATGCACTTAGCACAAAATTTTTCAACATCTCTATGCATGCGTGGCTAGTAAAAATATTTAGATAACACATCCAATGTCTTATACACACCAAAATGACCCATCAAACCCCATTATGTGATTCAAGAACAAGTAAGTCCCTTATAGAATAAGTGATGAGCGGATAATTTATACGCTTTTTGGCATTGTTTTTAGGTAGTTTTTAGTAAGTTCAAGCTACTTTTAGGGATGTTTTCATTAGTTTTTATGGTTAATTCACATTTCTGGACTTTACTATGAGTTTGTGTGTTTTTCTGTGATTTCAGGTAATTTCTGGCTGAAATTGAGGGACTTGAGCAAAACTCTGAAAAAGGCTGACAAAAGGACTGCTGATGCTGTTGGAATCTGACCTCCCTGCACTCGAAATGGATTTTCTGGAGCTACAGAACTCCAATTGGCGCGCTCTCAACGGCGTTGAAAAGTAGACATCCAGAGATTTCCAGCAATATTAAATAGTCCATACTTTATTTGGAAATCGACGACGTAACTTGGCGTTGAACGCCAAGTACATGCTGTAGTCTGGAGTTAAACGCCAGAAAAACGTCATGATCCGGAGTTGAACGCCCAAAACACGTCATAACTCGGAGTTCGACTCCAAGAGAAGCCTCAGCTCGTGGATTGATCAAAGCTCAGCCCAAGCATACACCAAGTGGGCCCCGGAAGTGGATTTATGCATCAATTACTTACTCATGTAAACCCTAGGAGCTTGTTTATTATAAATAGGATGATTTACTAATGTATTAGATATCTTTGGTCTCAGTTTTGTTTTATTCTTCATCTTAAGAGGCTATTGATCATGTTTTGGGGGCTGGCCATTCGGCCATGCCTGAACCTTTTACTTATGTATTTTCAACGGTGGAGTTTCTGCACACCATAGATTAAGGGTGTGGAGCTCTGCTGTACCTCAAGTATTAATGCAATTCTATTTTCTTTTATTCAATTCTCTCTTGTTCTTATTCTAAGATATTCATTCGTACCCAAGAACATGATGAATGTGATGATTATGTGACGCTCATCATCATTCTCACCTATGAACGCGCGTGATTGACAACCACCTTCGTTCTACATGCAACCGAGCTTGAATGTGTATCTCTTAGATTCCCCAACAGAATCTTCGTGGTATAAGCTAGATAGATGGCGGCATTCATGAGGATCCGGAAAGTCTCACCTTGTCTGTGGTATTCCGAGTAGGATCCTGGGAATCCGGAAAGTCTAACCTTGTCTGTGGTATTCCGAGTAGGATTCCGGTAATGAATGACTGTGACGTGCTTCAGACTTGCAAGTGCTGGGCGTTAGTGACAGACGCAAAAGAATCAAGGGATTCTATTCCAGCAGGAGCAGGAACCAACCAGTGATTAGCCGTGCTGTGACAGAGCGCGTGAGCGTAGTTTTCACTGCGAGGATGGGATGTAGCCTTCGGCCAGTGTGATGCCTCCAGACGATTAGCCATGCGAGTGACAGCGCAGAGGACCATTTTCCAGAGAAGATACAAAGTAGCCATCGTCGAACGGTGAACCCCATGGAAAGGAGTAAGAAGGATTGAGTTGAATGGTGCACGAAATTGCAATAACACTTTTTGCAATCCCGCACAACTAACCAGCAAGTGCACTGGGTCGTCCAAGTAATACCTTGCGTGAGCAAGGGTCGATCCCACGGAGATTGTCGGCTTGAAGCAAGCTATGGTTATCTTGTAAATCTTAGTCAGGATATCAGAAATTATCAGGATTGATTGTAAAAAGCAAAGGAACATGTAATGGTTACGTGTACTGCAGTAATGGAGAATAGGTTGAGGTTTGGAGATGCTCCATCTTCTGAATCTCTGCTTTCTTACTGTCTTCTTCATCAAACACGCAAGTCTCCTTCCATGGCAAGCTCGTATAGGGTTTCACTGTTGTCAGCAGCTACCTCCCATCCGCGCAGTGAAAGCTAATGCACGCACTCTGTCACAGTGCTGCCAATCACCGGTTTGGTTCCCTCCTCTACCGGAATAGAATCACTCTTTTGCGTCTGTCACTAACGCCCAGTAGATTACAGGTTTGAAGCACGGCACAGTCATTCAATCATTGAATCCTACTCAGAATACCACAGACAAGGTTTAGACCTTCCGGATTCTCTTGAATGCTGCCATCAGGTCCTGCCTATACCACGAAGATTCCGATTAAAGAACCCAAGAGATAACTACTCAATCTAAGATAGAACAGAGGTGGTTGTCAGGCACATGTTCATAGTTGAGAATGATGATGATTGTCACGGATCATCACATTCATCCGGTTTGAGAACAAGTATTATCTTGGAATGGAAGCAAGTGTGATTGAATAAGAAACAGTAGTAATTGCATTAATCCATCAAGACACAGCAGAGCTCCTCACCCCCAACCATGGGGTTTAGAGACTCATACTGTGGAAGAAAACGTGTAAAATGTCATAAGGTTGCATAAGGTACCGATTACAAAGTCAGAAGGTCCTATAAGTAGTAAACTAGTATCCTAAGGTTTACAGAAATGAGTAAATGACAGAAAAATCCACTTCCGGGCCCACTTGGTGTGTGCTTGGGCTGAGCATTGAAGCTTTTATGTGTAGAGACGTTTTCTGGAGTTAAACGCCAGTTCTCATGCCAGTTTGGGCGTTTAACTCCAAGTTTTATGCCAGTTCCGGCGTTTAACGCTGGAATTTCTGAGGCCGGATTGCTACGCAGGTTTGGGCCATCAAATCTTGGGCAAAGTATGGACTATTATATATTGCTGGAAAGCCCTGGATGTCTACTTTCCAATGCCGTTGAGAGCGCGCCAATTGGGCTTCTGTAGCTCCAGAAAATCTGCTTCGAGTGCAGGGAGGTCAGAATCCAACAGCATCTGCAGTCCTTTTCAGTCTCTGGATCAGATTTTTGCTCAGAACCTTCAATTTCAGTCAGAAAATACCTGAAATCACAGAAAAACACACAAACTCATAGTAAAGTCCAGAAAAGTGAATTTTAACTAAAAACTAATAAAAATATAATAAAAACTCAACTAAAACTACCAAAAACATACTAAAAACAATGCCAAAAAGCATACAAATTATCCGCTCATCACAACACCAAACTTAAATTGTTGCTTGTCCCCAAGCAACTGAAAATCAAAATAGGATAAAAAGAAGAGAATATACTATAGACTCCAAAATATCAAAGAAACATAGCTCCAATTAGATGAGCGGGACTAGTAGCTTTTTGCCTCCGAACAGTTTTGGCATCTCACTCTATCCTTTGAAGTTCAGAATGATTAGCATCTATAAGAACTCAGAACTCAGATAATGTTATTGATTCTCCTAGTTAAGTATATTGATTCTTGAACATAGCCAGTGTATGAGTCTTGGCTGTGGCCCAAAGCACTCTGTCTTCCAGTATTACCACCGGATACATACATGCCACAGACACATAATTGGGTGAACCTTTTTGGATTGTGACTCAGCTTTGCTAAAGTCCCCAATTAGAGGTGTCCAGGGTTCTTAAGCACACTCTTATTGCTTTGGATCACCACTTTATTCCTTTTCTTTTTCTTTTTCTTTCTTTTTTTTTTTCGAAATATTTTATTTTATTTTATTTTATTTTTTTTTCACTGCTTTTTCTTGCTTCAAGAATTAAATTGATGATTTTTCAGATCCTCAATAACAGTTCTCTTTCTCCTCATTCTTTCAAGAGCCAACAAATTTAACATTCTTAAAACAACAAATTCAAAAGACATATGCACTGTTCAAGCATTCATTCAGAAAACAAAAAGTATTGTCACCACATCTAACTAATTCAACTAGTTTCAGAGATAAATTTCGAAATCCTGTACTTCTTGTTCTTTTGTGATTAAAGCATTTTTCTTTTAAGAGAGGTGATGGATTCATAGGACATTCATAGCTTTAAGGCATAAACTCAAGTTTTATTAATTATTAATTAAGAACAAGACTCAGATATAGATATAAGAAAATAAAAATAGGAATGGAAAACAAAACAAGAAAAATGAAAAAAAATTAGGCTCTTAATGATAGAGGTTTTCACAGAGTTAGGACTCAACAACCTTGATTTTGAGAAGTGGATGCTCCCTCAGCTTGAGAGGAGAGCTTTTGGCGTTTCATCTCTTGGAACTCACGCCCTTGCTTCTCTTGCTCCTTCCATTGTCTTCTTGGTGATTGGATGTTCAATGGGTATGAATTCATCTTCTTCTATCTTCACCCCAGCCTCTTTACAGAGCAAAGAGATCAAGCTTGGGTAAGCCAATTTGGTTATAGTGGAATTCCTATTTGTAATTGTGTAGATCTCACAGGCAATCAGATGATGAACCTCCACTTCTTTTCCAAGCATAATGCAATGAATCATCACTGCCCTCTTGATGGTGACCTCAGAACGGTTGCTAGTGGGCAATATGGAACGCCCAATGAAGTCTAGCCAACCTCTTGCAATTGGCTTGAGGTCTCCCTCTTGAGTTGGTTTGGGACACCCTTTGAATTGGTTATCCACTTAGTCCCAGGGAGGCAGATGTCCTCTAGAACTTGATCCAACCCTTTATCTACTCTCACCATCCTCCTATTGAAGGAATCAGGATCATCTTGTAGTTGAGGTAGTTTGAAGATTTCTCTTATTTTGTCCAGATGGAAGTATATAACTTTCCCTCTGACCATGGTTCTATGGGTATGGTAAGCGGTTCCAGTCATTCTTTGCTTATCTGTTAGCCACAGATTTGAGTAGAATTCCTGAACCATGTTCCTTCCAACCTTTGTCTCAGGATTGGTTAGAACTTCCCAACCTCTGTTTCGAATTTGCTCTTGGATCTCCGGATATTCATCTTCTTTCAGATCAAATTTAACTTCCGGGATCACTGACCTCAGACCCATTATTTTGTGATAATGGTCTTCATGTTCTTTGGTTAAGAACTTCTCTTCATTCCAAAGATTCTTTGGATTAGTCTCTTTCTTTCCTCTTGAGTTGGTTTGTTTTCCCTTGGGAGCCATGATCTTGATAGATCTTAGCTTAGTGATCACGGAAAAGCACACCAAACTTAGAGGTTTTGCTTGTCCTCAAGCAAAAAGAAAAGAAAGAAGAGAAGAGAGAGAGAGAGAGAGGAAATTCGAATGGTGTGAGGAAGGAGGGGTGAGGAACGTTCATTTATAGAGTGGGGGGAGGAGAATTTCGAAAACAAAAGAGAGATTTGAAAGGAAATTTGAAAAGATTTTGAAAAAATTTGAGAAAAGGGTGAGTTTTTGAAGAAGATTTGAGATTATTTTGAAATAGATTTGAAGAATGGTTTTGATTTGTGAAGATTTGAAAGTGAATGATGAAAGGTTGAAGTGCATTTATGTAGAAGATTGTGGGTAAAAAGAGGAAAGTTTGAAAAAATTTGAGTTGAAAACAAAAATGTGGTCCCCCCACCTTTCTGGCGTTAAACGCCCAGAATGGCACCCATTCTGGCGTTTAACGCCCACTTGGCACCCTTTTTGGGCGTTTAACGCCCAGCCAGGTACCCTGGCTGGCGTTAAACGCCAGAAAACCTTCCTCACTGGGCGTTTTTCTGAACGCTCAGTGATGCTGCACACCTGGCGTTAAACGCCCAGAATGGTACCCATTCTGGCGTTTAACGCCCAAAATGGTACCATTACTGGCGTTAAACGCCCAGAATGGTACCCATTCTGGCGTTTAACGCCCAAAATGCACCTTACTGGCGTTTTTTCGCCAGTAAGCTCATTTTCTCTGCTTTTTGAGCTGAATCCTTCTGTAACTCTGTGAATTCCTTCATTTTTGATATTTGCCTCTGTAAGAACAAATCATATAACCTACTAATGACTGGGTTGCCTCCCAGTAAGCGCTTCTTTACTGTCTTTAGCTGGACTTCCACTGGGAATCACTCAAGTCTCAGTTTTGAGCACTCCTGCTCAAAGTTTCCTTCAAGATAATGTTTGATTCTCTGTCCATTAACAATGAACTTCTTATCAGAATCAATATCCTGAAGCTCAACATATCCATATGGTGACACTCCTGTAATCACATATGGACCCCCCCAACGGGATTTGAGTTTTCCTGGAAACAGTTTGAGCCTAGAGTTGAAGAGCAGAACTTTTTGTCCTGGCTCAAAGACTCTGGTTGACAATCTCTTGTCATGCCACTTCTTTGCCTTTTCCTTATAAATTTTTGCACTTTCAAAGGCATTGAGTCTGAACTCCTCTAGCTCATTTAGCTGGAGCAGTCTTTTCTCACCAGCTAACTGTGCATCCATGTTTAGGAATCTGGTTGCCCAGTAGGCTTTATGTTCCAGTTCCACAGGCAAATGACAGGCCTTCCCATACACCAATTGGTATGGAGAGGTTCCTATAGGAGTCTTGAATGCTGTTCTGTATGCCCACAGAGCATCATCCAAGCTCTTTGCCCAATCCTTTCTTCGGGACATTACAGTCCGTTCTAGGATTCTTTTTAGCTCTCTGTTAGAGACTTCTGCTTGCCCATTTGTCTGTGGATGATACGGAGTTGCCACTTTATGGCTGATTCCATATCTAACCATAGCAGAGTATAGCTGTTTATTGCAGAAATGAGTGCCCCCATCACTGATTAGCACTCTGGGGACGCCAAACCTGCTGAAAATGTTTTTCTGGAGGAATTTCAGCACGGTCTTGGTATCATTAGTGGGTGTAGCAATTGCCTCTACCCACTTAGATACATAGTCCACTGCCACCAGAATGTAAGTGTTTGAGTATGATGGTGGGAATGGCCCCATGAAGTCAATTCCCCATACATCAAACAACTCTATCTCTAATATCCCTTGTTGAGGCATGGCATATCCGTGAGGCAGATTACCAGCTCTTTGGCAACTGTCACAGTTGCGCACAAACTCTCGGGAATCTTTATAGAGAGTAGGCCAGTAGAAGCCACATTGGAGGACTTTAGTGGCTGTTCGCTCACTTCCAAAATGTCCTCCATACTGTGATCCATGGCAGTGCCATAGGATCCTCTGTGCTTCTTCTCTGGGTACACACCTGTGGATCACTCCGTCAGCACATCTCTTAAAGAGATATGGTTCATCCCAAAGGTAGTACTTGGCATCTGAAATTAATTTCTTTCTCTGCATGTAACTGTACTCTTTGGGTATGAACCTCACAGCTTTATAGTTTGCAATGTCTGCAAACCATGGAGCTTCCTGAATGGCAAATAATTGCTCATCTGGGAAAGTCTCAGAAATCTCAGTAGAAGGGAGGGACGCCCCAACTACTGGCTCTATTCTGGACAGATGATCAGCTACCTGATTTTCTGTCCCTTTTCTGTCTCTTATTTCTATATCAAACTCTTGCAGAAGCAACACCCATCTGATAAGCCTGGGCTTTGAATCCTGCTTTGTGAGTAAGTATTTAAGAGCAGCATGGTCAGTGTACACAATCACCTTTGATCCCACTAAGTAGGATCTAAACTTGTCAATGGCATAGACCACTGCAAGTAATTCTTTTTCTGTGGTTGTGTAATTCTTCTGTGCATCATTTAGAACACGGCTAGCATAGTAAATGACATGCAGAAGTTTGTTATGCCTCTGTCCCAACACTGCACCAATGGCATGATCACTGGCATCACACATTAATTCAAATGGTAATGCCCAATCTGGTGCAGAGATAACTGGTGCTGTGACCAACTTAGCTTTCAGGGTCTCAAATGCCTGCAGACACTCATTATCAAAGATAAATGGAGTGTCAGCAGCTAGCAGGTTACTCAGAGGTTTGGCAATTTTCGAAAAATCCTTAATAAACCTTCTGTAGAATCCTGCATGCCCAAGAAAGCTTCTGATTGCCTTAACATTGGCAGGTGGTGGTAATTTTTCAATTACCTCTACCTTTGCCTTATCCACCTCTATTCCCCTGCTTGAAATTTTGTGCCCAAGGACAATTCCTTCAGTCACCATAAAGTGACATTTCTCCCAGTTTAAAACCAGGTTAGTCTCTTGGCATCTTTTCAGGACAAGTGATAGGTGGTCAAGACAGGAGCTAAATGAGTCTCCATATACTGAAAAGTCATCCATGAAGACTTCCAGAAATTTCTCTACCATATCTGAGAAGATAGAGAGCATGCACCTCTGAAAGGTTGCAGGTGCATTGCACAGACCAAAAGGCATTCTCCTATAGGCAAACACGCCTGAAGGGCAGGTGAATGCTGTTTTCTCTTGGTCCTGAGGGTCTACTGCAATTTGGTTGTAGCCTGAATAGCCATCCAAAAAGCAGTAATAATCATGGCCAGCTAGTCTTTCTAGCATTTGGTCTATGAATGGTAAAGGAAAATGATCCTTTCTGGTGGCTGTCTTGAGCCTTCTGTAGTCAATACACATGCGCCACCCTGTGACTGTCCTTGTGGGAACCAGTTCATTTTTTTCATTATGAACCACTGTCATGCCTCCCTTTTTGGGAACAACTTGGACAGGGCTCACCCAAGGGCTATCAGAAATAGGATAAATGATCCCAGCCTCTAGTAATTTAGTGACCTCTTTCTGCACCACCTCCTTCATGGCAGGATTTAGCCTCCTCTGTGGTTGAACCACTGGTTTGGCATTATCCTCCAACAGGATCTTGTGCATGCATCTAGCTGGGCTAATGCCCTTAAGATCACTTATGGACCACCCAAGAGCTGTCTTGTGTGTCCTTAGCACTTGAATCAGTGCTTCCTCTTCCTGTGAATTTAAAGCAGAGCTTATAATCACTGGAAAAGTGTCACCCTCTCCCAGAAATGCATATTTCAAGGATGATGGTAATGGTTTGAGTTCAGGCTTGGGAGGCTTATCCTCCTCCTGAGGAATTTTCGAAAATTCCTTTACTTCCTTTAGCTCTTCTTGATCAGGTTGAGCATTTTTGAAGATGTCCTCAAGCTCTGATTCTAGGCTTTCAGCCATATTGATCTCTTCTACCAGAGAATCAATAATGTCAACGTCCATGCAGTCCTCTTGTGTGTCTGGATGCTGCATAGCTTTTACAGCATTCAACTTGAACTCCTCCTCATTGACTCTCAAGGTTACTTCCCCCTTTTGTACATCAATGAGAGTTCGTCCAGTTGCTAGGAAAGGCCTTCCTAGAATGAGAGTTGCACTCTTGTGCTCCTCCATTTCCAGCACCACAAAGTCAATTGGAAAGGCAAAGGGCCCAACCTTGACAATCATGTCCTCTATTATGCCTGATGGGTGTTTAATGGAGCCATCAGCAAGTTGGAGGCATATCCTGGTTGGTTTGACTTCTCCAATCAACCCAAGCTTTCTGACAGTGGATGCAGGTATTAGATTGATGCTTGCTCCAAGATCACATAAAGCTATCTTGGTGCAAGTGCCTTCCAATGTGCATGGTATCAGAAAGCTTCCAGGATCTTGAAGCTTTTCTGGTAAGCTTTTTAGAATGACTGCACTGCATTCTTCAGTGAGAAATACTTTTTCAGTTTCTCTCCAATCCTTCTTATGGCTTAAAATTTCTTTCATGAATTTAGCATAAGAAGGTATTTGCTCAAGTGCCTCTGCAAACGGAATCTTTATTTCAAGAGTCCTTAAATAGTCTGCAAAGCGGGCAAATTGCTTATCCTGTTCCGCTTTGCGGAGTTTCTGAGGATAAGGCATCTTGGCTTGATATTCTTCAACCTTAGATGCTGCAGGTTTATTCCTTACAGAAGTGGTTGAAGAAGCTTTGTTAGAGGGATAATTATCAGCACTCTCAGGTGTCTGATCCTCCTTGGGCGTTTGGACGCCAGGAATGGGTGAAGTTTGGGCGTTAAACGCCAACTTCCCTTCCTTTTCTGGCGTTTGAACGCCAGAACTGGGCAAGGAATGGGCGTTTAACGCCAGCTTTCCTTCCCTTTCTGGCGTTTGAACGCCAATATTCCTCTCTGGGCTCTCAATGTCCTCAGAGGGATTTTGAACAGTGGGTTGGTTGTCCCCTTTCACTTGTTCTTTGTTTGGCTTTTTACTCTTTTGAACAGTGTCATTCAAGGTCTTCCCACTCCTCAATTGAACTGCTTGGCATTCCTCTGTTATTTGTTTAGATATTTGTTGTTTTGCTTGGTTCAACTGCAGTTCTATGCTCTTGTTAGCAACCTTAGTATCATGGAGCATTTCTTTAAATTCTGCTAACTGTTCTGTCATCAGGAGCAGTTGTTGATTAAGCTCATTCATCTGTTCCTGAGGATTAGGATCAGTGACTAATGCCATGACCTCCTCCTTTGGAACGAACTCATTGCTAGAATATAAGTATTGGTTTCTAGCAACAGTGTCTATAAGCTCTTGAGCTTCTTCAATTGTCTTCCTCATATGTATGGATCCACCAGCTGAGTGGTCTAAAGACATCTGAGCTTTTTCTGTAAGCCCATAGTAGAAGATGTCTAACTGGACCCACTCTGAAAACATTTCAGAGGGACATTTTCTTAGCATACCTCTATACCTCTCCCAGGCATCATAAAGGGATTCATTATCCTCTTGTTTAAAGCCTTGGATGTCCAGCCTTAGCTGTGTCATCCTTTTTGGAGGGTAAAAATGATTCAGGAATTTTTCTGATAACTGTTTCCATGTCTTTATGCTTGCTGTAGGTTGGTTATTCAACCACCTTTTTGCTTGATCTTTTACAGCAAATGGAAACAGTAACAGTCTGTAGACATCCTGATCTACCTCTTTATCATGTATTGTGTCAGCAATCTGTAAGAACTGTGCCAGAAACTCAGTAGGTTCTTCCTCTGGAAGACCGGAATACTGACAATTTTGCTGCACTATGATAATGAGTTGAGGGTTTAGCTCAAAGCTGCTTGCTTTGATGGGAGGTACACAGATGCTACTCCCATATGCAGCTGTACTGGGGTTGGCATAGGACCCCAGAGTCCTTCTGGACTGGTTAATTCCACTTAAGTCCATAATGGACAAAAGGGAAATGATAATAATTGCAAAGAGATAAATTTTGTTTGTTTTTTTTTTATTTTTGAAATAACCGAAAAAAAAGAAAATTAAAATAAAATAAAATAAGATAAAAAGAAAATAAAATTCGAAAAATAGAAATAAAATAAGATCAAAGCAAATTGAGAACTGAATCAGTTAGAAAAGGAAAAGATTTTGAAAACAGCAATTAAGAAGATATGATTGAAAAATTTTTATGAAAAAGATTTGATTTTTAAAAAGGGGAAAGAGAAAAACACAAAAAGACACCAAACTTAAAATTTTAGAAAATCAATCACTCAATTTTCGAAAATTTTAAAGGAAAAACACAAAGAGGACACCAAACTTAGAACTTTTATGAATCAAAAAGGGACTAAGAACAAGAAAAAATTCGAAAATTAAAAGAAGAAAAACAAAAAGCATGCAATTGACACCAAACTTAGAATATGAACTAGACTCAACTATAAGACTCTAAACCAACAAAAAGAAAACAGTCCTAATCTAAGCAACAAAATAAACCGTTAGTTGTCCAAACTCGAACAATCCCCGGCAACGGCGCCAAAAACTTGGTGCACGAAATTGCAGTAACACTTTTGCAATCCCGCACAACTAACCAGCAAGTGCACTGGGTCGTCCAGTAATACCTTGCGTGAGCAAGGGTCGATCCCACGGAGATTGTCGGCTTGAAGCAAGCTATGGTTATCTTGTAAATCTTAGTCAGGATATCAGAAATTATCAGGATTGATTGTAAAAAGCAAAGGAACATGTAATGGTTACGTGTACTGCAGTAATGGAGAATAGGTTGAGGTTTGGAGATGCTCCATCTTCTGAATCTCTGCTTTCTTACTGTCTTCTTCATCAAACACGCAAGTCTCCTTCCATGGCAAGCTCGTATAGGGTTTCACTATTGTCAGCAGCTACCTCCCATCCGCGCAGTGAAAGCTAATGCACGCACTCTGTCACAGTGCTGCCAATCACCGGTTTGGTTCCCTCCTCTACCGGAATAGAATCACTCTTTTGCGTCTGTCACTAACGCCCAGTAGATTACAGGTTTGAAGCACGGCACATTCATTCAATCATTGAATCCTACTCAGAATACCACAGACAAGGTTTAGACCTTCCGGATTCTCTTGAATGCTGCCATCAGGTCCTGCCTATACCACGAAGATTCCGATTAAAGAACCCAAGAGATAACTACTCAATCTAAGATAGAACAGAGGTGGTTGTCAGGCACATGTTCATAGTTGAGAATGATGATGATTGTCACGGATCATCACATTCATCCGGTTTGAGAACAAGTATTATCTTGGAATGGAAGCAAGTGTGATTGAATAAGAAACAGTAGTAATTGCATTAATCCATCAAGACACAGCAGAGCTCCTCACCCCAACCATGGGGTTTAGAGACTCATACTGTGGAAGAAAACGTGTAAAATGTCATAAGGTTGCATAAGGTACCGATTACAAAGTCAGAAGGTCCTATAAGTAGTAAACTAGTATCCTAAGGTTTACAGAAATGAGTAAATGACAGAAAAATCCACTTCCGGGCCCACTTGGTGTGTGCTTGGGCTGAGCATTGAAGCTTTATGTGTAGAGACGTTTTCTGGAGTTAAACGCCAGTTCTCATGCCAGTTTGGGCGTTTAACTCCAAGTTTTATGCCAGTTCCGGCGTTTAACGCTGGAATTTCTGAGGCCAGATTGCTACGCAGGTTTGGGCCATCAAATCTTGGGCAAAGTATGGACTATTATATATTGCTGGAAAGCCCTGGATGTCTACTTTCCAATGCCGTTGAGAGCGCGCCAATTGGGCTTCTGTAGCTCCAGAAAATCCGCTTCGAGTGCAGGGAGGTCAGAATCCAACAGCATCTGCAGTCCTTTTCAGTCTCTGGATCAGATTTTTGCTCAGAACCTTCAATTTCAGTCAGAAAATACCTGAAATCACAGAAAAACACACAAACTCATAGTAAAGTCCAGAAAAGTGAATTTTAACTAAAAACTAATAAAAATATAATAAAAACTCAACTAAAACTACCAAAAACATACTAAAAACAATGCCAAAAAGCATACAAATTATCCGCTCATCATTGAAGCAGTAGGAAAGTAGGCATTCTTGAGCCATACAGTATCTCCATTCGCTTATCTGAAATTCCCACCAATGAATCTGCATAAGTATTCTATCCCTTTTATTATTTCTATTTTCTTATTTCTATTTTCGAAACCATAAACAAATTTAATCTGCCTAACTGAGATTTACAAGGTGACCATAGCTTGCTTCATACCAACAATCTCTGTGGGATCGACCCTTACTCGCGTAAGGTTTATTACTTGGACGACCCAGTACACTTGCTGGTTAGTTGAACGGAGTTGTGAATTCAACTGGTGCCATAATAATGATTTCATACAAATACAAGGAATATGGATCACAATTTCGTCCACCAAGTTTTTGGCCCCGTTGCCGGAGATTGTTCGAGTATAGACAACTGACGGTTCATCTTGTTGATCAGATTAGGTAATTTTCTTTTCAAAAATCTTTTTCAAAATTTTTCTTTTATTTTTCGTTTTTTTCTCACATTATTTTCGAAAAAATTAATAAAAATACAAAAAAAATAGAAAATCATAAAAACTAAAAATATTTTGTGTTTCTTGTTTGAGTCTTGAGTCAATTTTTAAGTTTGGTGTCAATTGCATGCTTTTGAAAATTTTTCTTGCATTTTTCGAAAATCCCATGCATTCATAGTGTTCTTCATGATCTTCAAGTTGTTCTTGATAAGTCCTCTTGTTTGATCTTGATGATTTCTTGTTTTGTGATTGTTTGTTGTTTTTCATATGCATTTTTTGTTTGTTAGAGTCCATGCATTAAAGATTTCTAAGTTTGGTGTCTTGCATGTTTTCTTTGCATCAAAAATTTTCAAAATTATGTTCTTGATGTTCATCATGATCTTCAAAGTGTTCTTGGTGTTCATCTTGACATTCATAGCATTCTTGCATGCATTCATTGTTTTGATCTAAAAATTTCATGCATTGAGTATTTTTGTTGTTTTTCTCTCTCATAATTAAAAATTCAAAAATCAAAAAAAAAAAAATCTTTTCCTTATTTCCCTCCAAAATTTCGAAATTTTGGGATTGACTTGGTCAAAAATTTTCAAAATTAGTTGTTTCTTACAAGTCAAGTCAAAATTTCAATTTTAAAAATCTTATCTTTTCAAAATCTTTTTCAAAAATCATATCTTTTTCATTTTTTCTATTTTTTGAAAATTTAAAAAAATTATTTTTCAAAAATCTTTTTCTTATCTTTTATATCTAATTTTCGAAAATTAGCTAACAATTAATGTGATTGGTTCAAAAATTTGAAGTTTGTTACTTTCTTGTTAAGAAAGGTTCAATCTTTAAATTCTAGAATCTTATCTTGTAGTTTCTTGTTAGTTAAGTCATTTTAAAAATTAAATCTTTTTCAAAATGTCTTTTTCTTAAAACTTTTATCTTATCTTTTTATCTTATCCTTTTCAAAATTTTATATTTTTCAAAATTTGATTTCAAAATATCTTATCTAACTCCTTTTCTTCTTATCTTTTTAAAATTTAATTTCAATATTTTTTTCAATCAACTAACTAACTTTTTGTTTGTTTCTTATCTTTTTCAAAACCACCTAACTACTTCTTCCCCTCTAATTTTCGAAAATACCTCTTTCTTTTTCAAAAATTATGTTTAATTAATTAATTGTTTTAAATTTTAATTTTAATTACATTTATCTCTAATTTTCGAAAATCACTAACCCCTTTTTAAAATTATTTTTGAAATTCTCCTTCTCTCTTCTTCTTCTATTTAATTATTTGTTTACTAACACTTCTCTCCACCTCTCTTCATCCATAAATCCGAATCCATCCTTCTTCATTCTTCTCCCCTTTCTTTTTCTACTAACATAAAGGAATCTCTATACTGTGACCTAGAGGATTCCTCTCTCCTTTCTTGTTTTCTTCTCTCTCATATGAGCAGGAACAGGGATAAAGGCACTCTTGTTGAAATTGATCCAGAACCTGAAAGAACTTTGAAGAGAAAATTAAGAGAAGCTAAATTACAACAATCCAGAAACAACCTTTCAGAAATTTTCGAACAAGAGAAGGAGATGGCAGCCAAAAATAATAATAATGCAAGGAGAATGCTTGGTGACTTCACAAAGCCAACGTCCAAGTTTGATGGAAGAAGCATCTCCATTCCTGCCATTGGAGCCAACAACTTTGAGCTGAAACCTCAGCTCGTTGCTTTAATGCAACAAAACTGCAAGTTTTATGGACTTCCATCTGAAAATCCTTATCAGTTTTTAACTGAGTTCTTGCAGATCTGTGAGACTGTAAAGACGAATGGAGTTGATCCTGAAGTCTACAGACTCATGCTTTTCCCTTTTGCTGTAAGAGACAGAGCTAGAATATGGTTGGATTCACAACCTAAGGATAGCCTGGACTCCTGGGATAAGCTGGTCACTGCCTTCTTGGATAAATTCTTTCCTCCTCAAAAGCTGAGCAAGCTGAGAGTGGATGTTCAAACCTTCAAACAAAAAGATGGTGAATCCCTCTATGAAGCTTGGGAAAGATACAAGCAGCTGACCAAAAGATGTCCATCTGACATGTTTTCAGAATGGACCATATTAGATATATTCTATTATGGTCTCTCTGAATTTTCAAAAATGTCATTGGACCATTCTGCAGGTGGATCTATTCACCTGAAGAAAACGCCTGAAGAGGCTCAAGAACTCATTGACATGGTTGCAAATAACCAGTTCATGTACACTTTTAAGAGGAATTCCGTGAACAATGGGATACCTCAGAAGAAAGGAGTTCTTGAAATTGATACTCTGAATGCCATATTGGCTCAGAACAAAGTGTTGACTCAACAAGTCAACATGATCGCTCAAAATTTGAATGGATGGCAACATGCATCCAACAGTACTAGAGAGGTAGCTTCTGAAGAAGCTTATGATCCTGAGAACCTTGCCATGGCAGAGGTTAATTACATGGGTGAACCTTATGCAAACACTTATAACCCATCATGGAGAAATCATCCAAATTTCTCATGGAAGGATCAACAAAAGCCTCAACAAGGCTTTAACAATGGTGGACGCAACAGGCTGAACAATAGCAAGCCATATCCATCATCTTCTCAGCAACAGATAGAGAATCCTGAACAAAACACTTCTAATTTAGCCAATGTAGTCTCTGATCTGTCAGAGGCCACTTTCAGTTTTATGAGTGAAACAAGATCCTCCATTAGAAATCTGGAGGCACAAGTGGGCCAGCTGAGTAAGAAAGTCATTGAAACTCCTCCCAGTATTCTCCCAAGCAATACAGAAGAGAATCCAAAAGGAGAGTGCAAGGCCATTGATATAATCAATGTGGCCGAATGCACAAGGGAGGAGAAGGACGAAAATCCTAGTGAGGAAGACCTCCTAGGACGTCCCTCAAGCAAGAAGGAGTCTCCTGTTAAGGATCCAAAGGAATCTGAGGCTCAGATAGAGACCATAGAGATTCCATTAAATCTCCTTCTGCCATTCATGAGCTCTGAAGACTATTCTTCCTCTGAAGAGGATGAAGATGTAACTGGAGAGCAAGTTGCTCAATACTTAGGAGCTATCATGAAGCTGAATGCCAAGTTGTTTGGTAATGAGACTTGGGAAAGTGAACCTCCCTTGCTCATTAGTGAACTGGATACCTGGATTCAGCAAATTCTACCTCAAAAGAAACAAGATCCTGGGAAGTTCTTAATACCTTGTACCATAGGCACCATGACCTTTGAAAAAGCTCTGTGTGATCTGGGGTCAGGGATAAATCTTATGCCACTCTCTGTAATGGAGAAGCTGGGGATCATTGAGGTACAACCTGCCTTGTTCTCATTACAATTGGCAGACAAGTCATTGAGACAAGCTTATGGAATAGTAGAGGACGTGCTAGTAAAGGTTGAAGGCCTTTACATCCCTGCTGATTTCATAATCTTAGACACTAGGAAGGAAGAGGATGATTGCATCATCCTTGGAAGACCTTTCCTAGCCACAGCAGGAGCTGTGATAGATGTCAACAGAGGTGAATTAGTCCTTCAATTGAATGGGGACTACCTTGTGTTTAAGGCACATGGCCATCCCTCTGTGACAGAAGAGAGTAAGCATGAAGAGCTTCTCTCAGTTTAGAGTCAAGAAGAGCCCACACAGTTAAACTCTAAGTTTGATGTTGTGAGGCCACAACCAAACTCTAAGTTTGGTGTTAAGACCCCATATCCAAACTCTAAGTTTGGTGTTGGCAACTATACAACATTGACCTGATCACCTTGTGGCTCCATGAGAGCCACTGTCAAGCTATTGACATTAAAGAAGCGCTTGTTGGGAGGCAACCCAATTTTATTTATCTAATTTTTATTTTATTCTATTGTTATTTTGTGTTTTATTAGGTACATGATCATGAGGAGTCACGAAAAAAATAAAAAAAAAAATTAAAAACAGATCAAAAACAGCAGAAAAAAATTCGCACCCTGGAGGACGCACAGGCTGGCGTTCAACGCCAGTAAGATGCATCTGGCTGGCGTTCAACGCCAGAACAGAGCATCATTCTGGCGCTGAATGCCAGAAACAAGCAACATTCTAGCGCTGAACACCAGGAATGTGCCCAGAGAGGAAAAACTGGCGTTGAACGCCAGTAACAAGCATGAAACTGGCGTTCAACGCCAGAAACATGCTTTACATGGGCGTTGAACGCCCAGAATGTGCACCAATGGGCGTTTAAACGCCAGAATAATGCACGAAGGTATTTTACATGCCTATTTGGTGCAGGGATGGAATTCCTTGACACCTTAGGACCTGTGGACCCCACAGGATCACCTCAGGATCTGTGGACCCCACAGGATCCCCACCTACCATATTCCCACCTTACCTCCTAATCCTAATTACACTCTCCTAATCCTATTTCACTCTTCCCCATGTCACACTTCCCAACAACTTTCACCAATCACCTCAATTCCTCTTCCCAATTACCCCATTCACCACTCACATCCATCCACTCTTCCCCATAAACCCCACCTACCTTCAAAAATTCAAAACCAATTTCCCTCCCTTTCCCACCCTAAATAGCCGAACACAACCTCCCCCCTCTCCCTATAAATACCCTTCCATTCTACTTCATTTTCACACAACACAACCCCTTCTTCACCCCCTTGGCCGAACCATCACTTCCCCTTCTCTACCATCATTTCTTCTTCTTCTTCTTCTCTTCTTTCTTCTCTTGCTCGAGGACGAGCAATATTTTAAGTTTGGTGTGGTAAAAGCATAAGCTTTTTGTTTTTCCATTACCATCAATGGCACCTAAGGCCGGAGTATCCTCTAGAAAAGGAAAAGGGAAGACAAAAGCTTCCACCTCCGAGTCATGGGAGATGGAAAGATTCATCTCCAAGAGCCATCAAGACCACTTCTATGATGTTGTGGTAAAGAAGAAGGTGATCCCTGAGGTCCCTTTCAAGCTCAAGAAAAATGAGTATCCGGAGATCCGACATGAAGTCCGAAGAAGAGGTTGGGAAGTCCTAACCAACCCCATGCAACAAGTCGGAATCTTAATAGTTCAAGAGTTCTATGCCAATGCATGGATCACTAGGAACCATGATCAAGGCATGAACCCAAGTCCAAAGAATTATCTCACAATGGTTCGGGGGAAATACTTGGATTTTAGTCCAGAAAACGTGAGGTTGGCATTCCACTTGCCCATGATGCAAGGAGATGAACGCCCCTACACTAGAAGGGTCAACTTTGATCAAAGGTTGGACCAAGTCCTTATGGACATTTGTGTGGAAGGAGCTCAATGGAAGAGAGACTCCAAAGGCAAGCCAGTCCAACTAAGAAGACTGGACCTCAAGCCCATAGCTAGAGGATGGTTGGAGTTCATTCAACGCTCCATCATTCCTACTAGCAACCGATCTGAAGTTACTGTGGATCGGGCCATCATGATTCATGGCATCATGATTGGAGAGGATGTAGAAGTTCATGAGGTCATCTCCAATGAAATCTACAAAATAGCCGACAAGCCTTCACCCATGGCACGGCTAGCTTTTCCTCACCTTATTTGCCATCTATGTTACTCAGCTGGAGTTATCATAGAAGGAGACATCCTCATTGAAGAGGATAAGCCCATCACCAAGAAGAGGATGGAGCAAGCAAGAGAGACCCCTCACGGTTCTCAAGAGGTGCATGAGGAAGCTCATCATCAAGAAATCCCTGAGATGCCTCAAGGGATGCACTTTCCTCCAAACAACTATTGGGAACAACTCAACACTTCCTTAGAAGGTTTGAGCCACAATGTTGAACAACTAAGGGTGGAACATCATGAGCACTCCATCATTCTCCAAGAAATAAGAGAAGATCAAAGAGCAATGAGGGAGGAGCAACAAAGGCAAGGAAGGGACATAGAAGAGCTTAAGGACATTGTTGGACCTTCAAGAAGAAGACGCCACTAGAGGTGGATTCATTCTTTGTTCTTTATTTCTTTCTGTTTTTCGGTTTTTATGCTGTGTTTTGTGTCTCTACTTCATGATCATTAGTATGTAACCATGCCTTAAAGCTATGAATAAATTCCATTAATCCTTCACCTCTCTTAAAAGAAAAATGTTTTAATTCAAAAGAACAAGAAGTACATGCATTTCGAATTTATCCTTGAATTTAGTTTAATTATATTGATGTGGTGGCAATACTTTTGTTTTCTGAATGAATGCTTGAACAGTGCATATGTCTTTTGATCTTGTTGTTTATGAATGTTAAAATTGTTGGCTCTTGAAAGAATGATGAACACAGAGAAATGTTATTGATGATCTGAAAAATCATGAAATTGATTCTTGAAGCAAGAAAAAGCAGTGAAAAAGAAAGCTTGCGAAAAAAAAAGTGGCGAAAAAAATAGAAAGAAAAAGAAAAAGCAAGCAGAAAAAGCCAATAGCCCTTAAAACCAAAAGGCAAGGGTAGAAAGGATCCAAGGCTTTGAGCATCAATGGATAGGAGGGCCCAAGGAAATAAAATCCAGGCCTAAGCGGCTAAATCAAGCTGTCCCTAACCATGTGCTTGTGTCATGAAGGTCCAAGTGAAAAGCTTGAGACTGAATGGTTAAAGTCGTGATCCAAAGCAAAAAGAGTGTGCTCAAGAGCTCTGGACACCACTAACTGGGGACTCTAGCAAAGCTGAGTCACAATCTGAAAAGGTTCACCCGGTTATGTGTCTGTGGCATTTATGTATCCGGTGGTAATACTGGAAAACAAAGTGCTTAGGGCCACGGCCAAGACTCATAAGTAGCTGTGTTCAAGAATCAACATGCTTAACTAGGAAAGTCAATAACACTATCTGAAATTCTAAGTTCCTAGAGAAGCCAATCATTCTGAACTTCAAAGGAAAAAGTGAGATGCCAAAACTGTTCAGAAGCAAAAAGCTACAAGTCCCGCTCATCTAATTATAATTAATATTCATTGATATTCTGGAATTTATAGTATATTCTCTTCTTTTTATCCTATTTGATTTTCAGTTGCTTGGGGACAAGCAACAATTTAAGTTTGGTGTTGTGATGAGCGGATAATTTATACGCTTTTTGGCATTGTTTTTAGGTAGTTTTTATTAAGTTCAAGCTACTTTTAGGGATGTTTTCATTAGTTTTTATGTTAAATTCATATTTCTGGACTTTACTATGAGTTTGTGTGTTTTTCTGTGATTTCAGGTAATTTCTGGCTGAAATTGAGGGACTTGAACAAAACTCTGAAAAAGGCTGACAAAAGGACTGCTGATGCTGTTGGAATCTGACCTCTCTGCACTCGAAATAGATTTTCTGGAGCTACAGAACTCCAATTGGCGCGCTCTCAACGGTGTTGGAAAGTAGACATCCAGAGCTTTCCAGCAATATATAATAGTCTATACTTTATTCGGAAATTGACGACGTAACTTGGCGTTGAACGCCAAGTACATGCTGCTGTCTGGAGTTAAACGCCAGAAAAACGTCATGATCCGGAGTTGAACGCCCAAAACACGTCATAACTCGGAGTTCGACTCCAAGAGAAGCCTCAGCTCGTGGATTGATCAAAGCTCAGCCCAAGCATACACCAAGTGGGCCCCGGAAGTGGATTTATGCATCAATTACTTACTCATGTAAACCCTAGGAGCTAGTTTATTATAAATAGGATGATTTACTAATGTATTAGATATCTTTGGTCTCAGTTTTGTTTTATTCTTCATCTTAAGAGGCTATTGATCATGTTTTGGGGGCTGGCCATTCGACCATGCCTGAACCTTTTACTTATGTATTTTCAACGGTGGAGTTTCTGCACACCATAGATTAAGGGTGTGGAGCTCTGCTGTACCTCAAGTATTAATGCAATTCTATTTTCTTTTATTCAATTTTCTATTGTTCTTATTCTAAGATATTCATTCGTACCCAAGAACATGATGAATGTGATGATTATGTGACGCTCATCATCATTCTCACCTATGAACGCGCGTGATTGACAACCACCTTCGTTCTACATGCAACCGAGCTTGAATGTGTATCTCTTAGATTCCCCAACAGAATCTTCGTGGTATAAGCTAGATAGATGGCGGCATTCATGAGGATCTGGAAAGTCTCACCTTGTCTGTGGTATTCCGAGTAGGATCCTGGGAATCCGGAAAGTCTAACCTTGTCTGTGGTATTCCGAGTAGGATTCCGGTAATGAATGACTGTGACGTGCTTCAGACTTGCAAGTGCTGGGCGTTAGTGACAGACACAAAAGAATCAAGGGATTCTATTCCAGCAGGAGCAGGAACTAACCAGTGATTAGCTGTGCTGTGACAGAGCGCGTGAGCGTAGTTTTCACTGCGAGGATGGGATGTAGCCTTCGGCCAGTGTGATGCCTCCAGACGATTAGCCATGCAAGTGACAGCGCAGAGGACTATTTTCCAGAGAGGATACAAAGTAGCCATCGTCGAACGGTGAACCCCTATACACAGCTAGCCATGGAAAGGAGTAAGAAGGATTGAGTTGAAGCAGTAGGAAAGTAGGCATTCTTGAGCCATACAGTATCTCCATTCGCTTATCTGAAATTCCCACCAATGAATCTGCATAAGTATTCTATCCCTTTTATTATTTCTATTTTCTTATTTCTATTTTCGAAACCATAAACAAATTTAATCTGCCTAACTGAGATTTACAAGGTGACCATAGCTTGCTTCATACCAACAATCTCTGTGGGATCGACCCTTACTCGCGTAAGGTTTATTACTTGGACGACCTAATACACTTGCTGGTTAGTTGAACGGAGTTGTGAATTCAACTGGTGCCATAATAATGATTTCATACAAATACAAGGAATATGGATCACAATTTCGTCCACCAATAAGCAGGCACACAAATTCTATTACCACGAAGCAGAAAACCTTCATGTCTATAAAATTTGTTAAATGCACTATGTTCACAAGAGGCATAAATAGCAGAAAAGTCAAAATCAGTGACATACAACTCCTTTAAAAACTCAAATTCCAATAACTTAGAAGTAAGTGTAGTAATCAAAGCATACCTCCAAGATAAAGCATCAGCAACGACATTATCTTTACCTTGTTTAAAGGCAATCACATAGGGAAATGTTTCAATAAATTCCACCCATTTAGCATATCTTTTATCAAGTTTACATTGTCCTTTTAAGTGCTTCAAAGATTCATGATCCGTGTGAATCACAAAACTCCTTAGGTAAGAGGTAGTGTTCCGAGGGTTACCTGAAACTGCAGGTCGATCTCGGATGAGATCTTCTGTGTTGGTCGGAGCCGACGTGTCCGGTAGGTATACGGCGGCCGGAGCTGATGTGTCCGACTTGTTGGACTTGGTGATGGTGCTGATCCTTCATCCCCGGAGGGCGGGGTGTACCTGCAAGGGACTCCGATGCTTAAGTTAGCAAGGGTATTAAGCAGGTATTAAGTAGAATCAGAGTATGAGTTATACCTGGGTGCTCCAGTGTATTTATAATGGTGAGATGTGGCCTCCTGCGGATAAGATAAGTTAGTTATCTTATCTTATTTTTATCTTATCTTTAAGTGAGGTCATCTTTAAGGGAACCGCCTTTATCTCTATGGGCTTGGACTGCCCTTGGATTTGGGGCGCGTTCCCCTATTTGGGCCTATGACTTGGCCGAGCTCTTTGAGGAGAGGTCGGGTTGTCCTGACCTAAAGAGGTTGGTCGCTTTGTCTGTCGAACATCCCAAGTCGGACAGCTCGACCCAGGGTATGAACAGTGCCCCTGCTTGAGCTCGGTCTTTCTGTTGAGGTCGAGTTTTTGACTTCGGTCCTTTCATGATGAAGCCAAACTCAAGCATTTTGTCGATTTCTTTTTTTTTTTGTAGAATCCTTTGAATGTAGAACGTTTCCTCTAAAGGCGCGTGCTTTTATATTGGCGTTTTGGGAACGTGCGAGGGTTTAATGCTTTCCTTAATTTTAGCATTAATTGCCCCGTTTCCTTTTGGCTCTTTATTTTAATTTTTGAAAGCCCAGAAACGGTTTCTCTTCTTTTGCCCTTCTCATAACTTCTCTTCTCCGTTCTCTCCGCTCTTCGCTTCTCCTTTTTTCTGTGTTTGCGGCGTCGTTTGGTGTTTCTGGAGCTTCTGTTTTCGCCTGGAGTTTCACGTTTTCTCCCTCCGACATTGCTTTCGCGTTTCTTTGCGAGAAGGTGTTCCCAGATTTCCATCTTCAGTTTCTTTGAAGCTCGTTGCTTTTTCAGGTTGGTATTAACTTTCCTGCTTCTTTCGCAGCTTTACTTTTCATTTTTTGGTGAAGCTTTGATTTTGCATGTTTGAAAGTTTGAACCTTTTCATGATCTTGTTCGTTTGTCGCTGTAAACGTGTTTTCCTTGGCTTTCTTTCGTGCGCTCTTTTGATATTTTCATCGAGGCTTTTTAGGGTTTTGTTGTTCATTCTTCTTGAGAATCTACATCTTGTTCCTTGTTTTGCTTGACCGTTTTTGTTTCTGACTTTGAGAAAGTTCATACCTTTAGCAATTTCTGCTTGGCGCGTTTTGACGTTCTGGGAATGCTTTTTGTTTGGTACACTGTGATGACTTATGCTTCTGAAAATGCTTGCTTGTTTGAGGTCTTTTTCTCTTTGAAAAATGCTAGGATGCGAAGCTTCACACTATTTTTCTGGAAACCTTGCCTTGTTACTGCCTCCAAAGGATGCCCCAGGACTTTGGTTTGAGTCTTGGGGTTTTCCTTTTCTTGCTTTTCATTACCTGAGAAGTATGAGTTGTTTTCTCCTTTGTCCGAGATGTTTGTAGTAACCTCATTTTCTTTTCTTACTTGTAGGATTTAGTTGGCTTTATGTCTTCTCGCAATAACATTGTAGAGATGTCTTCCAAAGTTCCCGAGGGGATGTCCGATTGGCTGGACTCCCTTGTTTTGTTGTGTGTTTCCGTTGTGGACGCTGAATTTTGCACAGAGCTGAGGAAGCGTCATAGGATTTGTGGTAACAATGCTCGCGAGGGGGATTACGAGCTTGTTGCTCCTGATTCTAATGAGAGGGTTTGCTTTCCGACTTCCATTAAGAGGGAGCGTCCCTTCTTTTATACCTATGAGTACTTTTTCAGCCAGTTGAATGTTACTTTTCCTTTTACTACTTTTGAAACCGACCTGTTGTGGTCGTGTAACATTGCTCCATCCCAGCTTCACCCCAATTCCTGAGGTTTTATTAAAATTTTTCAACTTCTCTGCCGTGAGCTAGATGTAACACCTTCCCAGACTCTGTTTCTTTATTTGTTTGTTTCTGCTAAGCCTGGTGGTTCTTCAAAAAAGAAGGCTTCCTGGGTTTCCTTCAGGTCCGCCCAGGGCCACAAAGTTTTTGCTATGTATGATGAGTCTTTTAAGGATTTCAAGAATTACTTCTTTAAGGTTCGTGCTGTCGAGGGGGCCCACCCCTTTTTTCTTGACGAAAATGATGAGCCTTCTTTCCCTCTAGAGTGGCAGAGGGATGTGAGAGTGTCTCGTTATACTTGGGAGATGCTTGATGATGTTGAGCGTGCTTTTGTTGTTGTTCTTGAGGATCTATGGGGAAAATTGCCCCATCTTGATACAAAAAGGTTTTTGAATGACCCATCCTTGGCTCGGACTGTTTTGGGTATTTGTCTGACTTGTTTCTGTACTTATTTCCTTTTTCTTCCTTTTTTGTAGCTCTTTGTCGTGACTGTTTTTGTGTTTTGTAGAGATGTCAAAGAATAACGACTCTATGAAGGCCTTCAAAAGGGCAAAGAAGGCAACTGCTGCTCTGAACATCTCGGCCAAGGTGGCCGGCGAGGGATCTTCACAGGTCCCCCTGAAGCCCCCGGTGCCGAGTTCCCTTGGGCCGAGGAAAGTAATTCCTACTCCCCAGTTTCATCAGGTCGATCCTCCTCAAACTTTCGCTGCTGCTTCTGGTGCCCCACCTTTGAAAAAGCAAAAAACATCCGAACCCTTTAACTTGGATGCTCCAGACTTTGATGCCAGTGAATTTGTTGACCAGCAAATTGCCCCCTATGGTGGGCTTTCCATGGACGACGTGTCTCTGTTAAAGCATTTGTATTTTATTACCCAAAATAGTGTGAAGATGGCCCATATGGGTGCAGCTGTTTTTCGAACAATTCAGGGGATTCCGGTTCATTCTACCAAATCTTTTATGGAGGAGGCCAAGTCAGAGTTTGATCGAATCAAGGGTCTGAAGGAGGAGTTGGAGGTAAAGTTGGCCAAGGTGGAGAAGGAACTGGAGGGTGAGAAGGCCAGCTCTATTGCCCTTGCTGCTTCTCTGAAGCTGGCCGAAGACATGGCTTTGAAACATAAGGATAGCTATGTCTCGGCTTATAGGGAATTGATGCATCTTCGGGAGGAGTTGGAAACAGCTCGGGTTAATTATGGTGAGCTTCAAGGTCACCTTGTGGGTAGTGTAACTGCTGCCTCCGAGAACCTGATGGAGCAGTTCCGAGTTGTTGCTCCTGATGCCGACTTGACTCTTATCAGCCTGGATAATGTCGTGAGAGATGGTAAGATTGTCCCTGATGACCAGGATGATGAAGAGATTGATCCTCCCCCAGTGCCTTCTCTCAAGGTGGTGACCTCCTCTGTTCCTCCCGTTACATCCGATCCGGATTGCCAGATTCTGAACCGGGATGATGGAACCGTAGATGCCGTGCCCCTTCAGACTCGTCCTCCTTCTCCTCATACTGATGCTGTCGGGAAAGCTCCCGATCTTTAGCTGATCTTTTTTCTGGATATTTTGTGTAAATAGCCCGGTTTGTGGGCTTTTTTGAACTTTGTTTTGTTTGATGCTTCTAGTTGTCTGTTTTGCAACTCTTTTTTGAAAAACAAAGTAGCTTCCGAGGTTGGTTTTGTGGTGACCTCTTGAAGCTTTTATCGTTTTATGCATGGTATCTGTTGAAATTTTGCTGTTCTGGCCTCTTTAGGTTATTTGCGTTCTTTGTAGCTTGGATCCTTTTGAGGCCTGTGCCTGTGGGGGGTCCGACTTGTTTCTCGGTTTCCTCGCTTTTTAGTGCCTTATGACCGATGTTGTTCCCCCTCAAAAGCTTTTTTCATGATCCCCTTTTCTGGGCCTTTACTCGGTCTCTTTCAGGGATTAACTTTTTTAGTGGTAGGAGTCCGATTTGGTTATGTCGGTCTCCTTTAAGTTATTTTCCGTAGTCCTCTTTTTTGGATCTTTTTTCAGATCTCTTTCAGGGACTACTTGTACAACTTTTTTAATGGTAGGAGTCCGACTTGGTTATGTCGGTCTCTTTTGAGTTATTTCTCGTAGTCCTCTTTCTTGGATCTTTGTCAGATCTCTTTCAGGGACTACTTGTATAACTTTTTTAATGGTAGGAGTCCGACTTGGTTATGTCGGTCTCCTTTAAGTTATTTCTCATAGTCCTTTTTCTTGGATCTTTGTCGGATCTCTTTCAGGGACTACTTGTATAACTTTTTTACTGGTAGGAGTCCGACTTGGTTATGTCGGTCTCCTTTAAGTTATTTCTCGTAGTCCTCTTTCTTGGATCTTTGTCAGATCTCTTTCAGGGACTACTTGTATAACTTTTTAGTTTTGGGCTGACTTTGTTATGTCCTGCCCTTCTAAGTTAAAGTAATCCTCTTTAATAGGGTTGGCCAGACCTCTTTCTAGGGTTTACTTATAACTTGGGTTGACTTGGTCCGATTTCTGAACGTCGGCCAGTCTTTTAAGTTATTATATTAGCTATCCGTAAGACCTCGTCAGGTTCTTTTTTTTGGATTGCTTTCGATAACTTCTTACATTATTCTGTGTTCATCTTTGCCGATTTGTAGAAAATGGTTGGCATCTTTAGATTGTCTTTTGGGTGAATCGCGCTTTCACCTTTATCGGACGATTGTCTTTATCGTGGTCGCGCAGTGAATTTGTTTTTCACTTTCTGCCGACCTGTTGCTTTATAATCGGACGATGAATACTTCAGATTAATGCGTCTTGGAATCTTTGTAGAATATCTAAATAAACTTTATTCAAAGAAAAATGCGAATATATACATGTGGGAATTTCTTTGTTCCTAGGTCTCGACATGGTGCCTCATTAAAAAACCTTTTCAGGAAAAAGAGCGCATCCATTTAGTGAGATCCTTTACCTTTTCTAACTGTAGTACCTTCTTAGGTTGCAGGCGTGCCAAGATTGAGGAAGCTCTCGTCCATCAAGCTCGGACGGTCTGTAGTAGCCCTTCCCCAGTATTTCAATGACTCGGTAGGGTCCTTTCCAGTTTGCTGCCAGCTTTCTTTCTCCGGGTCGAGTTGTTCCAATGTCATTTCTGATTAGGATGAGATCATTCTCTGCAAAACTTCTCGGCACTACCTTTTGATTATATCTGGAAGCCATTCGTTGTTTTAGAGCTTCTTCCCTGATCCGAGCTCTTTCTTGGATTTTGGGTAACAAGTCGAGCTCTTCTCTCTGAAGTTGGGAGTTTGCTTGTTCATTGTAGTGGACTACTCGGGGAGATCCTTCTTCGATTTCTATTGGAATCATTGCCTCCACTCCGTATGCTAGTCAGAATAGTGATTCGTTTCTAGTAGAATGGGGTGTTGTTCGATATGCCCATAGGACTTGTGGAAGTTCCTCGGCCCAAGCTCCCTTTGCTTCTTGTAGCCTCCACTTTAATCCGGCCAATATGACTTTGTTGGCCGCTTCGGCTTGTCCATTGGCTTGGGGATGTTCGACGGAGGTGAACTGGTGTTTTATGTTCAAGTCGGCCACCAGTTTTCTGAAGCCTGCCTCTGTAAATTGGGTACCGTTGTCCGTGGTGATAGAGTATGGTACCCCGAACCTTGTAATAATGTTCCTATATAGGAATTTTCGACTTCTTTGAGCGGTGGCGTTGGCCAGGGGTTCTACCTCGATCCATTTTGTGAAATAGTCTACTCCTACTATAAGGAATTTTACTTGTCCCGATCCCTGTGGGGAAGGGTCCGAGTAGGTCAAGTCCCCACTTCGCAAATGGCCAGGGTGAGGTCACGCTGATGAGCTTTTCTGGTGGGGCAATGTGAAAGTTGGCATGCTTCTGGCATGGTGGACATGTCCTTACAAATTCTGTAGCCTCTTTTTGTAGAGTTGGCCAATAGAACCCCGCCCGGAGTACCTTTTTGGTGAGAGCTTGTGCTCCGAGATGATTTCCACAGATGCCACTGTGTACTTCCTCCAAGACTTCCTTTGTGTTGGAAGTTGGTACGCATTTTAGTAAAGGTGTTGATATTCCTCTTTTGTACAGCGTTTTGTTTATGATAGTGTAGTACTGTGCCTCCCTTTTCAACCTCTTTGCCTCCTTTTCATCTATAGGGAGTTCTTCTGTTTTGAGGTAGTTTATTATGGGGATCATCCATCCTTGGTCCTGACCTATTATGGCTAGGATTCTTTCTTCTTCCGCTATTGACGGGTTATGTAATACCTCCTGGATGAGGCTTCTGTTGTTGCCCCCTGGTTTGGTGCTGGCTAATTTTGAAAGGACGTCAGCTCGAGCATTTTGCTCACGAGGTATGTGGTGGATCCTATATTCCCCGAGTTGTCCGAGCTGTTCTTTGATTTTATCCAAATATTTTTTCATGGTCGGATCTTTGGCTTGGTAGTTTCCTGTGATTTGTGAGGTGATGACTTGTGACTTGTGAGTCACTGTAGATGTTGAGCTTCTGAGCTCCAACCTCCCTAGCCAGCTTCAAACCAGCTAATAGTGCTTCGTATTCTGCCTGGTTGTTTGAGGCCGGGAATCCGAATTTAAGGGAGAGCTCCAGTTGAGTTCCTTGGTTGTTCTCGACTATCACACCTGCACCGCTTCCTGTTTTATTCGAGGATCTGTCTACGTATATGTTCCATTCTATGGGGATTTTCGGGATGTCTGTAAATTCTGCGATGAAGTCGGCCATGTGTTGTGATTTGATTGCTGTATGCGCCTCGTATTGGAGGTCGAATTCGGACAACTCGATTGCCCATTGCAGGATTCTTCCTGCTAGATCTATTTTCTACAATATCCCTTTTAGGGGTTGGTTGGTTCGAACTTTAATAGTATGCGCTTGGAAATATGGGCGAAGCCGCCGGGATGTGAGGATCAGAGCATAGGCAAACTTTTCTATTTTCTAGTAGTTCAGCTCGGATCCCTGTAGTGCTTTGCTAATGAAGTAGACGGGTTTTTGCCCATGTTCGTCTTCTCTGACTAGTGCTGAGGCTATTGCCTGGCTCCCTACTACAAGATATAATATGAGCGGTTCTCCTTCTCGTGGTCGAGATAGGATAGGTGGTTGTCCTAAGAACTCCTTAAAGTCTAGGAAGGCTTGCTCACATTCTGTCGTCCATTCGAACTGTTTTCCCTTTCTTAAAGTAGCATAGAAGGGAAGAGATCTTATCGCAGCTCCTGCTAAGAATCGGGATAGAGCGGCCAACCTCCCGTTGAGTTGTTGTACTTCTTTGATACAGGTTGGGCTCTTCATGTTGAGTATGGCTTGACACTTGTCTGGATTTGCTTCAATCCCCCTTTGTGTGAGCATGAAGCCCAAGAATTTGCCGGCTTCTACTACGAAGGTGCATTTTGTAGGATTGAGCCGCATGTTGTGTTTCCTGATAGTGTAAAACACTTGAGTCAGGTCGGATAACAATGTATCTTCGCTTTGTGTTTTTATCAACATGTCGTCTACATAAATTTCCATGATTTTTCCGATGTGATCTGCGAAAACTTTATTCATTAGCCTTTGATAAGTAGCTCCTGCGTTCTTGAGACCGAAAGGCATCACGATGTAACAGTAGTTTGCTTTCGGTGTTAGGAACAAGGTTTTTTCTTGATCTAGTGGATACATGGGGATTTGGTTGTACCCTGAATATGCGTCCATGAATGAGAGATACTTATATCCTGATGAAGCATCCACTAGAGCGTCGATGCTTGGGAGTGGGTAGGGGTCTTTTGGGCAGGCTTTGTTGAGGTCGGTGTAGTCGGTGCACATTCGCCACTTCCCATTTGACTTTTTCACCAAGACGACGTTTGCTAGCCATAGTGGATATTTGACTTCCATTATGAATCCGGCCTCAAGTAGCGCTTGTACTTGTTTTTCTACAACCTGAGCTCTTTCTGGTCCGAGTTTTCTTCGTCTTTGTTGTACCGGCCGGGATCCCGGATAGACTGCCAATTTGTGGCTCATTAGCTCGGGATCAATACCTGGCATGTCGGCAGCTTTCCATGCGAAGAGATCAACATTATCTCGTAGGAACCGTATTAGTGATTCCTTTATGTCTCCTTTCAGGATCGTGCCAATATTAGTTGTTTTATCCGAGGTGTCTCCGATTTGGACTCTTTCTACTTCTCCTTCGAGTTGTGGTCGGAATTCTTCTCGCCTCTGAACTCCACCGAGCTCGATTGTGTGGAACTCTCCTCCTTTACCTCGGAGGTTTAGGCTTTTGTTATAACAGCGACGTGCCATTTTTTGATCTGCCTTTATCGTAGCTATCCCTTCCGCCGTTGGGAATTTCATACATAGATGTGGGGTTGAAACTATTGCGCCGAGTTGATTTAATGTTGTCCGACCTATTAAGGCATTGTAGGCTGAGCTGACGTCGACCACGATGTAGTCTATCTTGAGTGTTCTGGATTGGTTCCCATTTCCGAAGGTTGTATGCAGTGATACGTATCCCAACAGTTGAACTGGGGCTTCTCCTAGTCCGAACATGCTGTTCGGGTATGCTCTTAGCTCTTTTTCGTCTAGACCGAGTTTGTCGAAGGCAGTTTTGAATAAGATGTCGGCAGAGCTTCCCTGGTCAATTAATGTACAGTGAAGGTTGGCGTTTGCTAGTATGATCGTAATGACCATGGGGTCGTCGTGTCCCGAGATGATTCCGGATGCGTCTTCCTTGGTAAACGTGATTGCTGGGATGTCTGGAGCTTCCTTTTTCCCTTCGACGTGGTATACTTCTTTGAGGTGTCACTTTCGGGATGATTTGGAGATTCCTCCTCCGGCAAACCCGCCGTGTATTACGTGAACGTGTCTTTCCGGTGTGTGAGGTGATCGTTCAGATCGTCCAACATCTTCATCCCTTCTTCTTTTTCTTGGTTCGTCATCCCGGTTGGCCAAAAACCGATCTAGCTTTCCCTCTCTTACTAGTTTTTCTATGACGTTTTTCAAGTCGAAGCATTCGTTGGTGGAATGCCCTCGAAGTCGGTGATACTCACAGTATTCATTCCGATTTTCTCCTCCTTTTTTGCCTTTAAGTGGCCGAGCTGGAGGGATTTTCTCTGTATGGCAGACTTCTTTGTAAACATCTACCAAGGATACCCTAAGAGGAGTATAGTTATGATATTTTTTGATTTTCTCTCCGGAGCGATCTTCTTTTTTCTTGGATTCTTTATCTCGGTAGGCAGAGCCGAACCTTGAGGTTTCGCCAAGTCGAGAGTTTTTCTCCATGTTGATGTATTTTTGTGCCCGTTCTTGTACCTCGTCTAAGGATGTAGGGTATCTCTTTGATATAGATTGGCTAAATGGTCCTTCTCGTAGGCCATTTATAAGGCCCATAATGGCAGCCTCTGTTGGTAGACTTTGTATGTCCATGCATGTTTTGTTGAATCTTTCCATGTAGTTGCGAAGGCTCTCCCGATTTCCCTGCTTGATCCCTAGTAGGCTAGGTGCGTGTTTGGCTTTGTCCTTTTGTATGGAGAATCGGGCCAGGAACTTCTTAGCCAGATCGTCGAAACTCGAGATGGATTTTGGAGGTAGGTTGTCAAACCATTTAATGGCTGTCTTTGTGAGAGTTGTTGGAAAGGCTTTGCAGCGGACTGCATCTGAGGCATCTGTGAGGTACATTCTACTTCTGAAGTTGCTGAGATGATGGTTGGGGTCCGAGGTGCCGTCATATAGAGTCATATCCGGAAGCTTGAAATTTTTTGGAATTTTGGTCTTCATAATTTCTCAGGTGAATGGATCTTGATCTTTCTGAGAGCTATCTTCTGTGGATGATCGAGTAGCTTTATTTTTAAGATCGGCTTCGAGTTTTACAAGCTTATCTTCCAGTTCTCTACGTCTCCTTATCTCTCGGCGTAGATCTTCTTCCTTTTCACGTCGATGTTGGGCTTCTTTCTCGAGTTGCTCCAATCGATTTTGAAGTGCTTCTATTACTCCTGGATTTGATGAATTTTTGTTTCCATTGGTTTCTGGAATATCTTTGAGTATTGTGTCCGCGTTTTTATGCGGCGTTCTGTCTTCCAAACCTGAATCGTGGTCGTTGTCATGGTCATCTGCCATGTCAATGGGATGACTTCCAGGTTCCCCGGCAACGGCGCCAATGTTCCGATGGTTACCTGAAACTGCAGGTCATTCTCGGATGAGATCTTCTGTGTTGGTCGGAGCCGACGTGTTCGGTAGGTATACGGCGGCCGGAGCTGATGTGTCCGACTTGTTGGACTTGGTGATGGTGCTGATCCTTCGTCCCCAGAGGGCAGGGTGTACCTGCAAGGGACTCCGATACTTAAGTTAGCAAGGGTATTAAGCAGGTATTAAGTAGAATCAGAGTATGAGTTATACCTGGGTGCTCCAGTGTATTTATAATGGTGAGATGTGGCCTCCTGCGGATAAGATAAGTTAGTTATCTTATCTTATCTTTATCTTATCTTTAAGTGAGGTCATCTTTAAGGGAACCGCCTTTATCTCTATGGGCTTGGACTGCCCTTGGATTTGGGGCGCGTTCTCCTATTTGGGCCCTTCATTTGGGCTTTCCTATGACTTGGCCGAGCTCTTTGAGGAGAGGTCGGGTTGTCCTGACCTAAAGAGGTCGGTCGCTTTGTCTGTCGAACATCCCGAGTCGGACAGCTCGACCCAGGGTATGAACAGGTAGTGTTGCCAAACCTCTAAAGCTCGAACTAAAGCATATAATTCTTTGTCATATGTTGAATATTTACGCTGAGCTAAATTCAAATTTTTACTGAAGAAGGCAATGGCTCGTTTTTCCGGCATCAAAATAGCACTTATACCAATCCCAGAAGCATCACATTCAATCTCAAAGGTTTTATCAAAGTTTGGTAAAACAAGAATAGGAGTAGAACACAAACAGTCTTTTAGGGTATGAAATACAATTTCTTGTTCTTTTTCCCATTTAAATCCAACATCCTTTTTTATAACCTCTATGAGAGGCGCAACAATGGTAGAAATTTTTTTTTTACAAATCTTCTGTAAAATCAAGCTAACCCATGAAAACTTCGTACCTCAGAAGCATTCTTAGGCATCGACCATTCACGAATAGCTTTTACCTTTTTCTCATCAACTTCAATTCCACTCACACTCACAACAAAACCAAGAATTATAACTCGATCAATACAAAATGTGCACTTTTTAAGATTAGCATATAATTTTCCTTTTCGAAGCACTTCCAAAACAGCTGAAACATGTGACAAGTGGTCATCTAAACAAGTGCTATAAATGAGAATATCATCAAAATAAACAACAACAAATTTATCCAAAAATTCTCGCAAAACATGGTTTATTAGACGCATAAAAGTATTAGGTGCATTAGTTAACCCAAAAGGCATTACTAACCACTCATATAACCCATGTTTTGTTTTAAATGCAGTTTTTTATTCATCCCCTAGTTTCAATCTAATTTGATGATACCCACTTTTCAAATCAATTTTAGTGAATATGCCTGCACCATATAACTCATCAAGCATGTCATCTAACCTAGGGATAGGGTAACAATACTTTACCGTAATTTTATTGACTGCACGACAATCCACACACATTCGCCAAGTACCATCCTTCTTTGGTTCAGAGTAATTATGACAAGCAAAAATTCTTTCCACCTTACGTTCCCATTCCAAATAAACTTCAGGATCATTTCTCTCTTTGAATGGTGGTATTTGCATCTTGATGGTGTTGATATTGCTATCTTGACTTTTATATTCCGGAAAGGTTCTTGTTTAGTATTCTTGGATAGTGTCTGCATCACCTCTTGCCTCCATGCTTCCAATTCAGTCAAGCGATTAATTAAGTGTTAAATGGCCCTTTGCATCAACTCCATGTCAACAAAAGTATCTTTGGAATGAGCTACCATAACAATGAGGAACAAAAAAGTAGCAAGGACAGACAATAATCTTAGGGACACAAGAAAAGAACAAGACGTAAGGATAAACTGACTATGCGTGGCTGGATTATTTTTTTTTTAATTATTTAGAACACAAGAAGGGTAAACGTAGACTAATGAAAATTAATCTAATACCTGAAATCTGACACCAAATGATACGGAACGTAACTAGGATAAAATGAAAGATTAAAGAAAGGGACTCCTCTACCTCAATTTGATTTTCTGATGCAACAGCTAAGGGAATCACTCTACCTCACCTGTTCACACCCAAGTTTCTCAAAGAAACTCAAAGAAAATTTCATTAATCAAAATTAAGGAAAAAAAGTGGCTACCAAGTTTTAGAGGGTTTTTATACCTCTTAAATTTAAAACCCTAACTCATAAGTTTACTAGAATAAAAAATGGGCCAAATCATAACTGGGCCTAAAACAAACAAACAACAAAAATAAAATAAACATAAAATAAATTCTAAGAAGGTGATGTCTCTTTTAATTCATCTTGACTAATGAGAGTCTTCAATGCATCTTGTAAAATAATAAGACATTTGACTTTTGATAATCGTTAATCATTGTCTTGCCCAATTCTTGATGCATCTCCTCAACACATGATTTAGCTATGTTTGCAAAATGTTCTTTTATTCTCTTGGTTGTTACTCTTGTAATTGGACCAATTGGCATATGACAGTTCTCAGTTTGTCCCACATGACTCGTATCAATGGTTGTATGAATTGTTCATGACATGGATTAGGTGCGTATAATGATTGGTGAATTTACAGTTGATAATGTATTTGATAAGGATATTTAATTACTTGTATTGAGTGTTGTGAATTGGAAATATTGGGTTGGAACTTGATGAAAATAAAGTCTTGGTTGGATGTGGATATAATGTGGGAGTTGATTATATGGATTGGAAATGTTTGATGTTGAAAGGCTGAGTTTTGGTTAGTTTAAAAGGGTTTTGGAAGTTTTGTGTTTTGAAATTTGGAGGTTTTGCAAGTTTGATGAAAATTGTATTTTTAGTCCAAACTTTGATGGAGCACAACCTGGCCTCCAGACCCCCGATTTATGTCAAACTTGTTTAGAAAAAAATTGGGTCCGAGGTGTTTATGCCATTTGAAGAACGGTAGAAAAATACTTTAAAATGAGTAAGATATGCTCAACCAAAATTTGGTGTGCAAAGCTAAGCATTCAGGACTTAGCAGCTTTTCAGGTTTCTGCTAAGTCCGCGTATGCAAGATGCCTGCGCGACGTGACCAATGGCTACTGCCTTAAGGTTTCACGTACGCATGGTGTGGGTCGCGTATGCGAGAATGACATTTTTGAGGTTGCATACGCAACCACCTGGCGCGCGACGCGAGCAAACAATTCGGGTTGATAAGTTCGCGTACGCGAACTAGTGATGCCTACGCGAGAAGTCTAGCTTGGCCAGTGTGCATACGCAAGAAGGAACACGCGACGCGAGCATATGCTACTGCCTATGCTCCTCGCATACCCGAGCAAAAGGCCACGTACTCGAGCAAGAGGCCGTGTACGCAAGCCCCTGTTTCTCAGCAACTATGCTTTCTGATTTATTGATTCCTCTAGTGTTCAAAATCATGTTTTCTCTTATTTAAAGCCTAATAGGTGGTTAGAGGGTGATGAAGCTTAGTGAGAGCTGTGAGAAAGGTAACTTGTGAAAGAAGTAAAAGGGAAATCTATGATGAATCATGATTGATTATAGCATGAGTTGCTGAGGAGGATGATGGAAGTGTTATGTATGATATGAGCCGAATGGCTGTATGTGATGATGGATTATGGCTTGTTATGAATTATGATTATAAGCTAGATGGCTGAGATAAATGTTGATTTATAGCTGAGTATGAATGCATATGTGCTGATTAATTGATATTGTGATTGTTGCACTTCCACCTATCTGAGATACGAGTTTTCCTGGGTAAAGGCAGTGGCTTGCCACCACGTGCTCTAGGTTGAGACTCGATACTCTACTGACCCTATGTCGTAAGTGTGGCTGGACACTGTGAAAGTTTCGGATGAGCTCGCTTCCGTGAATAAACACTAGTGTGGGTGTTGTGTATATGTATGTTGATAATTATGATTGAGTATAACTCGAGTTGGGGATGCGTGACAGAGAGACAGTCCAATGGTTAGCTACCAGGACTTGTCGGGTTGGCTTTATAATCGATAGATAAGACTCATCAGCCACTAGGACATGCATACATCATATGCATTATATGTGATTTGTTTAGAATGCCTGATTGACTGCATAAATACTTGCTACTTGTTTAATTGTTGTATCTGCTTCCTATTTGTGATTTCCTTGCTTGATATAATTGTGCTTGCAATATTATATTACCGATGGTGGTTGGGAGGTTCGGAGGAGTTTGAAAGGGGAGTTTTAGTTAGACTGAGGATCCTTAGTTAGTTTCTATTTTTATTTCTCATGGTTTAGTTTTGTTTATACGCTTTAATTATGAATTGGGAGTTCTAGGATTGCCTTCCGCTTTCCCAGGACATTATATATTAGATATTTGAGTACTGTTACCATGATGAGAACCTTTGATTCTCACCCATAAGGATTTTATGGTTTTCAGATGCAGGACGTGAGGCTCCTTGCTGAGGCATGCTGGAGACTTCTGTTTTAGCGAAGATCCTTAGCTCTCGGGACTGTATTTTGGTTTTATGTACTTACTTAGATACTTATTATCTCCACTATTTACATGTAGTCTGTATCAACTCCTCTTAGAGGTTATTTTGGAGACTAAGGTTTTGTAACTCTGTATTTTGGGTTTTTTCTTTTGGGTTCTTCCTATATATCTATATATGTATAACTATGTGCTCGGACCGGTTACCTTTGCGAACCGAGACCTGGCTTTGCTAGTTGTATCTTGGCACTCTATTGTACATATATCCGTGTCGGCTTACTTTATCTGCTTCGCTTACGTTATCGATAAGAGTGTTGCGCTTTTCAATTTAACGATTTTGATTTACCCCTTTTTCTTCAAAAGCTCTTAGTTATACATATTTTTCACACTACTATGTATACTAAACTTTATTTTTAGAGGTCGTAATACCTCACCACCTCTGTTTTATGACTTAAGCATAAGACTCTGTGTGGTAGGGTGTTACACTTCCGCTTGCGCCACTCTGATAGCTCAGGTATTATGACAACTCTTAAAATATTTAATACTAAAATAGTATCCTTTTTAAAACTTAAATCGAATTTTTCAAAACGTACATCCATATTTTATTAAGTGGAAAATATTATTTAATGGTTGTGCAAAATAAATTATATAAACTGGAATTTTTTTTAATTGGTGTTAAAAAAAATTCAATTATAATTTCTTTTTAAAATTTTTGTTGAAAAGAAAATTAATGAAAAACCAAAAAAATTAATAAAAAATCTATTGAAAAGAAAATTAATGAAAAATAAAAAAAAATTGTCTAGTGAAAAATTAGAGCTAATGATATTATGCCTTTTCAGGCCTAGTGATTCAGTTTGTTACCCTACAGCAACATAATAATGAAAAATTCTATACTATTAATACCAAAATTTTCCAAATTCACCCAAAATACACCTAAAAATATAAGAAAAAGCAATGTTTGTAACAAAAAAATAATTATTACAAAAAAGCATAATTTTGAAACAAAAGGAATTTGTAACAAAAAAAGGATCGTTGCAGTATGTTCCGTTACAAAAAATTTTTGTAACAAAAAATAAAACTGTTACAATTCAAGTTAATATCTGATACAAAAAATCAAAAGTCGTTACAAAAGTGATAACAAATTTTGATCTTCAAAATATTTTTTGTGACAATATATTTTTTCTATCATAAAATTTTGTTACAATAGATAACTTGATTTTTTAACATTTTTTTCTTTAGTTACAAAAGCAAAATATTTATTTTGTAACAGTTTTTTTTAATACAAATTGCATGCATAATTTATGAAATTAATTTTTTAATTAGTTGATATATTAACTGCTTTACTAAACAAGTCAACATTTATATAATATGTAAAAACATACATAATTCAAACATGCTTCAATTAACTAAAATTGTTTTTAAAACAAAATAACATTAGTGAGTACATTGATTAATTCTACAAGTTATATTTCCTGCACAAGTTCAACCAAAAGTTACAAGTCTAACATAGATTAGTGTATCTATGAATCAAAATATTCTTAAGCCCTTAAGGTAGCATGTTGTCACCATTTTAGCACTCTTGTAAATAAGAAAAAAGGCAACACAAAAAATTAGAAACAAGATATAACACCAATTATAATTTTTTTTTCATTGTCTTTTATCCAAAATGTTTAGAAAAATTTTGGCAAAATCTCCCCTAAAATTTGGATATTTTCACCGTCTACGGTTCCATAAAAAACAACCAATTCACTACTTATTTCTCAGCCAATACAAAACCAAATTTATCAAACCAAATAATAGGACATTTGTCATTTCTCAACCATGACACAAGTAAAATGTAAGAAATAGATCCATATACAAATTAAACAATACTAATAATACATGAATCATCTAGGAATATGTATTAAAACCATAAGCAATTTTAGAAGTACCTTTAATTGTCTAGTTTCTTTCATTGTCAAAGCGTGCTATGAAAGAGTTCACAACGACTTGTTGAGCTTCCAATTGAGCTTTTAACCGAGCTAATTCCTCCTCTTGCCGTATTTGTTGCTCTTCAAGTTTTTCACGGTCTTGCATTACCTTTTCAAGTTGTGCTTGAATTCTTAACTTAGATTTTGAAGTCTTTATGCCATAACTTACCCCACTTTTCTCACTTCTCACAAGTAAAAAAACTTCATTTGGAGTGATAGGATTCTCAGAATCGTAGGATTCATTGATCATACAGCTAATATCATCATACAGAATCCAATTTGTGACTCAAAAACGAAGATAAAATTTAACTTCCATTCAACAGTAAAAAGAAAAGGTTAGTAATATTACATCAATTTGTTTAGCTTTTTCATTGACCCATTCTCCATTATTCTTTTGATGAGTAATTTGCCATAATTCTTGAATGTTAGGCTCGACACCAGTTCTAGGATGGTGCTGCAAATTTTTTAAAGTTTAAAATATCACATGTAGTTAAGTGCAAAGGTGACATAGCAAAAAATATAACACCAAATTAAAGACTTCAAGACTATTTACCTGATCACGTCTAACAACTTGAAATGTTCTTCGACTAGCAATATGTGGTACAACATGATGCTTTCTATTATCTTTGTTTCTTAAACTTTTTTCCTATAGAATACTAAACTAACAAAAGACAAAAAGAGTTAAGTTATAATTATATCATTGACCTAAAATAGCAAAACTACTTAAGAACACCTCAATAGTTGTGACAATGAAAAATTCAAACCTGAAAAGAAGAACTTCCAAAGTAGCACACCAAATTCTCCCATGTCTCTGGAAGAACATTGTTCGGTGGATTTTGAAGGCGCTCCTCATCAGTTTGATACAACTCATAGTGTTCAAGCAATCTTGAGCGCCAACTTTGATAACAGATATTAGCCTTAGCTAAAATCATTTAGCATATTACTTGCGTATCTGCTATATCAAACTTTTCCTATATAAGATTGGTCAAAGTTAGTTAGCACAAATAAAGATTTAAAATACATAATTGCCGAAAATATAAATATGTATTACTAAAACAATGTCGCATATTTTTTGCTTGACATCATCTCCAACTTGGCTCCATTTCTCTACATCCAAAGGAGCATTTTATCTTGTAACAATACCCACTTCGGATGCAAAAAGATCAGCATGGATGCCATTAGGAGCTAAGTTTTCCAAAGAGATCGACAATTCCAATTTTCCATTCGTCATTATTTTCAACACCCTATTTGTTGCAATCCCACGCGAAGGTCCTCTTTTACCAATACGCGAGGAAATAGGGGCAGTGGCTGGTGTTGAACTAGGGGTTATCGGTGACAAAATTGGGGCTGCCGGGGTTGGGGCAGGGGCTACCGGTGCTAGAGCAGGGGCTGGTGTTGTAGAACTAGATGCAGTAGCCCTTGTCATCCTTCGTGGTGCCATAATGTTATGCAATCTACAATAAAACTCACAAAGATAACATTAAAGAAATGAAATAATAAAATGTATACATCATTTAATACACGATTACACAAAGGAAAGCACATCAATAAAAGTGGACATGATTAAAATGTTATACTTTTCAAAAAAAAAATTACGGAAATGGAGCAAAGAGTGAATAACTTAGCAATTGCAAATATGATGTGAATTCCTAAAGTTTATCTACTTTAAACTCAATCACCATCATATGCAAAAAGTGGATAACAAAGCAATTGCAAATATCTTGTGAACCCCAAAATAAAACTACTAAGAAGTCAATCATTATCATTTGAACTGTCTTCTTCTTCTATAAACACAGGCACGTCCACACTTGATCCCTCTATGTCACCTCTGCCCAATTCCATCAACAAATTAATATCACCTGAAGATGGTACTTGATTAAAGCTTCCCATTTTAGCTTGTTGGTATGCCTCTTCTTGCATGATATCTTGCTCAGGCACATCATATGTATTGCGAGGCTTTACTCTTACCACGGTACACCAACTAGGCCTTTTAATTGCCTTACATAATATACTTGCTCAGCTTGACATGCTAAAATGAAAGGCTCATCCTTATATCTAGCATATGTAACATCCGGCTTTGATTTCGTCCTATTGGAGGAACATCAAACCACTCACACTTAAATAAGATCAATTTATGTTTTTTCACATAATCTAACTCAATAATATCGGTTAACATGCCATAATAATCCACACCCCCTGTCAATTCATCTCCCTTCACAACTACTCCATAATTCTGAGTCTTCAAAGATGTTTCATGGTTTTTAGTACGAAATTGAAAACTATTGATAGCACATGTTTTGTAGAAATGTGCACGACGATCAGGATCTCTTGCTGGAGAAAGTAGTTGATTATTCACCCGTGCACTCCCTACTTTGTGTAGATCTAAAATCTACATTAATGAATATATTAAAACTAAATAAGATCAAGAGAGTTTTGAATTCTACAATTATTGAATTTTATTCATTTACCTTTTTTTCAAACCATTTCACAAATTGATCCTTGTGCCTTTTCTACTGATTTCTTGGATTTTCTTTTGTTAAAAATGCCATATGTTCATCAACCCATGGTTGAACTTCTTCGCAATTCTTTAGCACATAGAATTGAGCTTCTCTATGCTCTAAGATACTAAGTTCCTTGTATGCCCCTTTACAACTAAACTGGCCAAGTACTTTGAAAACATATATGCCTTGCATGGGTTCATTCTCACAATGGTCAGGAATCTTAGAAGTTTCATCCAAATATCTCCCCACAAGGGTAATTGCTTCTTCAGAGATATAACCCTCAAATATTGAACCCTCAGGACGTGCTTTGTTTTCCACATAACTCTTTAGTGTGCGCAAATATCTAAAATTAGATGTTAAAGGAAGGTTAGAAACCTACATAGTGAATAGTATAAGGTAGATTTTTAAGTTATTATTAAATCCAAAAGGCTAACTTCTCAACAGGGTACATCCATCGATATTGAATTGGTCCAGCTAACTTAGCTTCATGGGCAAGATGCATGGTTAGGTGAACCATCATATCAAAAAAAGCCGGAGGAAAAACCGTCTCCAATTTACAAAGTGTTGTTGCAATCTGGGTTCCAAGTTTGTTTAGAACGTCCACCTTCAATTCCTTGGAACAAAGCTCTCCAAAGAAAATACTTAGATGTATCAACGGTTCACAAACTTCTTTGGGTAAAAGCTCACGAATTGCAAGTGGTAGCAGTCATTCTAGTAAGACATGGAAATCATGGCTCTTCAAGCCATAAATTTTGCAATCTATAACATGCACACACTGACCAATATTTGATAAATATAAATCAGGTATATTGAGTTCTTTCAAGAACTGACAAAGAAGTTGCCTTTCATTCTCCTTCTTGGTCTTTGACAACATATATTTGGCTATTGGCATCACAAACTTGTTGCCCACTCTACGAGGATGAAGGTCTCTGATCCCCATAAGTTGAAGATCAAGTCGTGTATTAAGATTGTCCTTTGTCTTTCCATCTAAATTTAACAGTGTACCCAGTATATTATCGAAGACTGATGAGCGGATAATTTATACGCTTTTTGGCATTGTTTTTAGGTAGTTTTTAGTATGATCTAGTTACTTTTAGGGATATTTTCATTAGTTTTTATGTTAAATTCACATTTCTAGACTTTACTAGGAGTTTGTGTGTTTTTCTGTGATTTCAGGTAATTTCTGGCTGAAATTGAGGGACTTGAGCAAAACTCTGAAAAGGGCTGACAAAAGGACTGTTGATGCTGTTGGAATCTGACCTCCCTTCACTCAAAATAGATTTTCTGGAGCTACAGAACTCCAAATGGCGCGCTCTCAACGGCGTTGGAAATTAGACATCCAGAGCTTTCCAGCAATATATAATAGTCCATACTTTATTCGGAAATTGACGACGTAACTTGGCGTTGAACGCCAAGTACATGCTGCTGTCTGGAGTTAAACGCCAGAAACACGTCATGATCCGGAGTTGAACGCCCAAAACACGTTATAACTTGGAGTTCAACTCCAAGAAAAGCCTCAGCTCGTGGATAGACCAAGCTCAGCCCAAACATACACCAAGTGGGCCCCGGAAGTGGATTTATGCATCAATTACTTACTTCTGTAAACCCTAGTAGCTAGTTTATTATAAATAGAACTCTTTACTATCATATTATCATATTGGTTTTGATCCCTGGATTGTATTTTGATCTAGTGACCACGTTTTGGGGGCTGGCCATTTGGCCATGCCTGAACCTCTCTCACTTATGTATTTTCAACGGTGGAGTTTCTACACACCATAGATTAAGGGTGTGGAGCTCTGCTGTACCTCAAGTTTCAATACAATTACTATTATTTTCTATCCAAATCAATTTTATTCTTAATCCAAGATATACATTGCACTTCACCTTGATGAATGTGATGATCCGTGACACTCATCATCATTCTCACCTATGAACGCGCGTGACTGACAACCACTTCCATTCTACCTTAGGCCGGGCGCATATCTCTTAGATTCCCCAACAGAATCTTCGTGGTATAAGCTAGAATTGATGGCAGCATTCTTGAGAATCCGGAAAGTCTAAACCTTGTCTATGGTATTCCGAGTATGATTTTGGGATTGAATGACTGTGACGAGCTTCAAACTCCTGAAGGCTGGGTGTGATGACAAACGCAAAAGAATCAAGGGATTCTACTCCAACCTGATTGAGAACCGACAGATGATTAGCCGTGCTGTGACAGAGCATTTGGACCTTTTTCAATGAGAGGATGGGATGTAGCCATTGACAACGGTGATGCCCTACAGACAGCTTGCCATGGAAAGGAGTAAGAAGAATTGGATGAAAGCAACAGGAAAGCAGAGATTCAAGAGGAGCACAGCATTTTCATACGCCTATCTAAAATTCCCACCATTAATTTACATGAGTATTTCTATCTTTATTTTATGTTTATTTACACATATTTGATTTTTCAAATTCCATAATTTATTATCTACCTAACTGGGATTTACAAGATGACCATAGCTTGCTTCATACCAACAATCTCCGTGGGATCGACCCGTACTCACGTAAGGTATTACTTGGACGACCCAGTGCACTTGCTGGTTAGTTGTGCGAAGTTGTGAACCATGGCATTGACACCAAGTTTGTGGAGCTATTACCTGAGATTGTTGAAGTGAAAAGAATGAATCACAATTTCGTCCACCAAAGACGTTCTTCTCTATATGCATTACATCTAAATTGTGACGTAACAATAATGTCTTCCAATAAGGCAACTCAAAGAAAATGCTTTTCTTCTTCAAATTTCCAGTTACTTTGTCATGATCAGACTTCTTTCTCTTCTTAGTAGTGTTCCCAAACTCCGTTTGTTCAAATGTCTTGTATTCTTCCAAGACATCATAACCAGAAAGTGGCTTAAGTGCTTCACCAAGTTCCCTGATATTGTCAAAAGAACTCTTATTCCTTCGCCATGGATGATCATGCGTCAAATAGCGGTGATGACTGATGAACGGATAATTTATACGCTTTTTAGCATTGTTTTTAGATAGATTTTAGTATGTTTTAGTTACTTTTTATTATATTTTTATTAGCTTTTATGCAAAAATCATATTTTTGGACTTTACTATGAGTTTGTGTGTTTTTCTATAATTTCAGATATTTTCTAACTGAAATTGAGGGACTTGAGCAAAAGTCTGATTCAGAGGCTGAGAAAGGACTGCAGATGCTGTTAGATTCTGACCCTCCTTCACTCGAAGTGGATTTTCTGGAGCTACAGAAGCCCAATTGGTGCGGTCTTAATTGAGTTATAAAGTAGACATCTTGGGCTTTCCAGCAATGTATAATAGTCCATACTTTGCTCGAGATTTGATGGCCCAAATTGGTGTTCAAACGCCAGCCAGAGACCCTTTTCTGGCGTAAAACGCCAAAACTGGCACCAAAACTGGAGTTAAATGCCCAAACTGGCATCCAAGCTGGCGTTCAACTCCAGAAAAGGCCTATGCACGTGTAAAGCTCAATGCTCAGCCCAAGCACACACAAAGTGGGCCCCGGAAGTGGATTTTTGCACTATCTGCACTAAGTTACTTATTTTCTGTAATCCCTAGTAACTAGTTTAGTATAGATAGCACCTTTTCCTATTGTATTCGTATCTTTTGATCTTTTTTATCTTTGGATCAATTTTATGTTACATTTGGGAGGCTGGCCATTTGGCCATGCCAAGACCTTTTTCTCTTATGTATTTTCCAACGGTGGAGTTTCTACACCTCATAGATTAAGGTGTGGAGCTCTGCTGTTCTTCATGAATTAATGTAAGTACTATTATTTCTCTTTCAATTCACACTTACTTCTTCTCCAAGATATACTCTCGTACTTAATTCAGTTAAGTCAGTATGAAGGGGTGACCCGTGACAATCACCCACTATCTTCGTTACTTGCTTAGCCAAGATCCGCGTGCCTGACAACCACAAGCGGTCTACATGATGTTCAACGTAGTCATTGGACGACAGCTGGAGTATAGTCTCTTGGGTCTCTGATCCACGGATTTGACTTGCCTCTCCTGACAACAGAGCATTCGAATCTATGATCTTAGAACCTTTGTGGTATAGGCTAGAACCAATTGGCAGCATTTCTGAGATCCGAAAAGCCTAAACCTTGTATGTGGTATTCCGTGTAGGAACTGGGACGGGCTTCAAACTCACGACTGTTGGGCGTAGTGACAGTGTGCAAAAGGATAGAGAGATCCTATTCCGACACAAGTGATAACCGATAGATGATTAGCTGTGCGGTAGCTGTGCCTGGTATTTTTCATCCGAGATGAGAAATCTGACAGTTGATTAGCCGTACAGAAACCATAGCCTGGACCATTTTCATTTAGAGGACGGATGGTAGCCATTGACAACGGTGATCCACCAACATATAGCTTGCCATGGAAGAGAGCAAGCATGATTGGATGAAGACAATAGGAAAGCAGAGGTTCAGAAGCAACAAGCATCTCTAAACACTTATCTGAAATTCCCACTAATGAATTACATAAGTATCTTTATTTTAATTTACGTTTTATTTATCTTTTAATTATCAAAACTCATAACCAAATTGAATCCGCCTGACTAAGATTTACAAGATGACCATAGCTTGCTTCAAGCCGACAATCTCCGTGGGATTGACCCTTACTCATGTAAGGTATTACTTGGACGACCCAGTGCACTTGCTGGTTAATTGTGCGGAGTTGTGAAGAGTGTGATCACAATTTCATGCACCAAGTTTTTGGCGCCGTTGCCGGGGATTGTTCGTGTTTGAAAAACTGACGGTTCATCATGTTCCTTAGATTGGGTAATTTTATTTTATGTTTTAGCTTTTTATTTTTATTTAAAAAAATGAAAAAAATTTAGTTTTCGAAAAATTCAAAAAAATTTTAAGAATGAATTCTAGAGCTTCATGAGATATGTTGAAGCTTGGCTGGCTATTTAGCCATGTCTAATCTTTTGGACTGAGGTTTCCACTTTTCATTGTAGAAAGGACATGTCTGAATTTGTTATGCTAAAGCTTGGCTGGCCATTTGGCCATGTCTAATTCTTTTGGACCGAAACTTTAGACTAACATTGCATGAATCCTAGAATTCTTATTAAAAATTTTGAATTTCTTTATTTTCTTTTTCCAAAATAATTTCGAAAAAAATACAAAAATATTTAATAAAATAAAAAAAACCAAATTTTTTTTTGTGTTTCTTGTTTGACTCTAGTGTCAAATTTTAAGTTTGGTGTCAATTGCATGTTTTAATTTTTCTTAGATTTTAAAAAATATATGCATTGTGTTCTTCTTGATCTTCAAGTTGTTCTTGATAATTTTCTTTGTTTAGTCTTTAAATTTTCTTGCTTTATGTCTTTTCATGTTTTTCTTGTGCATTTTCGAATCCATGGTGTCTAAACATTAAAAATTTTTAAGTTTGGTGTCTTGCATGTCTCTCTTTTCTTAAAAATCTTCAAAAATATGTTCTTGATGTTCATCATGATCTTCAAAGTGTTCTTGGTGTTCATCTTGACATTCAAAGTGTTCTTTCATGCATTACTTGTTTTGATCTTAAAAATTTTATGTTTTGTTTCATTTTGTTGTTTTTCTCTTCCCTCATTAAAAATTCAAAAGTCAAAACAAAGGAATCACAGAAAAAAAGAGCTCACTGGCGTTAAAATGCCAGTAAAGAGGCACTTTGGGCGTTAAACGCCAGAATGGCTATCATTCTAGGCGTTTAACGCTAGTAAATGTATCATTCTGGGCGTTAAACGCTAGAATGGGTAGCATTATGGGCGTTTAACGCCAGAAATGGCAACATTCTGGGCGTTCAGAAAAACGCCCAGTAAAGAAGGATTCTTGGCGTTTAACGCTAGCCAGGGTATCTGGCTGGGCGTTAAACGCCCAAAGAGGTAGTCAAGTGGGCGTTAAACGCCAGAATAGATAGCATTCTGGGCGTTTAATGCCAGGATGATACAAGGGAGGTAATTTCGTTTCCAATTCAATTTTTTTTTCGAATTTTCGCGTTTTAATTCATAATTTTAAATGGCTATCTCTTTCATCTCATTTTAAATTTTAAAATCTTATCTTTTTCATATTATCTTTTATCAATCATATCTTTTAGTTTCTTGTTAGTCAAGTCATCAACTTTAATTTTAAAATTCAAATCTTTTTAATTTCTTTTTCAATTCTTTTTCAAAATAAATTTCAATCATATCTTTTTAAAATTCTAATTTCAAAATCTTTTTCTAACTTCTTATCTTTTTAAAATTTATTTTCAAAACCACCTAACTACTTTTCCACTTCTAATTTTCGAAAATCACTAACCATTTTTTAAAATTCTTTTTAATTAGATAATTGTTTTAAATTCTAATTTTATTTTAATTCTTTTTCAAATTTTCGAATTCTAACTTAATTACTTAAATAAAAATAAAAATATTTTTCTTTTCCCTCTTTTAAAATTTGAATACTCTCTCTCTCATATCTTTCTATTTATTTGCTAACACTTCTCTTCTACTCATAATTCGAACCCCTCTCTCTCCTCTCTGTTCGAATTACTCATCTCCTCTCTCTTCTTAATTTTCTATTCTTTTATTCTTATACTCACATAAAGGAATCTCTATACTGTGACATAGAGGATTCCACTACTCCTTTTGTTCTCTTCTTTTTCATATGAGTAGGAACAAGGATAAGGACATTGTTGTTGAAGCTGATCCTGAACCTGAAAGGACTCTGAAGAGGAAGCTAAGAGAAGCAAAAGCATAACACTCCAGAGAGAACCTTACAGAAAATTTCAAAAAAGAAGCAGACATGGCAGCCAAACCCAACAACAATGCTAGAGATGCAAGGAAGATGCTTGGTGACTGTACTACACCAACTTCCAACTTCTATGGAAGAAGCATCTCAATTCCTGCCATTGGAGCAAACAACTTTGAGCTTAAGCCTCAATTAGTTTCTCTAATGCAGCAGAACTGCAAGTTTCATGGACTTTCATTGGAAGATCCTCATCAGTTCTTAGCTGAATTCTTGCAGATCTGTGATACTGTTAAGACCAATGGGGTTGATCCCGAGGTCTACAGACTTATGCTTTTCCCTTTTGCTGTAAGAGACAGAGCTAGGATATGGTTAGACTCACAACCTAGAAATAGGCTGAACTCTTGGGACAAGTTGGTCAATGCTTTCTTGGCCAAATTCTTTCTTTCTCAAAACCTGAGCAAGCTTAGAGTGGACGACCAAACCTTCAAACAGAAAGAAGGTGAATCCCTCTATAAAGCTTGGGAAAGATACAAGCAACTGACCAGAAGGTGTCCTTCTGACATGCTTTCAGAATGGAGCATCTTGGATATATTCTAAGATGGTCTGTCTGAATTGTCCAAGATGTCATTGGACCACTCTTCTGGTGGATCTCTTCATCTGAAGAGAACGCCTGCAGAAGCTCAGGAACTCATTGAGGTGGTTGCAAATAACCAGTTCATGTACATTTCTGAAAGAAATCCTGTGAATAATGAGATGAATCAGAAGAAAGGAGTTCTTGAAATACTCTGAATGCCATATTGGCTCAGAACAAAATATTGACTCAGCAAGTCGATATGATTTTTCAGAATCTGACTGGATTGCAAGCTGCATCCGGCAGTACTAAAGAAGCCTCCTCTAAAGGAAAAGCTTATGACCCTGAGAATCCTGCAATGGAAGAGGCGAATTACATGGGAGAATCCTATAGAAACACCTATAATCCTTCATGGAGAAATCATCCAAATTTCTCATGGAAGAATCAACAGAAGCCTCAACAAGGCTTCAATAACAATAATGATGGGAGAAATAGGGTTGGCAATATCAATCCTTTTCCATCATCTTCTCAGCAACAGACAGAGAATTCTGAGCAAAGTCGCTCTGGCTTAGCAAACATAGTCTCTGATCTATCTAATGCCACTCTCAGTTTCATGACTGAAACAAGGTCCTCTATCAGAAATTTGGAGGCACAAGTGGGTCAGCTAAGTAAAAGAGTTACTGAAACCCCTCCTAGTACTCTCCCAAGCAATACAGAAGAGAATCCAAAGAGAGAGTGCAAGGCTATCAATATAACCAAAATGGCCGAACCTATAGAGGAGGAAGAGGCAGTGATTTCCAGTGAGGAAGACCTCAATGCATGCCCACTAGCCAATAAGGAAGTCCCTAATGAGGAACCAAAGGAATCTGAGGCTCATATAGAGACCATAGAGATTCCACTGAACTTCCTATTACCATTCATGAGCTCTGATGAGTATTCTTCCTCTGAAGAAGATGAAGATATTGTTGAAGAGCAAGTTGCTCAATACCTAGGAGCAATCATGAAGCTGAATGCCAAGTTATTTGGTAATGAGACTTGGGAGGATGAACCTCCATTACTCATCAGTGAACTGAATGCCTTGGTTCAGCAGAAATTACCTTAGAAGAAATCGGATCTCGGAAGGTTCTTAATACCTTGTACCATAGGCACCATGACCTTTGAGAAGGCTCTGTGTGACCTGGGATCAGGTATAAACCTCATGCCACTCTCTATAATGGAGAAACTAGGAATCTTTGAGGTACAAGCTGCAAAAATCTCACTAGAGATGGCAGACAAATCAATGAAACAGGCTTATGGACTTGTAGAGGATGTCTTAGTGAAAGTTGAAGGCCTTTACATCCCTACTGACTTCATAATCCTAGACAATGGGAAGGATGATGATGAATCCATCATCCTTGGAAGACCCTTCCTAGCCATAGCAAGGGCTGTGATTGATGTGGACAGAGGATAGTTAGTCCTTCAATTGAATGAGGACTAGCTTGTGTTTAAGGCTCAAGGATCTTCTTCTGTAAACATGAAGAAGAAGCATGAAAAGCTTCATCCAATTCTCTCCATACAGAGTCAAACAGAGCCCCCACATTCAAACTCTAAGTTTGGTGTTGGGAAGCCACCATCATGCTCTAAGTATTTGTGAAGCTTTGGAAGAGCTCACTGTCAAGCTATTGACATTAAATAAGCGCTTATTGGGAGGCAACCCAATCTTATTTATCTATGCTAATTACTTTCTCATTTTATTTTCCATTATTAGTTTATGTCTTCTTTAAGTTGATGATCATGTGGAGTCATAAAAACAGCTGCAGAATTAAAGTGGAATCAAAAATAGCATCAAAAATAGCACACCCTGGAGGACAGGCTTACTGGCATTTAAACGCCAGTAAGGATAGCAGAATGGGCATTTAACGCCCAGTCTAGCAGCATTTTGGGCGTTAAACGCCAGAATTAGCAGACAGACTAGCGTTTCATGCCAGAAAAGGGTATCTGCCTGGTGTTAAATGCCAGAAAGGGGCATTAGCTTGGCATTAAATGCCATAATGGGCAGCAGAGTTGGCGTTAAACGCCAGAAATGGCACACAGAGGGCATTTAAATGCCAGAAAGGTGTAGGGATGCAAATTCCTTGACACCTCAGGATCTGTGGACCCCACAAGATCCCCACCCACCCTAACTCACTCTCTCTCCTCTTCACACCTTTCCATAACACTCTTCTCCAAATATCATTCACCTATTAAATCCTACCCTCTTCCCCATAATCTCTCCATCACTCACATCTATCCACTATTTCCCAAAAATCTATCATAAAACCCCATCTACCTCACCATTCAAATTCAAAATATTTCCTTCCCAAACCCACCCATTCTCACATGGATCCCCTCCCTCTCTTACCCTATAAATACCCCTTCTCACTCCTTCATTTTCATACATCATAACCACCTAAAACCCCCCTTGGGCGAACCATTCACATACCTCCATCTCCTCCATTTCTTCATCTTCTCATCCTTTTTTTCTTTTTTTGCTTGAGGATGAGCAAACCTTTTAAGTTTGGTGTGGGAAAAAGCTCTGCTTTTTGTTTTTCCAAAACCATTAATGGCACCTAAGGCCAGAGAAACCTCTAGAAAGAGGAAAGGGAAGGCAGTTGCTTCCACCTCCGAGTCATGGGAGATGGAAAGATTCATCTCAAAGGTCCATCAAGACCACTTCTATGAAGTTGTGGCCAAGAAAAGGGTGATCTCCGAGGTCCCTTTCATGCTAAAAAATAGTGAATATCCGGAGATCCGACGTGAGGTTTGGAGAAAAGGTTGGGAAGCTCTCACCAACCCCATCCAACAAGTCGGAATCTTAATGGTTCAAGAGTTCTATGCTAATGCATGGATCACTAAGAACCATGATGAAAGTGTGAACCCGAACCCAAAGAATTGGCTCACAACGGTTCGGGGGAATGCTTAGATTTCAGTCTGGAAACTGTGAGGTTGGCATTCAACTTGACAATAATGAGAGGAGATCCTCATCCTTTCACTAAAAGAGTCAACTTTGATCAAAGGTTGAACCACGTCCTCATGGACATCTATGTGGAAGGAGCCCAATGGAAGAGAGACTCCAAAGGCAAGCCGGTTCAACTGAGAAGGCCTGACCTCAATCCCGTGGCTAGAGGATGGTTGGAGTTCATCCAACGCTCTATCATTCCTACTAGCAACTGGTCCTAAGTAACTATAGATTGGGCTATCATGATCCATAGTATCATAATTGGAGAGGAAGTGGAAGTTCATGAGATCATGCCTCTAGAACTATACAAGGTGGCTGACAAGACCTCCACTTTGGCAAGGTTAGCCTTTCCTCATCTAATCTGTCACCTATGCAATTCAGCTGGAATTGTCATAGAGAAAGACATCCTCTTTGAAGCAGACAAGCCCATAACTAAAAGAAGGATGGAGCAAACAAGAGAGCCCACTCATGGACCTCAATAAGGGCATGCGGAAGTCTCTTATCAAGAAATCCCTGAGATGCCTCAAGGGATGCATCTGCCTTCATACAACTATTGGGAGCAACTCAATACCTCTTTAGGAGATTTGAGTTCCAACATGGAGCAACTAAGGATGGAGCACCAAGAGTACTCCATTATCCTCTATGAAATCAGAGAGGACCAAAGAGCCATGAGGGAGGAGCAACAAAGGTAAGGAAGAGATATTGAAGAGCTAAAGCACTCCATAGGATCTTCAAGAGGATGAACTAGCCGCTGTCACTAAGGTGGACCCGTTCTTTAATTTTCTTGTTATTTGTTTTTCTGTTTTTCGTTTCCTATGTTTTATGTTTTATCTATGTTTGTATCTTTATTACATGATCATTAGTGTTTAGAGTCTATGTCTTAAAGCTATGAATGTTCCATGAATCTTTCACCTTTCTTAAATGAAAAATGTTTTTATTTGTAAAAGAACAAGAAGTACATGAATTTTGAATTCTATCTTGAAATTAGTTTAATTATTTTGATGTGGTGGCAATACTTTTTGTTTTCTGAATGAATGCTTGAACAGTGCATATTTTTTATAGTGAAGTTTATGAATGTTAAAAACGTTGGCTCTTGAAAGAATAATGAAAAAGAGAAATGTTATTGATAATCTGAAAAATAAAAAAATTGATTCTTGAAGCAAGAAAAAGCTGTGAAAAACACAAGCCTGCGAAAAAAAATGGCAAAAAATAAAGAAAGAAAAAGAAAAAGCAAGCAGAAAAAGCCAATAACCCTTTAAACTAAAAGGCAAGGGTAAAATGGATCCAAGGCTTTGAGCATTAATGGATAGGAGGGCCCAAAGCAATAAAATCCTGGCCTAAGCGGCTAATTCAAGCTGTCCCTAACCATGTGTTTGTGTCATGAAGGTCCAAGTGAAAAGCTTGAGACTGGGTGGTTAAAGTCGTGATCCAAAGCAAAAGAGTGTGCTTAAGAACTCTAGGCACCTCTAACTGGGGAAAGTTGAGTCACAATCTGAAAAGGTTCACCTAGTTATGTGTCCGTGGCATTTATGTATCTGGTGGTAATACTAGAAAACAAAATGCTTAGGGTCACGGCCAAGACTCATAAAGTAGCTGTGTTCAAGAATCAACATATTAAACTAGGAGAATCAATAACACTATCTGAATTCTGAGTTCTTATAGATGCCAATCATTCTGATCTTCAAAGGATAAAGTGAGATGCCAAAACTATAAAGAAGCAAAAAGCTACTAGTCCCGCTCATCTAATTGGAACTAAGCTTCATTGATATTTTGAAATTTATTGTATATTCTCTTCTTTTTATCCTATTTTGTTTTTGGTTGCTTGGGGACAAGCAACAATTTAAGTTTGGTGTTGTGATGAGCGGATAATTTATACTCTTTTTGGCATTGTTTTTAGATAGTTTTTAGTATGTTTTAGTTACTTTTTATTATATTTTTATTAGTTTTTATGCAAAAATCACATTTCTGGACTTTACTATGAGTTTGTGTGTTTTTCTGTAATTTTAGGTATTTTCTGACTAAAATTGAGGGACCTAAGCAAAAGTCTGATTCAGAGGCTGAGAAAGGACTGCAGATGCTGTTGGATTCTGACCCTCCTGCACTCGAAGTGGATTTTCTGGAGCTACAGAAATCCAATTGGCGCGCTCTTAATTGCGTTGGAAATTAGACATCTTGGGCTTTCCAGAAATGTATAATAGTCCATATTTTTCCCGAGATTTGATGGCCCAAACTGGCGTTCAAACACCAGCCAGAGACCCTTTTCTGGCGTAAAACGCCAGAACTGGCACCAAAACTGGAGTTAAACGCCCAAACTGGCATCCAAGCTGGCATTCAACTCCAAAAAAGGCCTATGCACGTGTAAAACTCAATGCTCAACCCAAGCATACACAAAGTGGGCCCTGGAAATGGATTTCTGCACTATCTGCACTAAGTTACTTATTTTCTGTATTCCCTAGTAACTAGTTTAGTATAAATAGCAATTTTTCCTATTGTATTCGTATCTTTTGATCTTTTTGATCTTTGGATCAATTTTATGTTACATTTGGGAGGCTGGCTATTCGGCCATGCCTAGACCTTTTTCTCTTATGTATTTTCCAACGGTGGAGTTTCTACACCTCATATATTAAGGTGCGGAGCTCTGCTGTTCTTCATGAATTAATGCAAGTACTATTGTTTCTCTTTCAATTCACGCTTACTTCTTCTCCAAGATATACTGATAAACCGCTATTTTATGATTCGTATTGTGTTTAATTGTATGGTTTTATCAAGTCTTTGCCCACTTATTCATATGATTTCCATGTATTTACAATTCCATCCTAAAAATATTCTATGATTGAAAACTTGCTTTCTAAAGACCTTTTAGTTGTATATTTTTATTTTCCTTCATACCATTCGATGCCGTGATCTGTGTGTGAAGTGTTTCAGGCTTCATAGGGCAGGAATGGCATAAGGAATGAAAAGGAAGCGTGCAAAAGTGGAAGGAACACAAGGAATTGAGGAGATGACCAGCGAGAAGTCACGCGGGCGCATGGCTCACGCGACCGCGCGAAATGGAAGAAATCACAGTGACGCGCTCGCGTGCCTGATGCGACCGCGCAGATTGGGAGCTGCACGAACAACGCAAGTGCGTGGACGACGCGCACGCGTGGTACGAATAACGCTGAGTGATGCGAATGCGTGGACGACGCGGCCGCGTGACGTGCGTGATCTGTAGAATTACGGAAGTCGCTGGCATAGATTCTGGGCCGCATTTCAACCCAATTTTTGGCGCAAAAACACAGATTAGAGCTAGGGAACATGCAGAGACAAAGATTTGATTTTACTCCTCCCCTAGGTTTCTCTTTTCGACATTCATAAATTAGGATTTGAAGATTTTTGGCTTTGGTTTTTGAGAAGAGTCTACCTCCGGAACTGGTCATTATAGTTTGTTATTTACTTTTCATTTACTCTTCCATATCTTAATTTGTCAAGAGGTTATATTGGATTATTTTCAGAATTTAGTAATACAAAACTATTTTTACTTTTAATTAAGCTCTTTCATTATTGTTTATTATGTCTCTTCTTATTTCCCCCATTGATTTTGTGAAATCTACATTTACGATGATGGAGTAGTTCTCCAACTTGATTGGGAGTTGATTAAAAGGAGAACCTTGAGTTGGAATACTCAAGAGTTCAATTGTAATTGGTTCATTGTTGGTTGGCTTGTTAGTCACTAACTCCAATCCTTCCCAAGGGAGAGGATTAGGACTTGTGAATAGAAGTTGACTTTTAATTTGACTTTCTTTCATTCGTTGAGGGTTAACTAAATGAAAATAATGACTAATTATTAATTGATATTGACAAAATCCCAACAAGGATAGAACTTCCAATTAATCCTCTCCCGGTCAAGATTTTACTTAAATCATATAAATTCTATAATTTAATTTTTTGTTCATCAAACTCAAAACCCATTTGGAAAACCTCTTATTGATAAAATAGCACATCTTCCTGCAACTCGTTGGGAGACGACTTGGGATTCATACTCCAGTATTTTATTTCTAAATTTTGTGACAAATCTTTTCTAAATTGATAAGTGGATTTTTGCCGGTTAAAAACTGTACTCACAACGCCATTTCTCTAATTAATTCTTAATATGCCAATTTCCGCTCACGTCAATTTTTGGCGCCGTTGCCGAGGAGTTGCAATAGTGTGCTAATTTATTGATTGAAATTTATTTAATTGCATTTTTCTTTTTATTTTGTTATTATGAGCTGCACGTTTCTTTCATTGAATGACGCATTCACTTCCTGAACCAAGCTTGCCAGTATTTGACCCTGAGATTGAAAGAACTATTTCACGTATAATGCAAGCTCGGCGTCGGCTAGTCCTCTCTGAGGACAAATCTGAAACGTCACTTAAGGAAGAAACAAGCTCCCTTTCTACTGATTCAGTTGATTTACGTGCAGGTGACAAGGCAGCACCTAGGAGAGTCACTATCCAGGAGGCTGGAGCCCTTGATTTTACACTACAGCCATACCAGGCACACCACCCAGCGGTGCCTGTGGACTTTGAAATAAAGACTGCACTACTCAACTTGATGCCCAAGTTTCATGGCTTACCTGCTCAAGAGCCTATCAAGCACCTTAGGGATTTTCAAACAGCTTGTTCTACTGTTAAGCGTGATGGTACTGACGAAACTTCTATTCTGTTAAAAGCCTTCCCATTCTTTCTTGAGGGAAAGGCAAGAGAGTGGTACTACACTCAACCCGGAGCAACTGTTTCTAACTGGGATACGCTTAGAAGAGAATTTTTGGAGAAATTTTTTTCCAGTAGAGGTTACTGATAAACTAAGGAAAGACATTTCCATGATCATTCAAGACGAATCTGAGACTCTCTATGAATATTGGGAGCGCTTCAATAATCTTCTGGAAGCATGTCCCCACCATATGATTGACAGGATAGTGTTGCTCGGCTACTTTACACAGGGCATGAAATCTCAAGATAAGACCACATTGGAAGGTGCTAGCAATGGGTCTATGAAAAAGTACAAGACTACGGATGAGGCATGGCAATTGATCAGCGACTTAGCTGAGTCTACTAGGAATCATAGGCAGAAACAATATCGGTCAAGAGCTGTTGTAGAGGTATCCTCTAGCAAAGAGACTGCTGCTCTAACTCAGAGCTTATGTGAAATGACCAACTTAGTGAAGCAGATGCAACTGAGTCAACAACAAGCTCAGCAAGTTCAGCCTTCTCCACCACAGAAAGCCAACAGTTGGTTCCACAAAGAGTATGCGGGATCTGTGCCGATTATAGTCATTATACTGATGAGTGTCTGCAACTCCAACAAGAAGACCACACTGTGGCAGCATCTCATAACTTCTATGACCACCCCAATCAAGGGTACAATCAAGGTGGCAGCTACAACCATGGATGGCAGGAAAACCCCAACTAAGGTTGGAGAGACAATTCTAACTAAGGATGAAGGGACAATCATAACAGAAGAGGCAGAGATAACAATGGAAACCAGAGGTGGAATAACAATAACAACTTCAGGTAGCAGAATCAGAATCAGGCCTACAGGGTACCTCATCTAAGGCAGCCTCAAGCATCTCAGCAGATCCCTCAGATCACTTATCCCTCTTCATCTCCTATTGATGAGTTACTACAATCTATTGATCAGAGATAGTAGGCCATGGAAAACAACCTTACTTCTACTCTAAATGGTTTGAAATCTACCATGCAAGCCCTTGTCTCACAGATTGGATCACTGAATAACTCTAACAACTAGTCTTCAAGCTCTGGTGGATTCCCCTCTCAACCATTACCCATCCCCAAGGGTGGCATCAATGCCATTACCCTGAGATCTGGAACCACACTGCAAAAGAGGAATCCAGAGGAATCAAGCCCGCCAGAACATGCCCCAGCTGCGGACACGGTTGAGGTAGAGGATGTTGAAGAAGAAGATAAAGCACAAGGTATGTCTGAAGCAGAAGCAGCCCAACCAAGGAAGGCAGAACCCCAGCAAGTTGAAGCTATAAAAGACGCCACTCCTATTCCATTTCCACACTTTGCTAAGAAGCCCAGAAAGCAGATGGAACTTGATCCCAAAATAGTAGAGATCTTCAAAAAGGTTGAGGTAGCTGTTCCTCTTTTTGATGTTATTCAGCAAGTGCCTAAATACGCAAAGTTTCTAAAAGAATTGTGCATACATAAATATAAAATTAATGAATTAGAAACTATTCCTTTAGGTAGTTCTATATCTGCTTTAATGGGAAATATACCTGAAAAATGTAGTGACCTAGGCCCATGCATGGTTAACTATACCATTGGAGGTGTGATATTTTCTGACTGTATGTGTGATTTAGGAGCATGCGTGAGTATTATGCCCTTGTCTATATATAATGCTTTAAGGCTCCCTCCCTTAAAAAGGTCGGCAGCTCGTTTTGTGTTAGCAGATAAAAGCATTATCACAGTGGTTGAAATTGCTGAAGATGTATTAGTGAGCATTAAGGGGCACACATTTCCCATTGACTTTTATATCCTGGAGATGCCCCAAAATAACTCAGGAAGACCTTCGTCAATCCTGCTTGGAAGACTATTTTTGAAGACTTCGAAGTTCAAGCTGGATGCTTTTTCGGGAACCTATTCCTTTGAGGTAGATGGCAGAACAGTGAGCTTCAATCTGGATGAAGCTATGAAGCACCCCCAGAAGATCACTCCATATTCCAATGTGACATCATTGACAAAATCATAGCAGCAACTCACCAGGAAGACATGGAAGAGGATCACATGGAGCAAAACCCAAGTGTGGGGACACCCTCCGAACATACTGAAGATTCATCACCATTTTCACCAGCCCCAGAGAATCCAGAACCAAACCATGAGTGGAAAATAGAATTAAAGCCCCTTCCTCCACACCTCAAGTATGCATACCTTGAGGACAAGCAGAAGTTTCCAGTTATCATTGCAAGGGAGCTCACTTCCCAACAAGAAGAACAACTGCTTAGTGTATTGAGGACGCATAAAAAAGCAATTAGATGGAGCTTGGCAGATATAGTAGGCATCAGCCCTCAAGTTTGTGAACATAGAATATTCTTAGAAGAAGGAGCAAAGCCTGTCCGTCAACTGGTGCGCGAAATTGTGAACAATACTTTTCACAACTCTCATAATCCCCGGTCATGAACTCCAAAAACTAGGTAGTTCAATTCCATGGCATTACACAACTTCGCACAACTAACCAGCAAGTGCACTGGGTCGTCCAAGTAATAGCTTACGTGAGTAAGGGTCGATCCCACGTAGATTGTTAGTATGAAGCAAGCTATGGTCATCTTGTAAATCTTAGTCAGGCAAACTCAAATGTATAATGGTGATGAACGCATAAAACATAAAGATAAAGATAGAGATACTTATGTAATTCATTGGTAGGAACTTCAGATAAGCGCATGAAGATGCCTTCCCTTCCGTCTCTCTGCTTTCCTACAGTCTTCATCCAATCCTTCTTACTCCTTTCCATGGCAAGCTTATGCAAGGGTTTCACCGTTGTCAGTGGCTACCTCCCATCCTCTCATTGGAAATGTTCAACGCACCCTGTCACGGCACGGCTATCCATCTGTCGGTTCTCAATCAGGCCGGAATAGAATCCAGTGATTCTTTTGCGTCTGTCACTAACGCCCCGCCCTCAGGAGTTTGAAACACGTCACAGTCATTCAATCATTGAATCCTACTCAGAATACCACAGACAAGGTTAGACCTTCCGGATTCTCTTGAATGCCGCCATCAGTTCTCGCCTATACCACGAAGACTCTGATCTCACGGAATGGCTGGCTCGTTTGTCAGGCGAGCACTCGGTTGTCAGGCGATCAACCATGCATCGTGTTATCAGGAATCCAAGAGATATTCACTGGAGCTTTGATTGCTTGTAGAACAAGAGTGGTTGTCAGTCACCTTGTTCATGAGTGAGAATGATGATGAGTGTCACGGATCATCACCTTCATCAAGTTGAAGAACAAGTGATATCTTGGATAAAGAACAAGCGGAATTGAATGGAAGAACAATAGTAATTGCATTAATACTCGAGGTACAGCAGAGCTCCACACCTTAATCTATGGTGTGTAGAAACTCCACCGTTGAAAATACATAAGAACAAGGTCTAGGCATGGCCAAATGGCCAGCCTCCCAATGATCTAAGATAGCATAAAACGAAGATAGCTACCAAAGTCTCTAGATACAATAGTAAAAGGTCCTACTTATAGATAACTAGTAGCCTAAGGTGTACAGAAATGAGTAAATGACATAAAAATCCACTTCCGGGCCCACTTGGTGTGTGCTTGGGCTGAGCAATGAAGCAATTTCGTGTAGAGACTCTTCTTGGAGTTAAACGCCAGCTTTTATGCCAGTTTGGGCGTTTAACTCCCATTTGGGTGCCAGTTCCAGCGTTTAACGCTGGGATTTCTTGAGGTGACTTTGAACGCCGGTTTGGGCCATCAAATCTTGGGCAAAGTATGGACTATCATATATTGCTGGAAAGCCCAGGATGTCTACTTTCCAACGCCGTTGAGAGCGCTCCAATTGGGCTTTTGTAGCTCCAGAAAATCCACTTCGAGTGCAGGGAGGCCAGAATCCAACAGCATCTGCAGTCCTTTTCAGTCTCTGAATCAGATTTTTGCTCAGGTCCCTCAATTTCAGCCAGAAAATACCTGAAATCACAGAAAAACACACAAACTCATAGTAAAGTCCAGAAAAGTGAATTTTAACTAAAAACTAATAAAAATATACTAAGAACTCAACTAAAACTATCAAAAACATACTAAAAACAATGCCAAAAAGCGTACAAATTATCCGCTCATCACAACACCAAACTTAAATTGTTGCTTGTCCCCAAGCAACTGAAGATCAAATAAGATAAAAAGAAGAGAATATGCAATGAACTCCAAAAACATCTATGAAGATCAGTATTAATTAGATGAGCGGGGCTTTTAGCTTTTTGCCTCTGAATAGTTTTAGCATCTCACTCTATCCTTTGGAATTCAGAATGATTGGCTTCTTTAGGAACTCAGAATCCAGATAGTGTTATTGATTCTCCTAGTTAAGTATGATGATTCTTGAACACAGCTACTTATTGAGTCTTGGCCGTGGCCCAAAGCACTCTGTCTTCCAGTATTACCACCGGATACATACATGCCACAGACACATAATTGGGTGAACCTTTTCAGATTGTGACTCAGCTTTGCTAGAGTCCCCAATTAGAGGTGTCCAGGGTTCTTAAGCACACTCTTTTTGCCTTGGATCACAACTTTATTTCTTTCTTTTTCTTTCTTTTTCTCTCTTTTTTTTTTCGGTTTTTTTTCTTTTTTTTTTCGCCTCTTTTTTTTTTTTTTGTATTCACTGCTTTTTCTTGCTTCAAGAATCATTTTTATGATTTTTCAGATCCTCAGTAACATGTCTCCTTTTTCATCATTCTTTCAAGAGCCAACCTTCATGAACCACAAATTCAAGATACATATGCACTGTTTAAGCATACATTCAGAGAACAAGAGTATTGCCACCACATCAAATTAATTAAACTATTATAAAATTCAGAATTCATGCAATTCTTTCCTTTTCAATTTAAGCACGTTTTTATTCAAGAAAGGTGATGGATTCATAGGACATTCATAACTTTAAGGCATAGACACTAAGACACTAATGATCACAAGACACAAACATGGATAAACATAAGCATAAAATTCGAAAAACAGAAGAATAAAGAACAAGGAAATCAAAGAACGGGTCCACCTTAGTGATGGCGGCTCTTTCTTCCTCTTGAAGATCCTATGGAGTGCTTGAGCTCCTCAATGTCTCTTCCTTGTCTTTGTTGCTCCTCCCTCATGATTCTTTGGTCTTCTCTAATTTCATGAAGGATGATGGAGTGTTCTTGATGCTCCACCCTTAGTTGTCCCATGTTGGAACTCAGTTCTCCTAGGGAGGTGTTTACTTGCTCCCAATAGTCTTGTGGAGGAAAGTGCATCCCTTGAGGAATCTCAGGGATCTCATGATGAGTGGGGTCTCTTGTGTACTCCATCCTTTTCTTGGTAATGGGCTTGTCCTCATCAATAGGGGTATCTCCTTCTATGTCAACTCCAACTGAATAACAGAGGTGACAAATGAGATGAGGAAAGGCTAGCCTTGCCAAGGTGGAAGACTTGTCCGCCACCTTGTAGAGTTCTTGAGCTATGACCTCATGAACTTCCACTTCTTCTCCAATCATGATGCTATGAATCATGATGGCCCGGTCTAGAGTAACTTCAGACCGGTTGCTAGTGGGAATGATTGAGCGTTGAATGAACTCCAACCATCCTCTAGCCATGGGCTTGAGGTCATGCCTTCTCAATTGAACCGGCTTGCCTCTTGAATCTCTCTTCCATTGTGCGCCCTCTTCACATATAACTGTGAGGACTTGGTCCAACCTTTGATCAAAGTTGACCCTTCTTGTGTAAGGATGTTCATCTCTTTGCATCATAGGCAAGTTGAATGCTAACCTTACATTTTCCGGACTAAAATCCAAGTATTTCCCCCTAACCATAGTAAGATAATTCTTTGGATCCGGGTTCATACTTTGATCATGGTTCTTTGTGATCCATGCATTGGCATAGAACTCTTGAACCATCAAGATTCCGACTTGTTGAATGGGGTTGGTAAGTACTTCCCAACCTCTTCTTCGGATCTCATGGCGGATCTCCGGATATTCACCCTTTTTGAGTGAAAAGGGGACCTCGGGGATCACCTTCTTCAAGGCCACAACTTCATAGAAGTGGTCTTGATGCACCCTTGAGATGAATCTATCCATCTCCCATGACTCGGAGGTGGAAGCTTTTGCCTTCCCTTTCCTCTTTCTAGAGGTTTCTCCGGCCTTAGATGCCATAAATGGTTATGGAAAAACGAAAAAGCAACGCTTTTACCACACCAAACTTAAAAGGTTTGCTCGTCCTCGAGCAAAAGAAGAAAGAAGAGAGTAGAAGAAGAAGAAATGAGGGAAAAAGGGATGGCTTTGTATTCGGCCAAAGAAGGGAAGAAGTGGTGTTTAGGTTGTGTGAAAATGAAGGAGTGAAGAAGGGTATTTATAGGAGAGAGGGGAGAAGGTTGTTCGGCCAGTTGAGGGTGGGTTTGGGTGGGAAAGTGGTTTGAATTTGAATGGAAGGTTAGGTGGGGTTTTATGAAGGATGGATGTGAGTGGTGAAGAGAAAGATGGGATTTGATAGGTGTAGGGTTTTTGGGGAAGAGGTATTGAGGTGATTGGTGAATGGGGGAAGAAGAGAGAGGGTGGTGGTGGGGTAGGTGGGGGTCCTGTGGGGTCCACAGATCCTGTGGTGTCAAGGAAAAGTCATCCCTGCACCAAATGTTGCTCAAAATCACGTTTTGAGCCATTTCTGGCGTTAAACGCCGGGATGGTACCCATTCCTGGCGTTTAACGCCAGGTTCTTGCCCTTTTCTGGCGTTTAACGCCAGTCTGGTGCCCCTTTCTGGCGTTAAACGCCTAGAATGGTGCCAGACTGGGCGTTAAACGCCCATCTGCTAGCCTCACTGGCGTTTAAACGCCAGTGAATTCTTCCTCCAAGGTGTGCTGTTTTTCTTCCTGTTTTTCATTCTGTTTTTGCTTTTTCAATGGATTTTGTGACTTCTTATGATCATCAACCTACAAAAAACATAAAATAACAAAAGAAAATGTATAAAATATAATCATTGGGTTGCCTCCCAACAAGCGCTTCTTTAATGTCAGTAGCTTGACAGATGGCTCTCATGGAGCCTCACAAATGATCAGAGCAATGTGGGAACCTCCCAACACCAAACTTAGAGTTTGAATGTGGGGGTTCAACACCAAACATAGAGTTTGGTTGTGGCCTCCCAACACCAAACTTAGAGTTTGACTGTGGGGGCTCTGTTTGACTCTGATTTGAGAGAAGCTCTTCAAGCTTCCTCTCCATGGTGACAGAGGGATATCCTTGAGCCTTAAACACAAAGGATTCTTCATTCACTTGAATGATTAGTTCACCTCTATCAACATCAATCACAGCCTTTGCTGTGGCTAGGAAGGGTCTGCCAAGGATGATGGATTCATCCATGCACTTCCCAGTCTCTAGGACTATGAAGTCAGTAGGGATGTAATGGTCTTCAACTTTTACCAAAACATGCTCTACAAGTCCATGAGCTTGTTTTCTTGAGTTGTCTGCCATCTCCAATGAGATTCTTGCAGCTTGCACCTCAAAGATCCCTAGCTTCTCCATTACAGAGAGAGGCATGAGGTTCACACTTGACCCTAAGTCACACAGGGCCTTCTTGAAGGTCATGGTGCCTATGGTACAAGGTATGGAAAACTTCCCAGGATCATGTCTCTTTTGAGGTAATTTCTGCCTAGACAAGTCATCCAGTTCTTTGGTGAGCAAGGGAGGTTCATCTTCCCAAGTCTCATTTCCAAATAACTTGTCATTTAGCTTCATGATTGCTCCAAGATATTTAGCAACTTGCTCTTCAGTGACATACTCATCCTCTTCAGAGGAAGAATACTCATCAGAGCTCATGAAAGGCAGAAGTAAGTCCAATAGAATCTCTATGGTCTCATTTTGAGCCTCAGATTCCCATGGTTTCTCATTGGGAAACTCAGAGGAGGTTGGTGCACGCCCATTGAGGTCTTCCTCAGTGGCGTCTACCTCCTCTCTTTCCTCTCCATATTCGGCCATGGTTATGGCTTTGCACTCTCCTTTTGGATTTTCTTCTGTGTTGCTTGGGAGAGTCCTAGGAGGGAGTTCAGTAACTTTCTTGCTCAGCTGTCCCACTTGTCCTTCCAAATTTCTAATGGAGGACCTTGTTTCAGTCATGGAACTTTGAGTGGTTTTGATTAGATCAGAGACCATGGTTGCTAAGTCAGAGTTATTCTGCTTAGAACTCTCTGTCTGTTGCTGAGAAGATGATGGAAAAGGCTTGCTATTGCTAAACCTGTTTCTTCCACCATTATTATTATTGAAACCTTGTTGAGGTCTCTCTTGATTCTTCCATGAGAAATTTGGGTGATTTCTCCATGAAGAATTATAGGTGTTTCCATAGGGTTCTCCTAGGTAATTCACCTCTTCCATTGAAGGGTTCTCAGGATCATAAGCTTCTTCCTCAGATGAAGCTTCCTTAGTACTGCCAGGTGCATTTTGCATTCCAGACAGACTTTGGGAAATCAAATTGACTTATTGAGTCAATATCTTATTCTGAGCCAGTATGGCATTCAGAGTATCAATCTCAAGAACTCCTTTCTTCTGACTAGTCCCATTGTTCACAAGATTTCTTTCAGAAGTGTACATGAATTGGTTATTTGCAACCATTTCAATAAGCTCTTGAGCCTCTGTAGGCGTCTTCTTCAGATGAAGAGATCCTCCAGCAGAGCTATCCAAAGACATCTTGGATAGTTCAGAGAGACCATCATAGAAAATACCTATGATGCTCCATTCAGAAAGCATGTCTGAGGGACATTTTCTGATTAATTGTTTGTATCTTTCCCAAGCTTCATAGAGGGATTCTCCATCCTTCTGTCTGAAGGTTTGGACTTCCACTCTAAGCTTACTCCATTTTTGAGGTGGAAAGAACTTTGCCAAGAAGGCATTGACTAGCTTTTCCCAAGAGTCCAGGCTATCTTTAGGTTGTGAGTCCAACCATATTCTAGCTCTGTCTCTTACAGCAAAAGGGAATAGCATCAGTCTGTAGACCTCAGGGTCAACCCCATTAGTCTTGACTGTGTCACAGATTTGCAAGAACTCAGCTAAAAACTGATGAGGATCTTCCATTGGAAGTCCATGGAACTTGCAATTCTGTTTCATTAGAGAAACTAATTGAGGCTTAAGCTCAAAGTTGTTTGCTCCAATGGCAGGGATAGAGATGCTTCTCCCATAGAAGTCGGGAGTAGGTGCAGTAAAGTCACCCAGCACCTTCCTTGCATTGTTGGCATTGTTGTTGTTTTCGGCTGCCATGGGTTCTTCTTCTTTGAAGAATTCGGTCAGGTCCTCAACAGAGAGTTGAGCCTTAGCTTCTCTTAGCTTTCGCTTCAAGGTCCTTTCAGGTTCAGGGTCAGCTTCAACAAGAATGCCTTTATCTCTGCTCCTGCTCATATGAAAGAGAAGAGAACAAGAAGATGTGGAATCCTCTATGTCACAGTATAGAGATTCCTTAAGGTGTCAGAGGAAACGAAAAATAGAAGAAGGAGGTAGAAGAATTCGAACTTGATTAGATAGAGTTCGAATTGTGCATTAAAAAGGAGTAGTACTCCATAAATAGAAGGATGTGGGAAGAAGGGAAGAGGATTTTTGAAAATTCAATTAGAAAGATGTCAAAAACATTTTAAAAATTGATTGATAATTTTTGAAAATTGAAAGTGGAAAAGAAATCAAGTGATTTTTGAAAAAGATTTTGAAATTAGAAATCAAAAAGATTTGATTGAAAACTTATTTTGAAAAAGATGTGATTAAAAAGATATGAATGAAAAAATTTGATTTGAAAATAATTTTAAAAGATATGTTTTGAAAACAATTTTGTAAAAGATTTGATTTTGAAAATTAGTGACTTGCCTAACAAGAAAACATATGATTCAAACACTAAACCTTTCTCAACAGAAAAGGCAACAAATTTGAGATGTTCACTCAAATCATTAATTGTTAGTAAGTATCTTTGAAAAAGGAAAGAAATTGATTTTGAAAACATTTGATTGAAAAGATATGATTTGAAAAAGATTTGATTTTGAAAAACTTTGAAAACTTGAAAAAAAAAATTGATTTGAAAACAAAATTCTCCCCCTTTAGCCATCCTGGCGTTAAACGCCCAGAATGGTATACATTCTGGCGTTTAACGCCCAAAATGCTACCTCTTTGGGCGTTAAACGCCCAACCAGGTACCCTGGCTGGCGTTTAAACGCCAGTCTGTCCTTCTTCACTGGGCGTTTTGAACGCCCAGCTTTTTCTGTATAATTCCTCTGCAGTATGTTCTGAATCTTCAATTTTCTGTGTTATTGACTTGAAAAGACACAAATTAAAAATATTTTTGGATTTTTAATAATCAAAATGCAACAAGAATGAAAGAACAATGCATGCAAGACACCAAACTTAGCAGTTTGTATACTACTGACACTTATGAGAATGCATATGAGACACACAAAACACTTAAGTCAATTGAATTCAAAGATTAGAACACGAAAATCATCAAGAATTACTTGAAGACCATTAAGACACATGAATGTATGCAATTGACACCAAACTTGAGATGAGACACTAAACTCAAACAAGAAATTTTTGGATTTTATGAGTTTTTTTGATTTTTTTTTGTGTTTTTCGAAAATTAAGTGAAAAAAATATCAAAATTCTTAATGAGAATTCCAGGAATCAGTGCAATGCTAGTCTAAGACTCCGGTCCAGGAATTAGACATGGCTTCACAGCCAGCCAAGCTTTCAAAGAAAGCTTCGGTCCAAAACACTAGACATGGCCACAGGCCAGCCAAGCCTTAGCAGATCATTGCTCCAAAAGCAAGATTGATGAAAGTCAACAAGCTCTTGTGATGAATAGTTGAAACCTCGGTCCAATAAGATTAGACATGGCTTTCTCAGCCAGCCAGACTTCAACAAAGCATCATGAAACTCTAGAATTCATCTTCAAGAATTTCGAAAAAAAAAATACCTAATCTAAGCAACAAGATGAACCTTCAGTTGTCCAAACTGAACAATCCCAGGCATTGTTACCAAAAGCTTGCTCAAAACTTGAACAATCCCCGGCAACGGCGCCAAAAACTTGGTGCGCGAAATTGTGAACAATACTTTTCACAACTCTCATAATCCCCGGTCATGAACTCCAAAAACTAGGTAGTTCAATTCCATGGCATTACACAACTTCGCACAACTAACCAGCAAGTGCACTGGGTCGTCCAAGTAATACCTTACGTGAGTAAGGGTCGATCCCACGGAGATTGTTAGTATGAAGCAAGCTATGGTCATCTTGTAAATCTTAGTCAGGCAAACTCAAATGTATAATGGTGATGAACGCATAAAACATAAAGATAAAGATAGAGATACTTATGTAATTCATTGGTAGGAACTTCAGATAAGCGCATGAAGATGCCTTCCCTTCCGTCTCTCTGCTTTCCTACAGTCTTCATCCAATCCTTCTTACTCCTTTCCATGGCAAGCTTATGCAAGGGTTTTACCGTTGTCAGTGGCTACCTCCCATCCTCTCATTGGAAATGTTCAACGCACCCTGTCACGGCACGGCTATCCATCTGTCGGTTCTCAATCAGGCCGGAATAGAATCCAGTGATTCTTTTGCGTCTGTCACTAACGCCCCGCCCTCAGGAGTTTGAAGCACGTCACAGTCATTCAATCATTGAATCCTAATCAGAATACCACAGACAAGGTTAGACCTTCCGGATTCTCTTGAATGCCGCCATCAGTTCTCGCCTATACCACGAAGACTCTGATCTCACGGAATGGCTGGCTCGTTTGTCAGGCGAGCACTCGATTGTCAGGCGATCAACCATGCATCGTGTTATCAGGAATCCAAGAGATATTCACTGGAGCTTTGATTGCTTGTAGAACAAGAGTGGTTGTCAGTCACCTTGTTCATGAGTGAGAATGATGATGAGTGTCACGGATCATCACCTTCATCAAGTTGAAGAACAAGTGATATCTTGGATAAAGAACAAGCGGAATTGAATGGAAGAACAATAGTAATTGCATTAATACTCGAGGTACAGCAGAGCTCCACACCTTAATCTATGGTGTGTAGAAACTCCACCGTTGAAAATACATAAGAACAAGGTCTAGGCATGGCCGAATGGCCAGCCTCCCAATGATCTAAGATAGCATAAAATGAAGATAGCTACCAAAGTCTCTAGATACAATAGTAAAAGGTCCTACTTATAGATAACTAGTAGCCTAAGGTGTACAGAAATGAGTAAATGACATAAAAATCCACTTCCGGGCCCACTTGGTGTGTGCTTGGGCTGAGCAATGAAGCAATTTCGTGTAGAGACTCTTCTTGGAGTTAAACGCCAGCTTTTATGCCAGTTTGGGCGTTTAACTCCCATTTGGGTGCCAGTTCCAGCGTTTAACGCTGGGATTTCTTGAGGTGACTTTGAACGCCGGTTTGGGCCATCAAATCTTGGGAAAAGTATGGACTATCATATATTGCTGGAAAGCCCAGGATGTATACTTTCCAACGCCGTTGAGAGCGCGCCAATTGGGCTTCTGTAGCTCCAGAAAATCCACTTCGAGTGCAAGGAGGTCAGAATCCAACAGCATCTGCAGTCCTTTTCAGTCTCTGAATCAGATTTTTGCTCAGGTCCCTCAATTTCAGCCAGAAAATACCTGAAATCACAGAAAAACACACAAACTCATAGTAAAGTCCAGAAAAGTGAATTTTAACTAAAAACTAATAAAAATATACTAAGAACTCAACTAAAACTATCAAAAACATACTAAAAACAATGCCAAAAAGCGTACAAATTATCCGCTCATCATCAACCTCAAAGAAGATTGAATCCCAACATCTTAGAAGTTGTCAAGAAGGAGGTAACCAGACTACTTGAAGCAGATATCATTTACCCCATTTCAGATAGCGAATGGGTCAGCCCAGTACAAGTGGTGCCCAAGAAGTCTGGAGTCACAACAATAAGAAATGAGTAAGGAGAACTTCTGACAACCAGAGTGCAGAACGCGTGGAGAGTTTGCATTGACTACAGGGGTCTCAACCAAGCCACTCGCAAGGATCATTATCCCTTGCCATTCATTGATCAGATGCTTGATCGCCTGTCAGGTAAATCTCACTACTGCTTTCTAGATGGTTATACATGTTATTTTCAAATCCATATAGCTCCTGAAGATCAGGAAAAGACTACTTTTACATGTCCTTTTGGGACATATGCTTATAAAAGAATGCCCTTTGGCTTGTGCAATGCACCAGCTACTTTCCAAAGGTGTATGATGAGCCTTTTGTCTGATCTCATTGAGACTTGTATGGAAGTTTTTATGGATGACTTTAGCGTTTATGGTGATTCATTTAACCTTTTCTTGGATAGTTTATCTAAAGTATTGGACAAGTATGTTAGTTCAAACCTTGTTTTAAATTTTGAAAAGTGTCATTTTATGGTAAAATAAGGTATTGTTCTAGGACATGTTGTTTCTGATACTGGTATCTCTGTAGACCCAGCAAAGGTGGATGTTATTTCTAGTTTACCATACCCCTCCTCTGTGAGGGAAGTCCGTTCGTTCCTTGGCCATGTAGGTTTTTACAGGAGATTCATTAAGGACTTTAGTAAGGTAGCACTACCCTTATCCAGACTACTGCAGAAAGACATTGAGTTCGAGTTCAGTGAGGATTGCAAACAAGCGTTTAATAAGCTAAAGACCGCCTTAACTCAAGCTCCGATTGTGAGGGGACCAGACTGGAGTCAACCATTTGAAATCATGTGTGACGCCTCCAACCATGCAGTAGGAGCAGCACTGGCTCAACATGAAGGTAACGACCCTTTTGTAATTGCTTATGCATCTAAGACTTTAGATGCTGCTCAATCTAATTACACTACTACTGAAAAAGAGCTTCTAGCTATTGTTTTTGCTTTGGATAAATTCTGAGCCTATTTACTTGGTACTAAGGTAGTAGTGTACTCAGACCATGCAGCTCTAAAATATTTATTAGCTAAAAAAGAGTCTAAACCAAGGCTAAAACGTTGGATGCTACTGCTACAAGAATTTGATCTGGAAATTAAAGATAAGAGTGGTAACCAAAATTTAGTGGCTGACCACTTGAGTCGTCTTGAGCACATTAAAGATGACTCCATTCCTATCAATGATAATTTCCCATTTGATAGCTTACAGGCAGTATCTGATGTAGCCCCTTGGTATGCACCTGTAGCTAATTATCTAGTTAGCCATACTTTTCCTCCCGATTTCACTAAGCATCAGAGAGACAAGCTGAAAAACGAGTCCAAATACTATGTATGGGATGACCCATATCTATGGAGGTGTGGTGCTGACAAGGTAATTAGACGGTGTGTACCTCAATCAGAATTCCAGTCCATTTTAGAGGCCTGCCACTCATCTGAGAGTGAAGGACATTTTGGCCCTCAACGAACTGCTAGAAAGGTTTTAGACTGTGGATTCTGGTGGCCTACTCTTTTTAAAGATGCTGCTGACCTTTGTAAATCTTGTCCTCCATGCCAAAGGTTTGGTAATATATCCCAGAGGGATGAAATGTCTCAACAAATTATGCTTTTCTGTGAAATTTTTTTTGTTTGGGGCATTGACTTCATGGGTCTATTTCCAAATTCTAATGGCCACCTTTTTATGCTGTTAGCTGTAGATTATATTTCTAAATGGGTGGAAGCAATTCCTACCCGTACTGATGATGCTAATATTGTTGTTTTCTTTGTTAGAAACCATATTATTTGTCGCTTTGGATCACCACGAGCAATCGTGAGCGATCAAGGCACTCACTTTTGTAATAGGAGACTAACAGGTTTACTAAAGAGGCATGGGATAATTCATAAAGTATCAACAGCCTATCACCCCCAGACTAATGGGCAAGCAGAGGTGTCTAACAGAGCGATAAAGCGTATACTGCAAAAGGTAGTCAAGCCTCATAGCAAGGACTGGAGCACCAGGCTCCAAGACGCGCTTTGGGCATATCGGACAGCATACAAGACACCGATTGGGATGAGTCCTTTCCGCTTGGTTTATGGAAAGGCCTATCATCTCCCAATTGAGTTAGAACACAAGGCCTTCTGGGTGGTGAAGGAATGCAACATGGACTATGAGAGAGCCGGAGCTGAACAGAAGTTGCAACTGCAAGAATTAGAGAACTTTCGCCTAGAAGCTTATGAAAACTCCAGGATGTATAAAGAGAAGGTGAAGGCTGTGCATGACAAGAGCATTAAGAGAAAAGAATTCCAACCTGGGGACTTAGTCTTACTTTATAACTCCAGAATACGACTCATGCCAGGCAAGCTGAGATCCAGATGGGATGGTCCCTATCGAGTAGAGAGGGTGGAACCATACGGAGTCTTCCACTTGAGCCATCCTTCAAGCTCTGAACTTATCAAAGTCAACGGACATCGCTTGAAGTTATTCCATGGCGAAAAGATGGCAAAAAACCAGGAACTAGAGATCTTCCTCTTGGAAGATCCGCCCACAGCAGAAGACTGAGCTAGTGGAGCGTCCAACTTAAGGACGTTAAAGCAAAGTGCTGGGTGGGAGACAACCCACCATGGTATGATCGTTCTTTCCCCTCTCCATATCTTCCCTCATCAATAACTCTTCTCAGTACTAATACCTATATTTTGCACCTCATCCGCATACTGCATATTGTATATATATATATATATATATATATATATATATATATATATATATATATATATATATATATATATATATATATATATATATATATATAAAAGGGGGTGTTAAGGCATACAACGCGCCAGCGTCATTGACGCCCTCGCTTCATAGTGCCTTCGCAGCATTAAAGAAAAGAAACAGAGAGTTGTGCAGGAATATGGCTGGAGGCATGCCCCTGGCACCATTTGACCCACGCGTCCGCGTGAATGACGCAATCGCGTCATTTGTAAAATGGCCTCCCCACGCGTCTGCGTCACCCACGTGAATGCGTGGCTCTGCAATTCGACGTAAAAGGGTGTATGGCAGTAAGTTGCACTGGAGCTGGGCTGCACCTGTGCTAACCGCACAAGCCCTGCCGTGCGAACGCGTGCCCCACGCGTTCGCTCCGTTTTCTCCATTTGGCCATCCACGCTATCGCGTCAACCATGCGACCGCGTCACCTTGAAATTCGGCAAAACATGTTTCACACAGAGAGTTGTGCTAGTGTGAAGCTGCCCTCGCGCCCCTAGCGCAAATCATATCACGCGTCCGCGTCATTTCCTTCAAGGGCTCTCCGTGCGACCGCGTGCACCATGCGTCCGTGTCACTTGCGCCGCCCAACTCATTCAAATCTGCCAGATTGTCTTATCTTTTCTCACCCCAATCCTATTTTTTCCCCTTCTTCCTTCTTCCTCTCTTCTACTCCCTCTTCCCCACCACCATTATCGAGGTTTTTCTTCTCTTCTTCCCTCCCTACTTTTTCATTCTTCTTCTTATTTTCATGTTTTCTTTTTTATTTCTCTTCTACTTTCCCTATCCATATTTTCTTTTTTCTTTCTTCTTCCTCCTATTGGTGTTGGAGATTTATTTGGGTCATTATTATTTTTTTTATGTTGCTTGTGAATTGTTTTGGACTTGTTTAACAGTTATATATTATTTTTATAGGGTTCTTAGCATGTTCAAGTTAATATTTTTCATACCTTATTTAACATGCATGCTATGTGTTTGTGAAAACGCCCATATGGCATTTTGCACTATTTTTAGATTTCTTTCAATCTACTACTCTAAATGCTTATTACAAGCATATTGTTAGTTTGAAAGACTTGGTAATCTAACTTGGACATTGAATGCTTGATCTATGCTACTCATGCCTTTGCCAGCATGCCAATAAACACCTGGCATTTAACTGTCATCACATGCACTTGCTATATTTCCGTTGTTGATTTGTCACATGTAGTCATGACCATGAGTTCACATCATTATCCCTTCCTGTGCATTGATTACCACCTTTCCCATTCTTTTCCTTGCTATAACCCTTAAAATATTCATGTCTTTACTCGTTTCCTTTCAGGATGGCCACCAAGAAAGGCAAGGAGAAAGCTACCCCCAAATCCACAGCAAGGAGAGGAACAAAAAGAGCATTAGTGGCAGAGACATCTTCAATGGTAGTTAACCCCTCAACAAAAAGAATTAAAAGGATTATAAAGGTTGATGAAAAGGAGAAAGCCTTCCAGCAAAGGACACTGCATGATTTCCCAATCGCTACTGTGAGCAGATGTTCCCCATTCTAGCAGCTCGGAATTACAACAATGAGCACCTTCTTATCCTTCCACCTCGTATTGCCGAATTTGTTGAGCCGCAAATTGCACAAAGACATTGGGGATTCCTACAGAGATAGCCACGACAGGTTAATCTTTCTTGGGTAGTTGAGTTTTACTCCAATTTCCACCTGCTGACCCTGCAGACTGTTTATGTTCGTCAGAAGCAAGTCCCCATTACAGAAGAGGCCATTCAGCGAGCCTTAGATCTCCCCCCTGCTCCAGAAGAATTGGACACATTTCAAGAAGCCGCACTCAAGCGCCAGGCGTACAAATTTGACTAGGACGTTGTTCTCAGCGTTATCGCACAACCTGGCAGCAGATGGATTTTTGGATACCATCGTTCCCGTTCTAAGGGAATATCGGCTTCCGCACTCACCTTGGAGGCTCATGTATGGGCACAGATTCTGTCCCATTACGTCTTTCCGAGCACTCATGAGTCCTCCTTCACTGGAGACATGGCCGTTCTACTATGGTGCATCCTCACAGACCAACCTCTAAATCTACCAAGACACATCCGGAATGCTATGGGACACGTGCAAATTGCGGACAACCTACCTTTCCCCGCCTTGGTCTCAAATCTTGTCTCAGCAGCTGGAGTCTCCTACAGAGCTGGGGACACCAAAGCCATTCTTTCCCAAGATGATCAATACATCCCTAACGGGAGATATCTTAGGCCTCCACTAGCCACTACCAGCCAGTCCGCAGAACATGCTGCAGACATTCCACCTTCTACTAGTCAGCTGCTGCATCAAATACTGGAGAGGTTGGACCGTCAAGACCAGAAAGCGAAGCTACGAGAGCGCTGCAACCACCGTCGATTCAAATACCTCAAGGAGCTACTCACAGGCAACCACAGACCTGACGAGGACCCAGGCACTCCGACTCCACTTCCTTTACCAGCACAGGGAGCCATGACGGTCCCGACTGTGGAGATACTACCACCAGCCCACTCTTGTTCCTGACAGATGGCACCGAGGACGATGCAAAGCATTAAGTGTGGGAAAGTCGGTCAGTACCTGACTTCCGGAGGTAATTCTTCCCCCCTAACACCAATTTCTTTTTCTTTAGAATAGGATAGATTGCATAGTAGTAGGTTAATTGCATGCATGTTCTACCTGATTGAAAAGATAATAAGTTTCTTTTAAGACCATATATTTTTTAAAAATTTCACTAATTTAAATCAAAACATTTATGTTAAATTTATTTGAAGTTGAAATTGGAACAGGATTTTTGAGCTAAAAGAACACACAACCCGTGAGACTTTGAGCCTAAATACATGGTTACACTATTTAACCATAAACATTTTTATTTCTTGTGTTTACTTCTCTATGATTGTTATCTGAATTTTGTTTTATCCTATATGTCCAATGTTAATGTGTTATGTGCATGCATATGATTGAGGCCATTGTTTGTTTAGCTCACGTATCCCAAATAAGCCGACCCTTTTAATTACCTTTGTTAACCACTTTGAGCCGTATTTAATCCCATTTGTTCTATATTTTACCACATTACTAGCCTTAAGCAGAAAAACAATTGAAAATCCCAATTGAATCTTTGGTTAGCTTAAGATAGAAATTGTGTGTTAACTGAGTATGGGAAAATTGTGGGAATAAAGGGTAATAGGAGAATATGTCATGATAAAACAAAGGGAATTTGGGTACCTATTCATGTGAAACCATAAAAGAAAGATTACAAATCTATGTGCATTGATAAGCTACAAAAAAATTTTTCTTTATTTTAGTGAATAAGGGGACAAAATTACCCCAATGATAAGTCAGAGTTTAATAATCAATGCACATGTGATAAAATTAAAATAAAGGTTGATGCATGAGTATGGAATGTGAAAAGGAGATTTTGGGTAGCTAAGATGAATGTTGAAATTATATAGAGTATATGTATGTTAGGTGGGAGCCTAGGTTAATTAAAGATTCAATGTATAAGCTCACTTAGCCATATGTGTACCCTCACCTTACCTTAGTCCCATTACAACCGTGAAAAGACCTCATGATGTTTGCATTGGCACTTTAAAATTGTTGATTGACTAGGTGAAAAACAAAATTTTTGAAAGCATGATTAGAGAAGGATAGAGTGATTACCCCATATACTAGAGATGATTAGAGTGCACACGCACCAACAGTAAGGGTTCAATGCTCGATCCTGTGTTCCCTGCTTTCACGAGCTATCTTCCTACAAATTTACCCGCTTTTACCATATGATTTGAATCAGTGAAATCTGCCTCATATTTTGTCTTAGAGAACTTATCTATTTTTAATCATATAGACAAAATCATATAGTTGTATTCATATGTATATAGGTTGCATTGCATTGCATGAGTCTTACATGTCCCTATTCATTCATAGTTATCTCCTTCAACTTAGCATGAGGACATGCCAATGTTTAAGTGTGGGGAGGTTGATAAACCGCTATTTTATGATTCGTATTGTGTTTAATCGTGTGGTTTTATCAAGTCTTCGCCCACTTATTCATATGATTTGCATGTATTTACAATTCCTTCCTAAAAATATTCTATGATTGAAAACTTGCTTCCTAAAGACCTTTTAGTTGTATATTTTTATTTTCCTTCATACCATTCGATGTCGTGATCTGTGTGTTAAGTGTTTCAGGCTTCATAGGGCAGGAATGGCGTAAGGAATGATGAGGAAGCGTGCAAAAGTGGAAGGAACACAAGGAATTGAGGAGATGACACAGCGAGAAGTCATGCGGGCGGATGGCTCACGCGACCGCGCGAAATGGAAGAAATCATAGTGACGCGCTTACGTGCCTGACGCGACCGTGCGGATTGGAAGCTGCACAAACGATGCGAGTGCGTGGACGACGCGCACGCGTGGTACGAATAACGCTGAGTGACGCGAACGCGTGGACGACACGGCCGCGTGACGTGCGTAATCTGCAGAATTACAGAAGTCGCTGGCATAGATTCTGGGCCGCATTTCAACCCAGTTTTCGGCCCAGAAACACAGATTAGAGCCAGGAAACATGCAGAGACAAAGAAAAAAAATTCATTCCGGATAATTTCGAGTTTTTAGATTTGATTTTACTCCTCTCCTAGGTTTCTCTTTTTGACATTCATAAATTAGGATTTGAAGATTTTTTGCTTTAGTTTTTGAGAAGAGTCTACCTCTGGAACTAGTCATTATAGTTTGTTATTTACTTTCATTTACTCTTCCATATTTTTAATTTGTCCAGAGTTGATATTGGATTATTTTCAGAATTTAGTAATACAAAACTATTTTTACTTTTAATTATTCTCTTTCATTATTGTTTATTATGTCTCTTCTTATTTCCCCCAATGATTTTGTGAAATCTACATTTATGATGATGGATTAGTTCCCTAACTTGATTAGGAGTTGATTAAAAGGAGAACCTTAAGTTGGAATACTTAAGAGTTGAATTGTAATTGGTTCATTATTGGTTGGCTTGTTAGTCACTAACTCTAATCCTTCCCAAGGGAGAGGATTAGGACTTGTGAATAGAAGTGGACTTTTAATTTGACTTTCCTTTATTCGTTGAGGGTTAACTAAATGAAAACAATGACTAATTATTAATTGATCTTGACAAAATCCCAACAAGGATAGAACTTCCAATTAATCCTCTCCCGGTCAAGATTTTATTTAAATCATATAAATTTTCTAATTTAATTTTTTGTTCATCGAACTCAAAACCCATTTGGAAAACCTCTGACTGATAAAATAGCACATCTTCCTGCAACTCGTTGGGAGACGACTTGGGACTCATACTCCCAGTATTTTATTTCTAAATTTTGCGACAACTCTTTTCTAAATTGATAAGTGGATTTTCGCTGGTTAAGAACTGTACTCGCAACGCCATTTCTCTAATTAATTCTTAATCTGCCAATTTCCGCTCACGTCATATACTCTCGTACTTAATTCAGTTAAGTCAGAATGAAGGGATTACTCGTGACAATCACCCACTATCTTTGTTACTCGCTTAGCGAAGATCCGCGTGCCTGACAACCACAAGCGGTCTACATGATGTTCAACGTAGTCATTGGATGACAGCTGGAGTATAGTCTCTTGGGTCTTTGATCTACGAATTTGACTCGCCTCTCCTGACAACAGAGCATTTGAATCTGTGAGATTAGAACCTTCGTGGTATAAGGTAGAACCAATTGGCAGCATTTCTGAGATCTGAAACGTCTAAACCCTGTCTGTGGTATTCCGAGTAGGATCTGGGACGGGATGACTGTGACGAGCTTCAAACTCACGACTGTTGGGCGCAGTGACAATGTGCAAAAGGATAGAGAGATCCTATCCGACACAAGTGAGAATCGACAGATGATTAGCCGTGCGGTAGCTGTGCCTGGTATTTTTCATCCGAGACGAGAAATTTGATAGTTGATTAGCCGTATAGAAACCGTAGCCTGGACCATTTTTATTGAGAGGACGGATGGTAGCTGATGAGATAATTTTTGACGGTTTAGAATTCACAAATGAAATCTCGTTGCAATATAGTTTCTAAACCAATAATAGTCCTTTCATACCTATTTGGTTATAACAAGTACAAACCCCTATTTAGATAACCGAAGTATTCAAATCTCGGGTCGTTCTCCCTAGGAATTGCAATAAAGTGCCTTGCTATTGGTTATGAGGTGTGTTTGGGGTTTTTAAAATATTAGACAAGAAATATAAATGGCAAAGGAAATAAACTAACAACTAACAAAACTCTTGGCAAGGTATGAGAACTAGAAGTCCTATCCTAGTTATCCTCCTCAATTGTGATCACAAATTGTTCATTGCTACCACTTAGTTAACCTCTACAATGGAGGAAAGTCAAGTGGATGAATTAACTTGATTTCACAAGTCCTAGTCAACTCCCAAAGGAAAGACTAGCTTTAGTGGTATCCAAATCAATTAGCAACTTCTAATTATCAATCAACAAGGGAATTAGACAACTCAAGCATCACTAATTACTCTACCTAGGCCAAGAGGAGCAAAATCCATACTAAAGCTAAAAGAGGCATTTTATCAAACACATAAGAGGCATAAAAGGAAAGCATATGAAATCTGCAACAAGAATGAAATCTAACAACAATTATTGCAATGAATTAACAACAACAATCAAAAGGAACACAATTATTATGAATTACCTCTAATTGAATTGAAAGAGAATAGAAGGAACAAAAGTAGATCTACAACAAAGCATAGAAACAAAGTAGAAGGAAATTACAACAAAAGAATAGAAGAATGATGATTGCAACAACAAGGAATTGAAAGGTAGAAGTAGGTGAGAGCATAAATTAAAACCTAGATCTAAGAACTAAACCTAATTCTAATCCTAATCCTAGAGAGAAGTGAGAGCTTTTCTCTCTAAAACTAACTCTAAAATAATCCTAATGAGTGTGAATGATTGAATCCCCCTTTTGCTCTTCAATCCTTGGCTTTAAATAGCATTTTTGGCGCCAAAGTTGGTTGGGACTAGGCCTCACAACCCTTTTGAATTTGCTGGCCATGTTTTCATTAAAAAAATCATATACCAGTACTGATGCGTACGCGCACAGCATGCGTACGCGTCCATGGGTAATTCGCAGGGTGCGCGTAAGCGCCTGGTGCGCGCGCGCGTCCATGGGTGAGTTCAATTCTTTGGCTTTTCATGATCTTCTCCACTTTTTATGCTTTCCTTTCACTCATTTGATCCTTCCTTAGCCCTTTTTCAATCTGAAATCACTTAACAAACAAATCAAGGCATCTAGTGGAATCAAAGGTGAATTAAATTTAGCTAATTAAGGACCTAGAAAGCATGTTTTCACACTTAAGCACAAATTGGGAGACAATCATGAAACCATGCTATTTCATTGAATAAATGTGGGTAAAAGGTGATAAAATCCCCTAAAATCAATACAAGATAAACCCTAAATATGGGGTTTATCAACCTCCCCACACTTAAACCAAGCATGTCCTCATGCTTAAACCGGGAATGAAGTAAGGGTATGGCATGTATTCAATGGAAACTAACTAAATGCAATCTACCTATATGAAACTATCTAAATGAATGCAATTGCTTGGTCAAAATAAATCAATTCCCAAGAATATATATATAAGCACAAGGGTCAAAGGTATTAACAACCATGCCAAACCACAATTGAATTGATCTATTAAATATTTTTACAAGCTTGCATGAAAGGAGATGATTATAGGTGGAAACATGTAATTGAGCATCAAACCCTCACCGGATGTATTTGCACTCTATTCGCTCAAGTGTTTAGGGTTGATTCTCTCAATTCTCTCCTAATCATGCTTTCTAAGATTTGTTTTTCTTCTAACAATCAACAATTATTCAATGCATGCATACATTCATCATGAGGTATACATTCATCATGAGGTCTTTTCATAGGTTGTAATGGGGCTAGAGTCAAGGTAAGGATGCATATTTTGTCAATTGAGCTTGAAATTTGAATCTTTGATAAGCTTAAAATTCCCACCTAACCTATGACATCCTATACAATTTCAAAGCTAGCCTAACTACCCATTTTTCTCACTTTTTTTCCCACATACTCATGCATTTCCTTTTCATTTCACAATACTCATGCATTGACCTTTATTGAGCTTTACTTTGGGGCATTTTGTCCCCTTTGTATTTCTTTCTTTTTTTCTTTGTTTCTTTCTTTTTCTATTTTTTTCTTTTCTTTTCTTTTCTTTTTCTTTTTTTTCTATATTTTTTTCTTTTTTTCTATATTTTTTCTTTTCTTTTCCATATTATATATTTTTTTCTTTTTTTCTCATTTTTTTTCTATATACAAGAACATCAATGCATAAGGTTTTACATTTGATCAATACATGAGCATGTACCCAATTCCCAATATTTACAACAAAAATACAAAACTACTCTTTTATTCACCCAATGTCCCAAATTTTCCCACACTTGAATGATACACACACACACAAGCCTAAGCTAATCAAAGATCCAAATAAGGACATTTATTGTTTTTCGCTTCAAGGCTTGTAATGTGCTAAATTAAGAACAAGTGGGTTAAACGTAGGCTCAAAGTTGGCAAACAATGGAAGATAAAAGGTAGGCTATTTGGGTAAGCGAGTTAATGAAATGATGGCCTCAATCATATAAATGCATGAATACACAAAATAATGGACATAAAGAATCAAACAAATCAAAGATTACATTCATAGAAAGAAAATAATGCACATAAGAAGGAAAAATAAGTGGTTATAAGATGTAACCACACCATTAGGCTCAAATCTCACTTGCTTGTGTTCTTAGCTAAAAAACATGATCCACAAGATATATAATTCAAGCAAGTTCTATGAAAAAGTTTTTCACTCAAATCAATTGAGGTGCCCTATAGATAGAAGTCTTGAAAAATCTCATTATTTTGACTAAGCTTATTGTGTATATATATGAAAAATTAAGAAAATGCACGTAAAAATCCTAGAAACCTAAAATGAAATGCAAAAGTGTTGGATTAGAAATTTGTCACCCAAAATCGCCGACCGGTCGGACGACCTCCCCACACTTAAAAGTTTTCACCGTCCTCGGTGCATTCAAAGATGAGCAAGGGGTACGGCGACTCTCCGGATTGCTACCTTCAGCTGGTAGGTCAACCGGTGCTGTGTGTTCTTTCTTCCACTTCCATTTTTGCTTGCGGTACATCATTCATGAAAAACAAAAATATAACACCATAAGATGAGAAGATATAAAAGCAAGGAAGCATACATTGTTGGAATGAGGTACTAATCACTAGGAATGAGTGAGTGAATTAGTGTGACATTAAGAAATATTAGGTATGTGAACTCTAAATTGCGCGGTTTAGAACACACATTAGCATAAAAAGTGATGTCACAAAAGACGTATACACCTTACTTATCCTAGTGTGCTTGAGATGCTTTAAGTGAACTTGTAAGGTAAAACAAGCATTGAAGAAGCTTGAATGCTGCATTTGGATGCACATAATTATGGAATACAATGCATTAAAGTAAATGCATAACTGATGAGCGGATATTTTATACGCTTTTTGGGGTAATTTCATGTAGATTTTAGTATGTTTTAATTAGTTTTTAGTAAAATATTATTAGTTTTTAGGCAAAAATCATATTTCTGGACTTTACTATGAGTTTGTGTGTTATTCTGTGATTTCAGGTATTTTCTGGCTGAAATTGAGGGAGCTGAGCAAAAATCTGAGTTAGGCTGAAAAAGGACTGCTGATTCTGTCGGATCCTGACCTCCCTGCACTCAGAATAGATTTTTTGAAGCTACAGGAGTCCAATTGACGCGCTCTCAATTGTATTGGAAAGTAGACATCCAGGGCTTTCCAGCAATATATAATAGTCCATACTTTGCCCAAAGATAGATGACGTAAACTGGCGTTCAATGCCAGTTCCATGTTGCAGTCCGGTGTCCAGCGCCAGAAACAGGTTACAAGTTGGAGTTCAACGCCCAAAACACGTTACAACCTGGCGTTCAACTCCAGAAACAGCCCAAGCACGTGGGAGGCTTAAGTCTCAGTCCCAGCACACACCAAGTGGGCCCCAGAAGTGGATTTCTGCACCAATTATCTTAGTTTACTCATATTCTGTAAACCTAGGTTACTAGTTTACTATTTAAACAACTTTTAGAGACTTATTTTGTACCTCATGACATTTTCAGATCTGAATTACATACTCTTTGACGGCATGAGTCTCTAAACTCCATTGTTGGGGGTGAGGAGCTCTGCAGCGTCTCGATGAATTAATCCAATTACTTTTGTTTTCCTTTCAAACACGCTTGTTCTTATCTAAGATGTTCATTCGCGCTTAAACGTGAAGAAGGTGATGATCCGTGACACTCATCACCTTCCTCAATCCATAAACGTGTGCCTGACAACCACCTCTGTTCTACATCAGATTGAATGAGTATCTCTTAGATTCCTTAATCAGAATCTTCGTGGTATAAGCTGGAATTGATGGCGGCATTCATGAGAATCCGGAAAGTCTAAACCTTGTCCGTGGTATTCCGAGTAGGATTCTGGGATTGGATGACTGTGATGAGCTTCAAACTCGCGAGTGTTGGGCGTGATGACAAACGCAAAAGAATCAATGGATTCTATTCCGATATGATCGAGAACCAACAGCTGATTAGCCGTGTGGTGGACGAAATTGTGATCCATGTTCTTTGTATTTGTATGAAATCATTATTATGGCACCGGTTGAATTCACAACTCCGTTCAACTAACCAGCAAGTGTACTAGGTCGTCCAAGTAATAAACCTTACGTGAGTAAGGGTCGATCCCACAGAGATTGTTGGTATGAAGCAAGCTATGGTCACCTTGTAAATCTCAGTTAGGCAGATTAAATTGGTTTATGGTTTCGAAAATTAATAATAAAATAGAAAATAAAAGGGATAGAAATACTTATGTAAATCAATAGTGGGAATTTCAGATAAGCGTATGGAGATGCTATGCTCCTCTTGAATCTCTACTTTCTCATTGCTTTCATCCAATCCTTCTTACTCCTTTCCATGGCAAGCTGTATGTAGGGCATCACCATTGTCAATGGCTACATCCCATCCTCTCAGTGAAAATGGTCCTATGCTCTGTCACGGCATGGCTAATCATCTGTCGGTTCTCAATCAGGCTGGAATAGAATCCCTTGATTCTTTTGCGTTTGTCATCACGCCCAGCCTTCAGGAGTTTGAAGCTCGTCATAGTCATTCAATCCCAGAATCCTACTCGGAATACCATAGACAAGGTTTAGACTTTCCGGATCCTCATGAATGCCGCCATCTATCTAACTTATACCACGAAGATTCTGTTGGGGAATCTAAGAGATATGCGCCCGGCCTAAAGTAGAACGGAAGTGGTTGTCAATCACGCGCGTTCATAGGTGAGAATGATGATGAGTGTTACGGATCATCACATTCATCAAAGTTAAGTGTAACGTATATCTTGGAATAAGAATAAAAGAGAATTAAATAGAAAGTAATAGTAATTGTATTGAAACTTAAGGTACAGCGGAGCTCCACACCCTTAATCTATGGTGTGCAGAAACTCCACCATTGAAAATATATAAGTGAAAGGTTCAGGCATGGCCAAATGGCCAGCCCCCATGATCTGAGAACTAATCCTCCCAAGATGTCTAATACACTAATAAAAAGTTCTATTTATAATAAACTAGCTCCTAGGGTTTACATGAGTAAGTAATTGATGCATAAATCCACTTCCGGGGCCCACTTGGTGTATGTTTGGGCTGAGCTTGATCTATCCACGAGCTGAGGCTTCTTTTGGAGTTGAACTCCAAGTTATGACGTGTTTTGGGCGTTCAACTCCGGATCATGATGTTTTTCTGGCGTTTAACTCCAGACAGCAGCATGTACTTGGCGTTCAACGCCAAGTTACGTCGTCAATTTTCGAATAAAGTATGGACTATTATATATTGCTGGAAAGCTCTGGATGTCTACTTTCCAACGCCGTTGAGAGCGCACCATTTGGAGTTCTGTAGCTCCAGAAAATCTATTTTGAGTGTAGGGAGGTCGGATTCCAACAGCATCAGCAGTCCTTTTGTCAGCCTTTTTCAGAGTTTTGCTCAAGTCCCTCAATTTTAGCCAGAAATTACCTGAAATCACAGAAAAATACACAAACTCATAGTAAAGTCCAGAAATGTGAATTTAACATAAAAACTAATGAAAACATCCCTAAAAGTGGCTTGAACTTACTAAAAACTATCTAAAAACAATGCCAAAAAGCGTATAAATTATCCGCTCATCACCGTGCTGTGACAGAGCATTTGGACCATTTTCACTGAGAGGATGGGAAGTAACCATTGATAACGGTGACACCCTACATATAGCTTGCCATGGAAGGAGCCTTGCGTGTGGAAAAAGGATTTCAAGGAAGAGTTGAAATTCGGAGGACAAAGCATCTCCAAAACTCCAACATATTCTCCATTATTGAGTAACAATTACTTATTCCAAACACTTTTACTTCTTACAATTAAATCCAAATAACCTTATTGGCATCCTGACTAAGATTAATAAGATAACCATAGCTTGCTTCAAGCCAACAATCTCCGTGGGATTCGACCCTTACTCACGTAAGGTATTACTTGGACGACCCAGTGCACTTGCTGGTTAGTTGTGCGGATTGCAAAAGTGTGATTGCAATTTTGTGCACCAATAACATCCATCAAGAAATTGCCTAATCAAAGAATTGGGTTCAAATCACATGGTGGCCAAATCATGCAATTTAAAAAGAGTTATAAGCTCAAAGGCAATTCTCATCACTTGGTGTTTTTAAAAGGTAAGCATGAAAAACTTAAAACCAATAGCAAAATATAACCTCAATCATAGAATCCAACAAAGATTATCTAAAAATATTCATGCTAAAATAGCATTTAGGCAATAAAGGGGCAGCAATGTATAGTAAACAAAGTCAATAATCCAACACTTATAATGAAAAGAGAGAAAATAAAATGAAAACTAAACTAAAACTAACTAAATAACTAAAGAACTAACTAATTAACTAACTAAAATAAATGGTTATCAATGGTGTATGGAAGTGTTGGATGAGGGGTAGAAGGAGGGAAGAAGAAAGGGGGAGGAAAGAAATGGAAAGAGGAGAAGAAAAGAAGTGGAGGGAAGGAAGGACATCCGCGCGTACGCATGCATGGCGCGCGTGCGGATGGTGGTGTAATGGACGCGACACGTACGTGCACCTGGCGCGTCCGCATCGATGGCTTATTTCGAGAGTGGCGCATATGCGCCAGGTGCGCGTACGCGCGAGTTGGTTTGTGCCTCGGGCACAGTGCGCGCACAGTGCGGGCATAACTCTCGGGTCAATGTATGGAGGAATGAAATTTCGCAATCCACGCGTACGCACGCATGGCGTGCGCACGTGGATGGTCGAAAATGCTTGATGCACGCGTACGCGCACAGTGTGCGTACGCGTGGATGGTGCTCTGTTTTTCAAAAATTTTGCTATGTTTTTGCACCAATCCAAGCATTCTAAACCTCCAAACAGCTACCAAAACACCATAAAATCTTATTTAACATACTAAACTACCAATTAGACTCAAAAAACTCAACAAAACATGAAATTAAACTAATTCTATTAGTATGTACAAAAGAGAAAAAATGAAAAAAAAAATTACCATGGTGGGGTGTCTCCCACCTAGCACTTTTGTTTATTGTCCTTAAGTTGGACTTATGGGGAGCTCCTCTCAAGGTGGCTTGTTCTTGAATTCATCTTGGAACTCCCACCAATGCTTGGTTCTCCATTGTGCCCCAAGATTCTTCATGGATTGAGCCAAGTCTTAATGGAGTTCTTCACAAGCTTGGGGCTCCCAAAGTTGGTCATCTTCTTGTAATCCGGGATCCCACACTTTGTTTTCACACCCGTCTTAAAGTTGATCATCATTATTAGTCCATCCGGGTGGTGAACAAGACGAATTCTCTATGAAGTGCCCAACAATCCTCCTAGACCCATCTATTTGAGCACTATTCCCACCTTTGTATTCAACTCTTGAAGTATCAACCAAAATGAGCCTTGATTTGCAACGCCAACCACGAAACATCTTTTGCTTATGCTTCATCCCACAAAGCATCCTAAGTTGACCATCCGTTTCAAGCAAGCCATACTCAAGTGGGACAATAAAGCTAATAGAAATGAATTTTACCCACTCAAGTGAAGGAGTAGATGGCAACCTAGGCAAAGATGCTTCCAAAGGTCTTGACAAAGCATAACCAACCCCCGTTCTTCTATTTCTAAGGACTTCCACCTCTTCACAAGATCTCTTAATCTCAATCCTTTGTTCAACAATTTTATCTAAACCTTTTTCCTTACTCAAATCATAATAGGGAGGGTGAGAAAAATTTACCTCCTCAACGCTTTCAAATCCAACGGGAGAAGGTTCTTCATGCTCAAGGGATTCTTCACCACTAAGACTTGATGCTTGATCTTCATCACCAAGGGAACTCAATTCTTGCTCTATCCCATCCAAGTCATCATATGGAATATGCCTTGGAAGGTGTGCACTTTCCTCTCTAGCATCAATTTTAATCATCTTGGAGGGGTTTTCTTCAACTCTATGTTCCCATGGAGGCTCCGCATCTCCTAAGTCTTCTACCACTTCTTCCTTGTCTTCAACAATCCTAGCTTTCTCCAATTGTTCCAACACAAAGCAACTTCCCTCATTTTCCACTGGAGTTCCCGATCTCTCCTTCATGCTATGTTCTTCATTCGATTCTCCACATGTAGACATGGGAGTTCCTTGAGTGTTCAAGCATTAGGAGGCTAATTGATTTGTTATCCCATCCAACGCGGCCATGAAATTTTGCACATCCCTTTTCATCTCTTCTTGCCCTTGAACAAGAACACCAAGGGTTTCATCCATTAGAGATTGGGGTGGATGGAAGGATTCATCATTTTGGGGGAAGGGTTCATAATAGGAAAGTGGTTCATCATAATAATGATGTGGTGGTTCTATGTACTCCATTTGTTTCATTTGTTGTTCAACACACTCCAATCTATTGTTCTCAAGTTGAGATTCTACAATCCCCTTCATGCTTCCCTCTTCGGTTGCTCCTCCACAATCATCCTTGGACGGTTGCTTGAAGTCGATCCATTGCTTCCTTAAAAGATGGACATGGATATTCTTCCATGGAGGGTTGTGGTGGAAGGTAGAATTCATCTCGTGGTTGAAAGGTTTCGCACATTGGAGGTGGTTCATCTTGGTCATAATATGGAGAAGGTGGCTCTTGGAAGTATTGAGGTTGGAATGGCGGTGATTTAATATGTGGCTCACATTGCTCAAAAGGTGGTTGGTATGGTGGATATGGATTAGGGTCATATAGAGGTATTTGGTGAAAAGAGACTTTTGAGTATGGTTGAGGGTTATGTTGAGGGTATGGATCATAGGCATATAGTGGTGGTTCTTGAAAGTCACAAGTGGATTCACTATAGCCATTGGATTAGTATGCATCATAGAATGGCTCTTCTTCATAGTGCATTGGTGGAGGTTGTTGCCATGAAGATTGATCATATGCATATGGCTCCTCCCACCTTTGAATATCCCATCCTTGATACATCTCTTCATTATAGTACTCATTTCCTAAAACATAATTAGATCCAAACTCATAGCCTAAGTGAGAATTCATAATGAAAAGAGAAAACAAAAATCAAAAGATAATAGAAAACGAGAGAAACAAAATTCTACAACTAGCAAATAAAGCAAAAAGCAAGATATTCACAGTATTCACATATGTACAATAACCAATAACCTAACACCATTGCAATCCCCTGGCAACGGCGCCATTTTGATGAGAGGATTTTCGACGGTTTAGAATTCACAAATGAAATCTCGTTGCAATATAGTTTCTAAACCAACAATAGTCCTTTCATACAAAAATTTGGTTGTCACAAGTACAAACCCCTATTTAGATAACCGAAGTATTCAAACCTCGGATCGTTCTCTCTAGGAATTGCAATAAAGTGCCTTGCTATTGGTTATGAGGTGTGTTTGGGGTTTTTAAGATATTAGACAAGAAATATAAATGGCAAAGGAAATAAACTAACAACTAACAAAACTCTTGGCAAGGTATGAGAACTAGAAGTCCCATCCTAGTTATCCTCCTCAATTGTGATCACAAATTGTTCATTGCTACCACTTAGTTAACCTCTACAATGGAGGAAAGTCAAGTGGATGAATTAACTTGATTTCACAAGTCCTAGTCAACTCCCAAGGGAAAGACTAGCTTTAGTGGTATCTAAATCAATTAGCAACTTCTAATTATCAATCAACAAGGGAATTAGACAACTCAAGCATCACTAATTACTCTACCTAGGCCAAGAGGAGCAAAATCCATACTAAAGCTAAAAGAGACATTTTATCAAACACATAAGAGGCATAAAAGGAAAGCATATGAAATCTACAACAAGAATGAAATCTAACAACAATTATTGCAATGAATTAACAACAACAATCAAAATGAGCACAATTATTATGAATTACCTCTAATTGAATTGAAAGAGAATAGAAGGAACAAAAGTAGATCTACAACAAAGCATAGAAACAAAGTAGAAGGAAATTACAACAAAAGAATAGAAGAATGATGATTGCAACAATAAGGAATTGAAAGGTAGAAGTAGATGAGAGCAAATATTAAAACCTAGATCTAAGAACTAAACATAATCCTAATCCTAATCCTAGAGAGAAGTGAGAGCTTCTCTCTCTAAAACTAACTTTAAACTAATCCTAATGAGTGTGAATGATTGAATCCCCCTTTTGCTCTTCAATCCTTGGCTTTAAATAGCATTTTTGGTGCCAAAGTTGGTTGGGATTGGGCCCCACAACCCTTCTGAATTCGCTAGCCACGTTTTCATTAAAAAAATTATATACCAGCACCGACGCGTATGCGCACAGTACACGCACGCGTCAATGGGTAATTCGCAAGGTGCGCGTAAGTGCCTGGTGCGCGCGCGCGTCCATGGGCGAGTTCAATTCTTTGGCTTTTCATGATCTTCTCCACTTTGTATGCTTTGTTTTCACTCCTTTGATCCTTCCCTAGCCCTTTTCAGTCTGAAATCACTTAACAAACAAATCAAGGCATCTAGTGGAATCAAAGGTGAATTAAATTTAGCTAATTAAGGACCTAGAAAGCATGTTTTCACACTTAAGCAGAAATTGGGTGACAATCATGAAACCGTGCTATTTCATTGAATAAATGTGGGTAAAAGGTGCAAAATCCCCTAAAATCAATACAAGATAAACCCTAAATATGGGGTTTATCAGTAGCCATTGACAACAATGATCCACCAACATACAGCTTGCCATGGAAGGGAGCACGCATGATTGGATGAAGACAATAGCAAAGCAAAGGTTCAGAAGCAACAAAGCATCTCCAAACGCTTATCTGAAATTCCTACCAATGAATTACATAAGTATCTTTATTTTAATTTATGTTTTATTTATCTTTTAATTATCAAAACTCATAACCAAATTGAATCCGCCTGACTAAGATTTACAAGATGACCATAGCTTGCTTCAAGTCAGCAATCTCCGTGGGATCGACCCTTACTCACGTAAGGTATTACTTGGACGACCCAGTGCACTTGCTGGTTAGTTGTGCGGAGTTGTGAAGAGTGTGATCATAATTTCGTGCACCAATGACCCATATAGCAATGCTTGTGTCCATGTTTTAGTCTTTTAGAACTAGTTTCTCTGTGGCAACATGCACATGCTAGTTCACCCTTAGTAATCCAACCAGATAACATGGCATAAGCTGGATAATTGTTTATTATCCATAAAACTGCAACAAACAATTGAAAATTCCGTTTCTAAACCACATGAAATGTTTAAATGCCATCTTCCCACAATTCTTTCAACTCTTCAATTAACGGTTGTAAGTATACATCAATAGAATTGCTTGGGGATTTAAGGCCTGGAATAAGTAGGGATAGCATCCAATTTGAATGTTTCAAAACCATGCATGGAGGATAGTTATATGGAATAAGAACAACTGGCCAAGTACTATAGAAAATGTTCATATTGCCGAATGGATTGAATCCATCACTAGCAACGCCAAGCCTGATATTTCTAGCATCACTTGAAACCCTTCGTGTTCCTCATCAAATGTCTTCCATGCTATCGAATTTGCTGGGTGTTTTAGGACTCCATCATCAAGCCGTTTCTCTTTACGCCACCTTATTGCTAGTGCTGTTTCTTCACATATGAAGATCCTTAAAGGCTAGGTTTCAACGGAAAGTATCTTAGTATCTTTTGGGGCACCTTCTTATAAGAGTCATCCTTTTCAGCCCCTTTCCCCTTCACCCATTTTGATTTCTTGCACTTCAGACATTCATCAAGATTAGCATATGCTTGCCCCCGAAACAAAATGCAATCATTCACACAAGCATCTATCTTCTCGTAATCTAATCCCAAATCTCGAATCACTTGGCGAGCATCATAAAATGAAGTATGACAAGAATTTTCCTTTGAAAATATGCTTTTTAGAAAGAGCAACAAAGCATCAACTGAATTGTTGCTCCATCCATAGCGACATTTTATTTGAAATAACTTAACAATGAAAGATAACTATGATATCCCACTGTACTGATACAGGCTTTGCTCAGCATCCTTCATTACCCTCTGGAACCTTTTTGCCCCCTCGTGGGGTTCTTCTACTATATTGTCATCTACGTTGCCAACAAAATCTGTCGGCGTCTCCCCTAATGTTTATCCTCTAAAGATGTTATACAACATCTCATAAGTGGTAGAATCATTCTCACTTTCACAATCAATTTCATTTATATCAGACACATCTCTAGTGGATTTATCTTGAATACTCTCACCATGATGCACCCATGTTTTATATGAAGTCACTATCGCCCATTGGAGCACATGATGATGAACGTCATTTCTAAGTTTGAACAAAAAATTGTTGCATTTGGGACAAGGACAACGTATTTGATTTTTCACACCGGGTTGAGAGAAGGCAATATCCAAAAATAATTCATCGAGGCACTTCCTAAACTCAGGAGTACGCCTATCAAAATTAATCCAATATTTCTAGTAATTGACCATTGGACTAATTTCTACAGGAGACGAGAACGAATAGAATGATGTAAAGAGTGGAAAAAAGAGCAGCAAGACATAAGCTAGCATCGCACTGACTATCCCTTTCAAAGGGATCTATATAAACTAAATTCCAAGGTGGTTCTCTATAACTCTGCAATACAAACTATCCTAATTCAATGCATTGTAAAAATCCCAAATATATATATATATATATATATATATATATATATATATATATAACAGAATCAAAATCACTAAAAAAGAAAGAAAAAATTGGAATCAAAATAATAGAACATAAAAACAAAAATTAGAATCAAATATAAACTCTCCAAATAACAAAAAATAAGATTATCAACCATATTACACACTAATATTTTCAACCACAACAACATCAGTAGAATCAACTAACAATATAAGGTTCAACATTTCAGCTAATATCAGCAGATTATCAACTAACAATATAGTTAAAAATACTCAAATAAACATCACTTACCTTCAGCAGAGAAGTAATCGGACCAGAGCAGACCAGCAAGCGAAGAAGGACAGCCGAATCAGACCAGCACAGGTTAAGGACAACGCCGGAGGAGCAGAGAAGCATAAACTATCCTAATTCAATGTAATGTAAAATACACAAAATTAATAACAAAATTTAATCAATATTTCTATGTTAATAAGGATAATGTAGTTACCTACTTTACTCCATTCACAAACACAAAAAAAAAAAAAACAGAATCAGAAGCACTAAAAAGGAAAGCAAAAACTAGAATCAAAATAATAGAACACAGAAACAAAAAATAGAATCAAATATCAACTCTCCAAATAAGCTAAAATTAGATTATCAACCAGATATAACACTAATATTTTCAACCACAACATCACCAGAATCAACTAACAATATAGGGTTCAATATTTCAGCTAAGATGATCAACTAACAACATAGTTAACAATACTCAAATAAATTGCACTTACCTTCAGCAGAGACGTAATTGGACCAGACCGGCAGCAGACGAACAAAGCACGGCTGAACCAGGATACCAGAGACAAAGCACGATGCGAACTCCAGCAGAGAAGCAGAGTTGACGGTGACCACGAAGAACGACAATAGCCACCACCACGAAGACCCCACAACGACGACCACAGGCGACAGCGCACACGATGGAACGAAGACCACGACGCCGCCCTACACGACACGACAGTGGAGGAGACCGTGCTTGTAGAGGACATGATGACGAGGCAGACGTTTCCTGGGGGGCTACGCCGGTGCTTCTTCTCGCAGCAACTCTATTTTGCTTCGTAGAATAGACGGTGCTGAAATGAGAGTTGAGAGTGATGCTCAGAGTGAGGGGTGCGGACTTAGGGTTTTTTACAACTTTACTCTTTCACTTTTTACACATTTGCTTTTAGTATCTTAGTTTTTTTTCTGGTATATTTAATTATTTTTATTTATGTTTATAAATTAATAAAATTTCTTTAAATTTCACAAATTAATTTTTAGTTAATTTTAAAAATTTGATTATTAATTAAAATTATATACTAATTTTCTAAAGGAATATAAAATAATATTTATAATTTTTAAAAATTAATGAATATGTAAAATATATTTTAAAAAATTATATAAACAATTTTTTTAATTTTTGAAACCAAATAAAATTATTTTAAAAAAATTATATAAACAATTTTTTTAATCTTAAAGTATTTAACATTTTGAAAAAAATTGTTATAAAATATACTTATATTTTGTGACAAAAAAAACTTGTTACAAATAATGTTGAATTTTGTGACAAATTAATTTTTTGTTACAAAATAATTGGAGTTTTTGAAAAAAAAAAGATATTTTGTTGCAAAACAGTTGAAGTTTTTGAAACAAAAAAATATTTTGTTATAAAATATTTCGAATTTTTGCAACTACTTTACTCTTTATTACAAAATATTATAATATTTTGTAACAACACACCAGCTCATTACAAAAACTAACATAATTTGTTACAAAAAAAATAGATTGTTACAAAATATTTGAATGTTTTGTAACAACTTGTAATGTTGTTACAAAATATTATTCTTTTGTAATAATCACCAATTATTATTACAAAAAAAATATTTTTTTGTAATAATTTTAAATTTGATACAAAATTTTTGTTACAAATGTTCCATTTTCTTGTAGTGATACATATTATTAATTTACAAGCTTCATATCAAATCATATCCCTCTCACAGAACTTTCAAAGTTAAAGGCGAGAGAAACAAAAATACTAAAACAATGCAAAAATATCGTATAAACAGAAAAGAAATAAGCTCTTCCGAATTTCGTCGTCCATAACCTAAAAAAGAAAAGACCTGTAGGAGAGTGAGAACATCATCCTCGCTGGTTCTCACTATAGGGTTAGAGAATTACTATAATAGGCTACGTGAAAATAAAATCGTTACAATGATTAATAACCACCTTATGCATCTTTTCAAAACCAAATTTTTAATATCAAAAATCCGAAATCCTTTCTAAAAGAGAAAACTATTAATTCTTCAAAAATCCAAAAGCCTTTTTAAAATTTTTTCCTAAATAGTATGAATGACCAAACTATTCCAATCATAGTTCATTAAGTCTATACTGAACTAGTTTAGTTTTTCATACTCTTCTAAACCAAAAACTCAAACCAAATACGGCCTTCGACCCATCTCATAATCAACCACGGCCCTAGGCCCAAACAACTCAATCCACAGCTAATCCATCACAATCCACCCAATTTTCAATCATAAATGCAAGTAAGGTTCAAGCACAATCAAGCAGTTGCTTCAAGTAGAGCAGTTAGCAATTAAACATAATTATTCATATAGACAAACCAAGTACGATATGCACACCCAAACAGTGTCACACCCAGTAAGCGAGATTAAACCACCATCCTTACTGGGTACATAAAATAATATGCAAGTGGGATCACACCACCGCCCTTGCTAAACAATTTATCAATACGTGAGCGGGATAAAACCACCATCCTCACTGCAGGTGGGATAAAACCACTTTTTCTCAAATCAATTTCCTTTCTCAACAAAGTCACTTTTTGCAACATCTTTCCAAAACTCCCAAACGACTTTAAACCCATGCCAAATTAAAAATTTCTTCTAAACTACTCAAAAACATTCATTTTCAAACCATTCGCTCAATCACTTTAAAATCAAAAGTTATTAATTAAAATTCATGGCAAGGTCTTAAGACTTTAAGGGAAAAACAACCGACCTCATTTCCATAAATTCAGTAAAGATTCTTAAAAATCATTGTCTCCTTAATTTGAGTTATTTAAAGGAAGTTTCTAAACCAAATCAAAACCAAATCATGTAATTCCAAACCAAGTTAAAATCCAAAAGCAATCTCATTTTCATTCTTAGAAACCAATTCTTTCAACCTTTTTCCAAAAACATCACAAAACGACATCATTCAATCAAAGTCTATTTTCTTGTAAATTCATTAAAGCTCCTCTGAACGAATTCCTTAAGTCCAATTCAAAACATAAACTCTTTTTATAGATAAAATCAACCTTAGGACAATACTTTTCTTAAGTTATTTAAAATTGTAAAGTAATTCTTTTTTCTGAATAAATTGAACTCAAGACATATGTTTTTCTCAATTAAATTAAATTCAAAACATACTATTTTCTTAATAAATCAAATAATACAATTTCTCAAATTCAAACTAACTAAATAACAATTCAAACAAAGTTTCAGATTTTATAGAAAATTCAGCAGTATCTCCCCTAAAACTTGGACTTTGTCACCCTTTTCGCGTCCCAACCAAACCATTATGCAACCCTCTTTAACGGGTTCAAAACCAAATCAATTCAAAATTAAGCTGAATCCAAAAGTGCATACCATTTTCATTTTTCCAGGAAACCAATTCAAACTCAAATCGATTTCCAACAGATTAAAATCGATTTCAAAACTTTAAAGAAACAACTTTAAAGAAACACTTCAAAAATAATCTGTTTCACAAAACCCAATAATAATCCAGTCAAATAAGCATTCACATCCATCCAAGACAATCAAACAATACACAAGACTTATACAATCACCAAAAGTACATTTCTCATATCAGTATCCATATATAACAATTCCAGATGAATAAGTTTAGTTTTCTAAAGAAGGCCCCAACCTCGATAAGTCAAAACTATAACCCAAACGCCTCACAGAATTCCTTTCGTCTCGACCCGAATCAACGGCAACTGAAACCTCAGCTCCGTTTGCTTTTTCAATAGCAGAAACATCCTCAATCACAACATGCAAACTCAGCTTCTATTTCCTAAAAATATTAACATTGTGGAAATCTTAAAACACATAACGGAGAACTAATGGCGAGGATTCCGAGATAGAGACACTTATTGGAATAAAGGAACAGCGCAGCAGCCACAGTAACACGTACGCGACATGCAACATCAGAACTCAAACCTATGTTATGAAACCTCAAAAGTCTTTAACCAAACATAACCGAACACTAACGCAGGGGTTTTCGAAATGTAAATACTTACTGTAATAAGAAAACGAAGCAGTGGCTGTCTCTGAACCAGTTTGGCAGTAGCCACCTCAAGCGGCATCGACGACCAGACTCTGGTGACGGCGAATGAAACCAACATGCAGCAACGATAAAGCTCCCGAAATCTCAAAAGAAACGAAACCCAATAGTTAAAACCTTACCGGCAGTGTTTTCTGGCGACAGCAATGGGGTTTTAGGCGGCAAAAGTGGTTGTGGCTGGGCACAGGTCTCCCCTCACTCTCCTCTGCTCCCCGTAAACTCTCCTCTCTTCTCTGTGTGACACGATGGCTTCCCTCTCGATGGCACAGTGGCAGCAGTGACAAGTGGGGCGACGGATAGCAATGGCGGGTGGTGCACGAAATTGCAATCACACTTTTGCAATCCCGCACAACTAACCAGCAAGTGCACTGGGTCGTCCAAGTAATACCTTACGTGAGTAAGGGTCGATCCCATGGAGATTGTCGGCTTGAAGCAAGCTATGGTTATCTTGTAAATCTTAGTCAGGATATCAAAGATTATCAGGGTTGATTGTGAAAAGTAAAAGAACATGAAATAAGTACTTGTTTTGCAGTAATGGGGAACAGGTTGAGGTTTTGGAGATGCTCCATCTTCTGAATCTCTGCTTTCCTACTGTCTTCTTCATCAAACACGCAAGGCTCCTTCCATGGCAAGCTGTATGTAGGGTTTCACCGTTGTCAATGGCTACCTCCCATCCTCTCAGTGGAAATGTTCAACGCACCCTGTCACGGCACGGCTATCCATCTGTCGGTTCTCAATCAGGCCGGAATAGAATCCAATGATTCTTTTGTGTCTGTCACTAACGCCCCGCCCTCAGGAGTTTGAAGCTCGTCACAGTCATTCAATCATTGAATCCTACTCAGAATACCACAGACAAGGTTTAGACCTTCCGGATTCTCTTGAATGCCGCCATCAATTCTAGCTTATACCACGAAGATTCTGATTAAAGAATCCAAGAGATATCTACTCAATCTAAAGTAGAACGGAGGTGGTTGTTAGGCACGCGTTCATAGTTGAGGATATGATGAATGTCACGGGTCATCACATTCATCCGGGTTAAGAACAAGTGATATCTTAGAACGGAAGCAAGCATGATTGAATAAGAAATAGTAGTAATTGCATTAATCCATCAAGACACAGCAGAGCTCCTCACCCCCAACCATGGGGTTTAGAGACTCATGCTGTAAGAAGTACACAAAGAAATGTGTAAAGTGTCAAAAGGTACAGATACAATGTCAAAAGATCCTATTAATAGTAAACTAGTAACCTAGGGTGTACAGAAATGAGTAAATGACGTAAAAATCCACTTCTGGGTCCACTTAGTGTGTGCTTGGGCTGAGCAATGAAGCATTTTCGTGTAGAGACCTTTTCTGGAGTTAAACGCCAGCTTTTATGCCAGTTTGGGCGTTTAACTCCAAGTTTTATGCCAGTTCCAGCGTTAAACGCTGGAAATTCTGAGGCTGATTTGCCACGCCGGTTTGGGCCGTCAAATCTCGGGCAAAGTATAAACTATTATACATTGCTGGAAAGCCCAGGATGTCTACTTTCCAATGCCGTTGAGAGCGCGCCAATTGGGCTTCTGTAGCTCCAGAAAATCCACTTTGAGTGCAGGGAGGTCAGAATCCAACAGCATCTGCAGTCCTTTTCAGTCTCTGAATCAGATTTTTGCTCAGGGCCCTCAATTTCAGCCAGAAAATACCTGAAATCACAGAAAAACACACAAACTCATAGTAAAGTCCAGAAAAGTGAATTTTAACTAAAAACTAATAAAAATATACTAAAAACTAACTAGATCATACTAAAAACATACTAAAAACAATGCCAAAAAGCGTACAAATTATCCGCTCATCACAACACCAAACTTAAATTGTTGCTTGTCCCCAAGCAACTGAAAATCAAAATAGGATAAAAAGAAGAGAATATACTATAGACTCAAAAATATCAAGGAAACTCAGCTCCAATTAGATGAGCGGGACTAGTAGCTTTTTGCCTCCGAACAGTTTTGGCATCTCACTCTATCCTTTGAAGTTCAGAATGATTGGCATCTATAAGAACTCAGAACTCAGATAGTGTTATTGATTCTCCTAGTTAAATATAATGATTCTTGAACATAGCTAGTGTATGAGTCTTGGCTGTGGCCCAAAGCACTCTGTCTTCCAGTATTACCACCGGATACATACATGCCACAGACACATAATTGGGTGAACCTTTTTAGATTGTGACTCAGCTTTGCTAGAGTCCCCAATTAGAGGTGTCCAGGGTTCTTAAGCACACTCTTTTTCCCTTGGTTCACAACTTTATTTTTTTTCTTTTTCTCTTTTTTTTTTCTTTTTTTTTTCGAAATTTTTTTTTTTGTATTCACTGCTTTTTCTTGCTTCAAGAATCAATTAGATGAATTTTTTAGATCCTCAATAACAGTTCTCTTTTTCCTCATTCTTTCAAGAGCCAACAATTTTTAACATTCTCAAAACAACAAATTCAAGAGACATATGCACTGTTCAAGCATTCATTCAGAAAACAAAAAGTATTGTCACCACATCAAACTAATTCAACTAGTTTCAAGGATAAATTTCAAAATCCTGTACTTCTTGTTCTTTTGTGATTAAAGCATTTTTCATTTAAGAGAGGTGATGGATTCATAGGACATTCATAGCTTTAAGACATGAATTTTAAATTTTATTAATTATGAATTAAGAACAAGACTCAAAAATAGATATAAGATGAGACTAAAAAAATTAGAAAACAAAAATTTAAACTAGGCTCCTAATGATAGAGGTTTTCACAGAGTTAGGACTCAACAACCTTGATTTTGAGAAGTGGATGCTCCCTCAGCTTGAGAGGCGAGCTTTTGGTGTTTCAACTCTTGGAGTTCACGCCCCTGCTTCTCTTGTTCCTTCAGCAATTTGCAGAGCATGCAGTTCTGATTCTGCTGTTCTTCCTTAAGTTGCTCCCTAGTCTCTTGCAACTTAGTGATAGATGCTTCTAGGCTGGCCCAGTAGCCAATTTCAGGAAATTCAGGGAGGAACTCCTGCGCCCTCCTTTTGATAGAGTTGTCTTGCATTTGTCCTTCCATTGACTTCTTGGTGATTGGGTGTTCAATGGGTATGAATTCATCTACTCCCATCTTTACCCCAGCCTCTTTACAGAGCAAGGAGATCAAGCTTGGGTAAGCCAGTTTGGCTTCAGTGGAATTCTTATTTGCAATTGTGTAGATCTCACAAGCAATCACATGATGAACCTCCACTTCTTTTCCAAGCATAATGCAATGAATCATCACTGCTCTCTTGATAGTGACCTCAGAACGGTTGCTAGTGGGTAGTATAGAATGCCCAATAAAGTCTAGCCAACCTCTTGCAATTGGTTTGAGGTCTCCCCTCTTGAGTTGGTTTGGGACACCCTTAGAGTTGGTTATCCACTTAGTTCCAGGGAGGCATATGTCCTCTAGAACTTGATCCAACCCTTTATCTGCTCTCACCATTCTCCTATTAAAGGATTCAGGATCATCTTGCAGTTGAGGTAATTTGAAGATTTCTCTTATTTTGTCCAGATGGAAGTACATAACTTTCCCTTTGACCATGGTTCTGTAGGTATGGTAAGCAGTTCCAGTCATTCTCTGCTTATCTGTTAGCCACAGATTTGAGTAGAATTCCTGAACCATATTCCTTCCAACCTTTATTTCAGGATTGGTTAGAACTTCCCATCCTCTGTTTCGAATTTGCTCTTGGATCCCCGGATATTCATCTTCTTTCAGATCAAACTTCACTTCTGGGATCACTGACCTCAGACCCATTATTTTGTGATAATGGTCTTCATGTTCTTTGGTTAAGAACTTCTCTTGATTCCAAAGATTCTTTGGGTTATTCTCTTTCTTTCCTCTTAAATTGGTTTGTTTTCCCTTAGGAGCCATGATCTTGATGAATCTTGGCTTTAGTGATCACGGAAAAGCACACCAAACTTAGAGGTTTGCTTGTCCTCAAGCAAAAGAAAGGAAGGAGGAGAGAGAGGAGAAGAGCAAATTCGAATGGTGTGGGGGAATGGTGAGGCCGAACGTGTTTTTATAGGGGGGAAGGAGATTTCGAAAAAATTGAAAAGAGATTTGAGAAGATATGGAGAGGATTTGAGAGAAGGGTGAGTTTTTGAATAAGATTTGGAATTGATTTGAGATAGATTTGAAGAATGGTTTTGATTTTTGAAGATTTGAAAGTGAATGATGAGAGGTTGAAGTGAGTTTATGTAGAAAAGTATGGGTAAGAAAAGGAAAGTTTAAAAAAAAATTGATGGAAAAACAAAATCTTGGTCCCCCCACCTTTCTGGCGTTAAACGCCCAGAATGGCATCCATTCTGGCGTTTAACGCCCATTTGATGCCCATTGTGGGCGTTTAACGCCCAGCCAGGTGCCCTGGCTGGCGTTAAACGCCAGAATCCCCTTTGTCACTGGGCGTTTTGCTAAACGCCCAGGATGCTGCACACCTGGCGTTAAACGCCCAGAATGGTGCCCATTCTGGCGTTCAACGCCCAAAATGGCACCATTCCTGGCGTTAAACGCCCAGAATGGTACCCATTCTGGCGTTTAACGCCCAAAATGCCCCTTACTGGCATTTTTTCGCCAGTAAGCTCTTTTTCTCTACTTTTTGAGCTGAATCCTTCTGTAACTCTGTGAATTCCTTCATTTTTGATACTTGCCTCTGTAAAAACAAATCATATAACATCCTAATGACTGGGTTGCCTCCCAGTAAGCGCTTCTTTACTGTCTTTAGCTGGACCTTTACAGAGAATCACTCAAGTCTCAGTTTTGAGCATTCCTGCTCAAAATTGCTTTCAAGATAATGCTTGATTCTTTGTCCATTAACAATGAACTTTTTGTCAGAATCAATATCTTGAAGCTCAACATATCCATATGGTGACACCCCTGTAATCACATACGGACCCCTCCACCGGGATTTAAGTTTTCCTGGAAACAATCTGAGCCTAGAGTTGAAGAGCAGAACTTTTTGTCCTGGCTCAAAGACTCTGGATGACAACTTCTTGTCATGCCATTTCTTTGCCTTTTCCTTATAAATTTTTGCATTTTCAAAGGCATTGTGTCTGAACTCCTCTAGCTCATATAGCTGGAGTAATCTTTTTTCACCAGCCAACTACGCATCCATGTTTAGGAATCTGGTTGCCCAGTAGGCTTTATGTTCCAGTTCCACGGGCAGATGACAGGCCTTCCCATACACCAGTTGGTATGGAGAGGTTCCTATAGGAGTCTTGAATGATGTTCTGTATGCCCACAGAGCATCATCCAAGCTCTTTGCCCAATCCTTTCTTCGGGCTATCACAGTCCGTTCTAGGATTCTTTTTAGCTCTCTGTTAGAGACTTCAGCTTGCCCATTTGTCTGTGGATGATACGGAGTTGCCACTTTGTGGCTAATTCCATATCTAACCATAGCAGAGTATAGCTGTCTATTGCAGAAATGAGTGCCCCCGTCACTGATTAGTACTCTGGGAACACCAAACCTGCTGAAGATGTGTTTCTGGAGGAATTTCAGCACGGTCTTGGTATCATTAGTGGGTGTAGCAATTGCTTCTACCCACTTAGATACATAGTCCACTGCCACCAGAATGTAAGTGTTTGAGTATGATGGTGGGAATGGACCCATGAAGTCAATTCCCCATACATCAAACAATTTTATCTCTAATATCCCTTGTTGAGGCATGGCATATCCGTGAGGCAAGTTACCAGCTCTTTGGCAACTGTCACAGTTACGCACAAACTCTCGGGAATCTTTATAGAGAGTAGGCCAGTAGAAGCCACATTGAAGGACTTTAGTGGCTGTTCGCTCACTTCCAAAATGTCCTCCATACTGTGATCCATGGCAATGCCATAGGATCCTTTGTGCTTCTTCTCTGGGTACACATCTGTGGATCATTCCGTCTGCACATCTCTTAAAGAGATATGGCTCATCCCATAGGTAGTACTTGGCATCTGAAATTAATTTCTTTCTTTGCACTCTGCTGTACTCTTGGGGTATGAACCTCACAGCTTTGTAGTTTGCAATATCTGCAAACCATGGAGCTTCCTGAATAGCAAAGAGTTGCTCATCTGGGAAAGTCTCAGAAATCTCAGTAGAAGGGAGGGACGTCCCAGCTACTGGTTCTATTCGGGACAGATGATCAGCTACTTGGTTCTCTGTCCCTTTTCTGTCTCTTATTTCTATATCAAACTCTTGCAGAAGCAACACCCATCTTATAAGCCTGGGTTTTGAATCCTGCTTTGTGAGTAAGTATTTAAGAGCAGCATGGTCAGTGTACACAACCACTTTGGATCCCACTAGATAGGATCTAAACTTGTCAATGGCATAGACCACTGCAAGTAACTTTTTTTCTGTGGTTGTGTAATTCTTCTGCGCATCATTTAGAACACGGCTAGCATAATAAATGACGTGCAGAAGCTTGTTATGCCTCTGTCCCAACACTGCACCAATGGCATAGTCACTGGCATCACACATTAATTCAAATGGCAATGTCCAATCTGGTGCAGAGATGACTGGTGCTGTGACCAGCTTAGCTTTCAGGGTCTCAAATGCCTGCAGACACTGTGTCAAACACAAATGGTGTGTCAGCAGCTAGCAGATTACTCAGAGGTTTTGCAATTTTCGAAAAATCCTTTATGAACCTTCTGTAAAATCCTGCATGCCCCAGAAAGCTTCTGATTGCCTTAACATTGGCAGGTGGTGGTAATTTTTCAATCACCTCCACCTTTGCCTTATCCACCTCTATTCCCCTGCTTGAAATTTTGTGCCCAAGGACAATTCCTTCAGTCACCATAAAGTGACATTTCTCCCAGTTTAAAACCAGGTTAGTCTCTTGGCACCTTTTCAGGACAAGTGTTAGGTGATTAAGACAGGAGCTGAATGAGTCTCCATATACTGAGAAGTCATCCATGAAGACTTCCAGAAATTTCTCTACCATATTTGAGAAGATAGAGAGCATGCACCTCTGAAAGGTTGCAGGTGCATTGCACAGACCAAAAGGCATCCTTCTGTAGGCAAACACGCCAGAAGGGCAAGTAAATGCTGTTTTCTCTTGGTCCTGAGGATCTACTGTAATTTGGTTGTAGCCTGAATAGCCATCCAAAAAGTAGTAATAATCATGACCAGCTAGTCTTTCTAGCATTTGGTCTATGAATGGTAAAGGAAAATGATCCTTTCTGGTGGCTGTATTGAGCCTTCTGTAGTCAATACACATACGCCACCCTGTGACTGTTCTTGTAGGAACCAGTTCATTTTTGTCATTATGAACCACTGTCATGCCTCCCTTTTTGGGGACAACTTGGACAGGGCTCACCCAGGGGCTATCAGAAATAGGATAAATAATCCCAGCCTCTAGTAATTTAGTGACCTCTTTCTGCACCACCTCCTTCATGGCTGGATTTAGCCTCCTTTGTGGTTGGACCACTGGTTTGGCATTATCCTCCAACAGGATCTTGTGCATGCATCTAGCTGGGCTAATGCCCTTAAGATCACTTATGGACCACCCAAGAGCTGTCTTGTGTGTCCTTAGCACTTGAATCAGTGCTTCCTCTTCCTGTGGATTTAAAGCAGAGCTTATAATCACTGGAAAAGTGTCACCCTTTCCCAGAAATGCATACTTCAGGGATGGTGGTAGTGGTTTGAGTTCAGGTTTGGGAGGCTTATCCTCCTCCTGAGGAATTTTCGAAAATTCCTTTGTTTCCTGTGGTTCTTCTTGATCAGGCTGAGCATCCTTGAAGATGTCTTCAAGCTCTGATTCTAGGCTTTCAGTCATATTGATCTCTTCCACCAAAGAGTCAATAATGTCAGCGCCCATGCAGTCATTTGGTGTGTCTGGATGCTGCATAGCTTTCACAGCATTCAACTTGAACTCATCCTCATTGACTCTCAGGGTTACTTCCCCTTTTTGTACATCAATGAGAGTTCGTCCAGTTGCTAGGAAAGGTCTTCCTAGAATGAGAGTTGCACTCTTGTGCTCCTCTATTTCCAGCACCACAAAGTCAGTTGGAAAGGCAAATGGCACAACCTTGACAATCATATCCTCTATTATGCCTGATGGATGTTTAATGGAGCCATCAGCAAGTTGGAGGCATATCCGGGTTGGTTTGACTTCTCCAGTCGACCCAAGCTTTCTGATAGTGGATGCAGGTATTAGATTGATGCTTGCTCCAAGATCACATAGGGCTGTCTTGGTGCAAGCGCCTTCTAATGTGCATGGTATCATAAAGCTTCCTGGATCTTGAAGCTTTTCTGGTAAGCTTTTCAGAATGACTGCACTGCATTCTTCAGTGAGAAATACTTTTTCAGTTTCTCTCCAATCCTTCTTATGACTTAAGATCTCTTTCATGAACTTAGCATAAGAAGGTATTTGCTCAAGTGCCTCTGCAAACGAAATCTTTATTTCAAGAGTCCTTAGATAATCTGCAAAGCAGGCAAATTGCTTATCCTGCTCCACTTGGCAGAGTTTCTGAGGATAAGGCATCTTGGCTTTATATTCTTCAACCTTAGTTGCTGCAGGCTTGTTCCTTACAGAAGTGGTTGAAGAATCCTTTTTAGAGGGATTACTGTCAGCACTCTCAGGTGTCTGATCCTCCCTTGGCGTCTGAACGCCAGGATTGGGTGGAAAATGGGCGTTAAACGCCAACTTTTCCCCCTTTTCTGGCGTTTGAACGCCAGAACTGGGCAGGGAATGGGCGTTTAACGCCAGCTTTCCCTCCCTTTCTGGCGTTTGAACGCCACTAGCATTCCTCTCTGGGCTCTGACTGTCCTCAGAGGGATTTTGAACAGTGGTTTGGTTATCCTCTGTCAATTGTTCCTTATTTGACTTTTTGCTCTTTTGAGTGGTGTTGTTCAGTATCTTCCCACTCCTCAGTTGAACTGCTTGACACTCTTCTGTTATCTGTTTGGATATTTGCTGTTTTGCTTGATTCAACTGCAGTTCTATGTTCTTGTTAGCAGCTTTAGTTTCATGGAGCATCTCTTTAAATTCTGCTAACTGTTCTGTCATCAGGAGCAATTGTTGATTAAGCTCAATCATCTGTTCTTGAGGATTAGGATTAGTGACTACTGCCATGACTTCCTCTTTTGGAGAGAACTCATTGCTAGAGTATAAATATTGGTTTCTAGCAACAGTGTCTATAAGCTCTTGCAATCACACTTTTGCAATCCCACACAACTAACCAGCAAGTGCACTGGGTCGTCTAAGTAATACCTTACGTGAGTAAGGGTCGATCCCATGGAGATTGTCGGCTTGAAGCAAGCTATGGTTATCTTGTAAATCTTAGTCAGGATATCAAAGATTATCAGGGTTGATTGTGAAAAGTAAAAGAACATGAAATAAGTACTTGTTTTGCAGTAATGGGGAACAGGTTGAGGTTTTGGAGATGCTCCATCTTCTGAATCTCTGCTTTCCTACTGTCTTCTTCATCAAACATGCAAGGCTCCTTCCATGGCAAGTTGTATGTAGGGTTTCACCGTTGTCAATGGCTACCTCCCATCCTCTCAGTGGAAATGTTCAACGCACCTTGTCACGGCACGACTATCCATCTGTCGGTTCTCAATCAGGCCGAAATAGAATCCAATGATTCTTTTGCGTCTGTCACTAACGCCCCGCCCTCAGGAGTTTGAAGCTCGTCACAGTCATTCAATCATTGAATCCTACTCAGAATACCACAGACAAGGTTTAGACCTTCCGGATTCTCTTGAATGCCGCCATCAATTCTAGCTTATACCACGAAGATTCTGATTAAAGAATCCAAGAGATATCTACTCAATCTAAAGTAGAACGGAGGTGGTTGTCAGGCACGCGTTCATAGTTGAGGATATGATGAGTGTCACGGGTCATCACATTCATCCGGGTTAAGAACAAGTGATATCTTAGAACGGAAGCAAGCATGATTGAATAAGAAACAGTAGTAATTGCATTAATCCATCAAGACACAGCAGAGCTCCTCACCCCCAACCATGGGGTTTAGAGACTCATGCTGTAAGAAGTACACAAAGAAACGTGTAAAGTGTCATAAGATACAGATACAATGTCAAAAGATCCTATTAATAGTAAACTAGTAACCTAGGGTGTACAGAAATGAGTAAATGACGTAAAAATCCACTTCTGGGTCCACTTAGTGTGTGCTTGGGCTGAGCAATGAAGCATTTTCGTGTAGAGACCTTTTCTGGAGTTAAACGCCAGCTTTTATGCCAGTTTGGGCGTTTAACTCCAAGTTTTATGCCAGTTCCAGCGTTAAACGCTGGAAATTCTGAGGCTGATTTGCCACGCCGGTTTGGGCCATCAAATCTCGGGCAAAGTATGAACTATTATACATTGCTGGAAAGCCCAGGATGTCTACTTTCCAATGCCGTTGAGAGCGCGCCAATTGGGCTTCTGTAACTCCAGAAAATCCACTTCGAGTGCAGGGAGGTCAGAATCCAACAGCATCTGCAGTCCTTTTCAGTCTCTGAATCAGATTTTTGCTCAGGGCCCTCAATTTCAGCCAGAAAATACCTGAAATCACAGAAAAACACACAAACTCATAGTAAAGTCCAGAAAAGTGAATTTTAACTAAAAAATAATAAAAATATACTAAAAACTAACTAGATCATACTAAAAACATACTAAAAACAATGCCAAAAAGCGTACAAATTTTCCGCTCATCAGCGGGTAAGACACGATGGCGCAGCACGTCGGCGACAGCTCCTCAACTCGCACTCCTCCTCCCCTCGGTGGTGTCAATGATGATGTCTTAGCAGCTGGATGCACAACACCAGTTCTCTCTTCTATTCGCGGCCCTACTCGGCGGCGCTGTGATGGCAGTTACGCAACGGCGGCGGCGAGCTCCCTGTGTCGGCACGGTCTTCTCCATTCTCTCTTTCTTCTCTCCGTCTCCCTCACTCCCCGATCTCCATTTCCCTTTTCTTTCTTCCTTTCTTCTCATAACCGTGTCTGTGTGTATGATGGTGAGGAAGATGGTGAGTGAGGTGTGAGGGTGTGTACGGCTGAGAGTGAGAGGTGAGTAAGTGAGTGTAAGTGTGTTAGGGTTTGGGGTTATGGGTTAGTTTAGGTATTTTTATAAAAATAGGGGTAGTAGTGTAATTTTATAAAATAATTAGAAAAGTAAAATAATAATTAAAAGTCAATTTAAATATAAAGTATTTTTAATAAAAATACCTTTTAGTTACAAGTTTGTAAATTATTTTCAGTCAATTGCTAATAATAAAATTAGATATTAGTAAATTAATTTTTCTTTATTTATAAAATAAGGTTAAAATTTTAAATATTTAAAATTAAAGCATATAAAATATTCACTTTTTTTTCAAATATAAGAACTCTAAATATAAATAAGAGTTTGCTTAACTTTTATATTAAAATATCTAAAATATAGTCTTAAATAAATATAATATATCATAAATAATTTATTAATAACTTTTCAAAATTAGGGGTCTTACATTACTTGTGTTTAAATTTTGATAATAAGTTTAACTTATTTATTTTATATGATGAATATATCAGAGATTATATTATTCTTTATAGAATACGAAATTTTTACTCTATTTAATTTTACAATTATTTATTTATTTCGTATTATATCTTTTTTTCCTCTTCTTTAACTATTTAGATAATATATATACTGAGCAAGTATCTCCATTGAATTAATCATAAAGGTTAATAAAATTTAAAGGCATAATTTTTACCTAATTGAAGCAAGTATCTCCATTGAGAATATTGCCTAATTATTGCCATGTAAAATTAGTGTGTGTGTGTGTGTGTGTATGTGGGTGTGTATATACTGAGTAGTAGTGATGTTTTACAATTATTTATTATTTAGAGGATTCATAATTCAGACATAGCTCCTCTTCTGTTTTTTATTTTTCATACTTAATGGCTACTAGCTACAATTTTATCAATAGTATAACCTATGGTAGATTATGTAATGAAAAAGTTTGGAAAATAAAGGCAAGAATTATAAGGTTATGAAAAGTCTCATTGAAATTTGACAAGAGAAAGACAGCTGGTGCGTGCATGCAAACCCCACACTTTCGTATAGCAGTACCAGCAAGTGCACTGGGTCGTCCAAGTAATACCTGAGCGAGTCAGGGTCGGTGATGCGGCGGAAATTGGTGAATTAAAAATTATTAAAATATATGCGTTGCAAGTATAGTTCTTAACTCACCAAAATTCCACTTATCAATTTAGAAAGGTGTCACAGAAATTTAAATTTTAATTACTGGGAGTATGAATCCCAGGTCGTCTCCCAACGAGTTGCAGAAAAGTGTGCTATTTTAATAATCAGATGTTTTCAAAAAGGTTTGAATTGAGTAAACAGGAAATAAAATTGGAGAATTTGAATAATGTAAATAAAAGCCTTGATTGGGAGTTTATTAGTTAGAAGTCCCGCTATTGTTGGATTACTCTCTAGATTAATTGATAATTAAAGGTTATCCTGTTTAGTTATCTCTTACTAGATAAGGGAAAGTTAAACAAGTTGGGATGATATGCCCATTCACAAGTTGCAACCCACTTAATTAAAAGGGATTGGTGTTAGTGACTAGAGGGCAAGCCAACAATAACCCAATTACAATCTTTCTTTCAAGCCTTCCAACTCAATTAGTTCCTTTCAATCAACTCCCCATCAAGTTAGGGAACTACTCGCTCATTGTGAATGTAAAATTCATAACATATAAAAAGAAATTAAAGAAAGACATTGTAAATAAAATCAAAATAATCAAATAAAAATAAAAGTAATCCTTGTATTAAATAAATCCTAATAATATTCCAATGGTAAAATTAACAAAGCAAAGGACATGGAAGAGTAAAGCCAAGTAAAGAAAACAAACTAGAATGACGAAGTCTTGATGAGGTAATAACTCTTCTCAATATCCCAATGCAAAAAGTGATAGAAAAATAAAATCCTAAAAACTATCAATGTGTAGAGAGAAAAACCTAGAGGAGAAGTAAAAACTAGATCTAAAACTAAAACTGTGTAGAATGAATTGTTGTGTCTGGTTTCTGCATGTTCTCTGGCTCTAGTTTGCTGTTCAGGGCCAAGAACTGGGTCAAAACGGGGCCCAAAATCGCCCCCAGCGGAATCTACAGATTATGCAGATCGCGCACGTCATGCGACCGCGTCATCCATGCGGACGCGTGGTGGACGAAATTGTGATCAAAATTCTTGTATCATTTGTGATCAATGTTCTAATTATGGCACTGGTTGAATTCACAACTCCGTTCAACTAACCAGCAAGTGTACTGGGTCGTCCAAGTAATACCTTACATGAGTAAGGGTCGAATCCACAGAGATTGTTGGTATGAAGCAAGCTATGGTCACCTTGCAAATCTCAGTTAGGGAGATTAAAGGGTAATTGTGATTATTGGAATAATAAATAATAAACTAAATAATAAAAAGGATAGAAATACTTATGCAGATTCATTAGTAGAGGTATCAGTTAAGTATATGCAGATGCTGTATGGCTCAAGGACGCCTGCTCTCCCACTGCTTCTACTCAATCCTTCTTACTCCTTTCCATGGCAAGCTTTGTATAGGGGTTCACCATCAGCTGTGGCTACTTTCAATCCTCTCGGGGAAATATCCTATGCGGCTGTCACTCGCACAGCTAACCAGTCTGGAGGCATCACCCATGGTTGAGGGCTACATCCCATCCTCGCAGTGAAAACTAATGCTCATGCACTCTGTCACAGTACGGCTAATCACCGGTTGGTTCCCGCTCCTACTGGAATAGAATCCCTTGATTCTTTTGCGTCTGTCACTAACGCCCAGCAGGTTGCAAGTTTGAAGCACGTCACAGTCATTCATTACCGGAATCCTACTCGGAACACCACAGACAAGGTTGGACTTTCCGGATCCTCATAAATGCCGCCATCTATCTAGCTTATACCACGAAGATTCTGTTGGGGAATCTAAGAGATATGCATTCAAGCTCTGTTTGCATGTAGAACGGAAGTGGTTGTCAATCACGCGCGTTCATAAGTGAGAATGATAATGAGGGTTATCTGACTCATCACATTCATCATGTTCTTGGGTACGAATAAATATCTTGGAATAAGAATAAGATAGAGACCGAATAAAAGAAGATAGAATTGCATTGATACTTGAGGTACATCAGAGCTCCACACCCTTAATCTATGGTGTGCAGAAACTCCACCGTTGAAAATACATAAGTAAAAGGTTCAGGCATGGCCGAATGGCCAGCCCCCTAAAACGTGATCAATGATCTCCTAAGATGAAGAATAAAACAAAACTGAGACCAAAGATGTCTAATACAATAGATAAACGTCCTATATATACTAGACTAGCTACTAGGGTTTACATGAGTAAGTAATTGATGCATAAATCCACTTCCGGGGCCCACTTGGTGTGTATTTGGGCTGAGCTTGATCAATCCACGTGTAGAGGCATTTCTTGGCGTCAAACTTCAGGTTATGACGTGTTTTGGGCGTTTAACTCCGGATCATGACGTTTTTCTGGCGTTTTACTCCAGACAGCAGCATGAACTTGCCGTTTAACGCCAAGTTACGTCGTCATTCTTCGAATAAAGCATGGACTATTATATATTGCTGGAAAGCCCTGAATGTCTACTTTCCAACGCCGTTGAGAGCGCGCCATTTGGAGTTCTGTAGCTCCAGAAAATCCATTTCGAGTGCAGGGAGGTCAGAATCCAACAGCATCAGCAGTCCTTTTGTCAGCCTTTTTCAGAGTTTTGCTCAAATCCCTCAATTTCAGTCAGAATTTACCTGAAATCACAGAAAAACACACAAACTCATAGTAAAGTCCAGAAATGTGAATTTAACATAAAAACTAATGAAAACATCCCTAAAAGTAGCTTAAACTTACTAAAAACTATGTAAAAACTATGCCAAAAAGCGTATAAATTATCCGCTCATCACAACACCAAACTTAAATTGTTGCTTGTCCCCAAGCAACTGAAAATCAAATAGGATAAAAAGAAGAGAATATACTATAAAGTCCAAAATATCAATGAATATTAATTTAATTACATGAGCGGGACTTGTAGCTTTTTGCTTCTGAACAGTTTTGGCATCTCACTTTTTCCTTTGAAGCTCAGAGTGATTGGCGTCTCTAGGAACTTAGAATTTTGGATTGTGTTATTGAGTTTCCTAATTTAAGCATGTTGATTCTTGAACACAGCTACTTATGAGTCTTGGCTGTGGCCCTAAGCACTTTGTTTTCCAGTATTACCACCGGATACACAAATGCCACAGACACATAACTGGGTGAACCTTTTCAGATTGTGACTCAGCTTTGCTAGAGTCCCCAGTTAGTGGTGTCCAGAGCTCTTAAGCACACTCTTTTGCTTTAGATCACGACTTTAACCATTCAGTCTCAAGCTTTTCACTTGGACCTTCATGACACAAGCACATGGTTAGGGACAGCTTAATTTAGCCGCTTAGGCCTTGGATTTTATTTCCTTGGGCCCTCCTATCCATTGATGCTCAAAGCCTTGGATCCTTGCTTTAAAATTTTCGCCCCTTCTCTCTCTTTTTTTTTTTCCTGCTTTTTCTTGCTTCAAGAATCAATTTCATGATGTTTTTCAGATCATCAATAACATTTCTCTTTGTTCCTCATTCTTTCAAGAACCAACAATTTTAACACTCATAAACAACAAGATCCAAAGACATATGCACTGTTCAAGCATTCATTCAGAAAACAAAATCATTGTCACCACATCAAGATAATTAAATTAAATTCAGTAATAAATTCGAAAATTATGTACTTCTTGTTCTTTTGAATTAAAACATTTTTCTTTTAAGAGAGGTGAAGGATTAATGGAATTTATTCATAGCTTTAAGGCATGGTTACATACTAATGATCATGAAATAAAGACACAAAACATAGAAAAACATAATACTTAAAAACCGAAAACAGAAAGAAATAAAGAACAAGGAATGAATCCACCTGAGTGAGGGTGGCGCCTTCTTGAAGGTCCAATGGTGCTTTTTGAGCTCCTCTGTGTCTCTTCCTTGCTTCTTGTTGAATGATTCATAGTAATTTTAGTGTTCTTCCCCTTAGTTGCTTCCAATATTTGTGTGGAGGATTACTTATCCCCTGAGGTATCTCAGGGATCTCTTGATTTGCAGCCACATGTTCTAACCAACTGAGCTATTCCAGCTTACATGAGTTATTCCATCTCCCAAAACTCAGAGGTGGAAGCTTTTTGTCTTCCCTTTGAGGTTTCTCTGGCTTTAGGTGCCATTAATGGTAATGGAAAAGCAAAAAAGCTATGCTTTTACCACACCAAACTTAAAATATTGCTCACCCTCGAGCAAGAGAAGAAAGAAAAGAAGAAGAAGAAAAGAGATGGAGGAGAGTGAGGGGAGATGGATTCGGCTATATGGGTGGGATTGGGTGGGGAGGAGAAGTTGAATTGTAAAGGTAGGTGGGGTGTATGGGAAAGAGTGAGTGGTGAATGAAGAAGGGATAACCATGAATATAGAGAGATAGGGCGAGGTAGATGGGGATCCTGTGAGGTTCACAGATCCTGAGGTGTCAAGGAATTCCATCCCTGCACTAAATAGGCATGTAAAATGCCTTCATGCATCATTCTGGCGTTCAAACGCCCATTGGTGCATGTTCTGGGCGTTCAACGCCCATGTAATGCATGTTTCTGGCGTTGAACGCCAGTTTCATGCTTGTTTCTGGCGTTCAGCGCCAGTTTGTCCTCTCTGTGCACCATCCTGGCGTTTAACGCTAGGTTATTGCTTGTTTTGGGCGTTCAGCGCCAGAATGGTGCTCTGTTCTGGCGTTGAACGCCAGCCAGATTGCACTTTCTGGGCGTTGAACGCCAGCCCGTGCGTCCTCCAGGGTGAAAAATTTTTTTTCTTTTGTTTTTGACTCTGTTTTTAATTTTTTTGATTTTTTCGTGACTCCTCATGATCATGTACCTAATTAAACACAAAAATAACAAAGAAACAAAATAAAATAAAATTAGATAAATAAAATTGGGTTGCCTCCCAACAAGCGCTTCTTTAGTGTCAATAGCTTGACAGTGGCTCTCATGGAGCCACAAGGTGATCAGATCAACTTAAGTGTGGTATTCCCAACACCAAACTTAGAGTTTGGATATGGGGTTTGGACACCAAACTTAGAGTTTGGTTGTGGCTTCACAACACCAAACTTAGAGTTTGACTGTGTGGGTTCTTCTTGACTCTGAACTTAGAGAAGCTCTTTATGCTTACTCTCTTTTGTCACAGAGGGATGGCCATGTGCCTGAAACACAAGGTAGTCCCCATTCAATTGAAGGACTAACTCTCCTCTGTTGACATCTATCACAGCTCCTGCTGTGGCTAGGAAAGGTCTTCCTAGGATGATGCATTCATCATCTTCCTTCCTAGTGTCTAGGATTATGAAATCAGTAGGGATGTAAAGGCCTTCAACCCTTACTAGCACGTCCTCTACTATTCCATAAGCTTGTCTTATGGACTTATCTGCCAGTTGTAATGAGAACAAGGCAGGTTGTACCTCAATGATTCCCAGCTTCTCCATTACAGAGAGTGGCATAAGATTTATCCCTGACCCAAGATCACATAGAACTTTTTCAAAGCTCATGGTGCCAATGGTGCAAGGTATTAGAAACTTGCCAGGATCTTGTTTCTTTTGAGGTAGAGTCCTTTGAATCCAAGTATCTAGTTCACTAATGAGCAAGGGAGGTTCACTTTCCCAAGTCTCATTACCAAACAGCTTGGCATTCAGCTTCATGATAGCTCCTAAGTATTGAGCAACTTGCTCTCCAGTCACATCTTCATTCTCTTCAGAGGATGAATATTCCTCAGAGCTCATGAATGGCAGAAGGAGATTTAAAGGAATCTCTATGGTCTCTAGATGAGCCTCAGATTCCTCAGGATCCTTAATAGGAAACTCCTTCTTGCTTGAGGGACGTCCCAGGAGGTCTTCCTCACTAGGATTTTCGTCCTCCTCCTCCCTTGTGCATTCGGCCATTTTGATTAAATCAATGGCCTTGCACTCTCCTTTTGGATTCTCTTCTGTATTGCTTGGGAGAGTAATGGGAGGAGTTTCAATAACTTTCTTACTCAGCTGGCCCACTTGTGCCTCCAAATTTCTAATAGAGGATCTTGTTTCATTCATGAAACTAAAAGTGGCCTTTGACAGATCAGAGACTATATTTGCTAAATTAGAATTGTTTTGTTCAGAATTCTCTGTCTGTTGCTGAGAAGATGATGGATATGGCTTACTATTATTCAGCCTTGTACGTCCACCATTGTTAAAGCCTTGTTGAGGCTTTTGTTGATCCTTCCAGGAGAAATTTGGATGATTTCTCCATGATGAGTTATAGGTGTTTCCATAAGGTTCACCTAAGTAATTAACCTCTGCCATGGCAGGGTTCTCAGGATCATAAGCTTCTTCAGAAGCTGCCTCTCTGGTACTGTTGGATGCATGTTGCAATCCATTCAGATTTTGAGAGATCATGTTGACCTGTTGAGTCAACACTTTGTTCTGAGCCAATATGGCATTCAGAGCATCAATTTTAAGAACTCCTTTCTTCTGAGGTATCCCATTGTTCACGGAATTCCTCTCAGAGGTGTACATAAACTGGTTGTTTGCAACCATGTCAATGAGTTCTTGAGCCTCTTCAGGCGTTTTCTTCAGGTGAATAGATCCACCTGCAGAATGATCCAATGACATTTTCGAAAATTCAGAGAGACCATAATAGAATATATCTAATATGGTCCATTCTGAAAACATGTCAGATGGACATCTCTTGGTCAGCTGCTTGTATCTTTCCCAAGCTTCATAGAGGGATTCACCATCTTTTTGTTTGAAGGTTTGAACATCCACTCTCAGCTTGCTCAGCTTTTGAGGAGGAAAGAATTTATCTAAGAATGCAGTGACAAGCTTATCCCATGAGTCCAGGCTATCCTTGGGTTGTGAATCCAACCATACTCTAGCTCTGTCTCTTACAGCAAAAGGGAAAAGCAAGAGTCTGTAGACTTCAGGATTAACTCCATTTGTCTTTACAGTGTCACAGATCTGCAAGAACTCAGTTAAAAACTGGTAAGGATCTTCAGATGGAAGTCCATAAAACTTGCAGTTTTGTTGCATTAAAGCAACTAGTTGAGGCTTAAGCTCAAAGTTATTGGCTCCAATGGCAGGAATGGAGATGCTTCTTCCATCAAACTTGGACGTTGGTTTTGTGAAGTCTCCAAGCATTCTCCTTGCATTATTATTATTATTTTCGGCTGCCATGTCCTTCTCCTGTTCAAAAGTTTCTGAAAGGTTATTTCTCTTAAAGATGTTTTTGGATTGTTGTAATTTAGCTTCTTTTAATTTTCTCTTCAGAGTCCTTTCAGGTTCTGGATCAATTTCAACAAGAGTGCCTTTATCCCTGTTCCTGCTCATATGAAAGAGAAGAAAACAAGAAAAGAAGAGGAATTCTCTATGTCACAGTATAGAGATTCCTTTATGTTAGTAGAAAAAGAAAGGGGTAGAAGGATGAAGAAGAATGGAAAAAAAAGAAACACAACTGTGAGGATGGCAGAGATGTGAGATGAGATGTTAAGATATGAATGAAGAGAGGTGAAGAGAAGTGTTAGTAATTAAATAATTAAATAGAAAAAGAGAAGAGGAGAGAAATTCGAAATTAATTTTTGAAAAAGAGTTAGTGATTTTCGAAAATTAAAGATAAGATGTAATTAAAATTAAACATGAAACAATTAATTAATTAAAAAGAATTTTTGAAAAAGAAAGAGATATTTTCGAAAATAGAAGAGGGAAAAGTAGTTAGGTGGTTTTGAAAAAGATGAGAAACAAACAAAAAGTTAGTTAGTTGATTGAAAAAGATTTGAAATCAAAATTGAAAAAGATAAGAAGATAGGAAGTTAGATAAGATATTTTGAGATCAAATTTTGAAAAAGATAAAGTTTTTGAAAAAGATAAAATAAAAAGATAAAAAGATTTTTAAGAAAAAGATATTTTGAAAAAGATTTAATTTTTAAAATTACTTAACTAACAAGAAACTACAAGATAAGATTCTAGAACTTTAAAGATTGAACCTTTCTTAACAAGAAAGTAACAAACTTCAAATTTTTGAACCAATCACATTAATTGTTAGTTTGATTTTCGAAAATTTGATAAAAAGATAAGAAAAAGATTTTGAAAATATTTTGAAAAATAATTTTTGAAATTTTCGAAAATAGAAAAAAATGAAGAAGATATGATTTTTGAAAAAGATTTTGAAAAGATAAGATTTTAAAATTGAAATTTTGACTTGACTTGCAAGAAACAACTAATTTTAAAAAATTTTGACCAAGTCAAACCAAAATTTCGAAATTTTGGAGGGAAATAAGGAAAAGATATTTTTTTGATTTTTGAATTTTTAATGAAAAACACAAAAATGACCCAAAACATGAAAATTTTGGATCAAAACACAAAATGCATGCAAGAATGCTTTGAATGTCAAGATGAACACCAAGAACACTTTGAAGATCATGATGAACATCAAGAACACAATTTTGAAAAATTTTTGATGCAAAGAAGACATGCAAGACACCAAACTTAGAAATCTTTAATGCATGGGAAATATGAATGAAAAAATGCACATGAAAAACAACAAACAACACAAAACAAGAAAACATCAAGATCAAACAAGAAGACTTATCAAGAACAACTTGAAGATCATGAAGAACACTATGAATGCATGGGATTTTCGAAAATTGCAAAAAATTTTTAAAACATGCAATTGACACCAAACTTAAAAATCAACTCAAGACTCAAACAAGAAACGCAAAATATTTTTGATTTTTTATGATTTTCTAATTTTTTTGTATTTTTATTTTAATTTTTTTCGAAATTATAGTTTGGAAAAACGAAAAATAAAAAGAAAAATTTTGAAAAAGATTTTTGAAAAGAAAAATTACCTAATCTGAGCAACAAGATGAACCGTCAGTTGTCCATACTCGAACAATCCCCGGCAACGGCGCCAAAAACTTGGTGGACGAAATTGTGATCAAAATTCTTGTATCATTTGTGATCAATGTTCTAATTATGGCACTGGTTGAATTCACAACTCCGTTCAACTAACCAGCAAGTGTACTGGGTCGTCCAAGTAATACCTTACGTGAGTAAGGGTCGAATCCACAGAGATTGTTGGTATGAAGCAAGCTATGGTCACCTTGCAAATCTCAGTTAGGGAGATTAAAGGGTAATTGTGATTATTGGAATAATAAATAAATAATAAACTAAATAATAAAAAGGATAGAAATACTTATGCAGATTCATTAGTAGAGGTATCAGTTAAGTATATGCAGATGCTGTATGGCTCAAGGACGCCTGCTCTCCCACTGCTTCTACTCAATCCTTCTTACTCCTTTCCATGGCAAGCTTTGTATAGGGGTTCACCATCAGCTGTGGCTACTTTCAATCCTCTCGGGGAAATATCCTATGCGGCTGTCACTCGCACAGCTAACCAGTCTGGAGGCATCACCCATGGTTGATGGCTACATCCCATCCTCGCAGTGAAAACTAATGCTCACGCACTCTGTCACAGTACGGCTAATCACCGGTTGGTTCCCGCTCCTACTGGAATAGAATCCCTTGATTCTTTTGCGTCTGTCACTAACGCCCAGGAGGTTGCAAGTTTGAAGCACGTCACAGTCATTCATTACCGGAATCCTACTCGGAATACCACAGACAAGGTGAGACTTTCCGGATTCCCAGGATCCTACTCGGAACACCACAGACAAGGTTGGACTTTCCGGATCCTCATAAATGCCGCCATCTATCTAGCTTATACCACGAAGATTCTGTTGGGGAATCTAAGAGATATGCATTCAAGCTCTGTTGCATGTAGAACGGAAGTGGTTGTCAATCACGCGCGTTCATAAGTGAGAATGATAATGAGGGTTATCTGACTCATCACATTCATCATGTTCTTGGGTACGAATGAATATCTTGGAATAAGAATAAGATAGAGACCGAATAAAAGAAGATAGAATTGCATTGATACTTGAGGTACAGCAGAGCTCCACACCCTTAATCTATGGTGTGCAGAAACTCCACCGTTGAAAATACATAAGTAAAAGGTTCAGGCATGGCCGAATGGCCAGCCCCCTAAAACGTGATCAATGATCTCCTAAGATGAAGAATAAAACAAAACTGAGACCAAAGATGTCTAATACAATAGATAAACGTCCTATATATACTAGACTAGCTACTAGGGTTTACATGAGTAAGTAATTGATACATAAATCCACTTCCGGGGCCCACTTGGTGTGTGTTTGGGCTGAGCTTGATCAATCCACGTGTAGAGGCATTTCTTGGCGTCAAACTTCAGGTTATGACGTGTTTTGGGCGTTTAACTCCGGATCATGACATTTTTCTGGCGTTTTACTCCAGACAGCAGCATGAACTTGGCGTTTAACGCCAAGTTACGTCGTCATTCTTCGAATAAAGCATGGACTATTATATATTGCTGGAAAGCCCTGAATGTCTACTTTCCAACGCCGTTGAGAGCGCACCATTTGGAGTTCTGTAGCTCCAGAAAATCCATTTCGAGTGCAGGGAGGTCAGAATCCAACAGCATCAGCAGTCCTTTTGTCAGCCTTTTTCAGAGTTTTGCTCAAATCCCTCAATTTCAGTCAGAATTTACCTGAAATCACAGAAAAACACACAAACTCATAGTAAAGTCCAGAAATGTGAATTTAACATAAAAACTAATGAAAACATCCCTAAAAGTAGCTTAAACTTACTAAAAACTATGTAAAAACTATGCCAAAAAGCGTATAAATTATCCGCTCATCAACGCGTCATTCGCATTTTTCCTTGCCACGCGTTCACGTCATTCACGCCTTCGCGTCACTTGTGCTTTTCCATGCGGTCGCGTCACTGCGATTTCTCTTATTTTGCGCGAACGCGTGAGCTATGCGGCCACGTCACTTCTCGCTGGTTATCTCCTCAATTTCTTGTGTTCCTTCCATTTTTGCTAGCTTCCTTTCCAATCTCCAACTCATCCATGCCCTATAGAGCCTAAAACACTTAACACACAGATCACGGCATCGAATGGGATAAAGGAGAACTAAAATGCATAATTAAAAAGTCTCTAGGAAGCAGTTTTCAACCATGTAATAATTTCAGGAAGGAAATATAAATGCATGCTAAATTAATGAATAAGTGGGTAAGGATCATGATAAAACCACATAATTAAGCACAATATAAACCATAAAATAGTGGTTTATCAACCTCCCCACACTTAAACATTAGCATGTCCTCATGCTTAATTGAAGGAGACAAGATAAATAAGTATGAACATGTAGAAACTCATGCAATGCAATGCAACCTATATATATGAATGCAACTATATGATTCTTGCCCACTTGATCAAAAGTAAATAAGCTCTTCAAAACAATTACAAATCAAATACCACTAATTCTATCATTATACAGTAAGACAGATAAAAGTGCAAGAAGATAGCTCATGAAAGCGGGGAACATGGAAATTCAAGCATTGAACCCTCACTGATGATGTATGTACATTCTAATCTCTCTAGTGTATAGGATAATCACTCTATCCTTCTCTAATCATACTCTCTAACTTTTGTTTTTCTCCTAACCAATCAACAACAGTTAATATGCCAATGCAAACATCATGAGGTCTTTTCAAGGTTGTAATGGGGCCAAGGTAAGGGTAGGGATACATATATGGTTAAGTGAGCTTATAAATTGAATCTTTAATTAACCCAGCTTTAACCCAACCTTTATATTTTATATAACTTTAGAATTTATACCTAGCTACCCAGAATTCCCTTTTACATTCCATACTCATATATCAATTTTATCATATGTGCATTGATCTTTGAATTTTTAATTTAGCATTGGGGTAATTTTTGTCCCCTTATTTATTTATTGATAAATTTTTTTTAGACATAAAAATAAATATAGCTTATCAATTCACATAGATTTTTAATTCTTATAGCTTCACATGAGTAGGTATCCAAATTCCCATTGTATTATCATGACACATTCCCTTAATAACTTTTGTTCCCACAAATTCCCATACTTAACTAGCATACACAATTCTATCTTAAGCTAACCAAAGATTCAATTTGGGATATACAATTGTTTTTCCGCTTAAGGCTAGTAATGTGGTAAAATATAGAACAAATGGGATTTAAAGGCTCAAGGTGATTAACAAAGGTAATTAAAAAGGGTAGGCTTAATTTGGATAAGTGAGTTTAAACAAATAATGGCCTCAATCACATGCAAGCATATAAACATAATAAATATTGGACATATAGGATGAAACAAAATATAGATTACAATCATAGAGAAGTAAACACACAAGAATAAAATAATTATGGTTAAATAATGTAACCATGCATAAAGGCTCAAATTTTTACAGGTTGTGTGTTCATTAGCTCAAAAATCATGTTCCAAATACAACTTCAAGCAATTTCAACATAAGAGTTTTGATTAAAATTAGTGAAATTTTGTTCCAAAGATAGCTTTTCAGAAGAAACTTATTGTCTTTTCAATCAAGTAGAACATGCATGCAACTAACCTATTACTATGCAATTTATTCTATTCTATAAAAGAAAGAAAATCTAACTAAAATATCCTAATTTATTGGTGCTAGGGAAGAGAAATTACCTCCGGAAGTCAAGTACTGAGCGACCTCCCCACACTTAAGGCTTTGCACCGTCCTCGGTGCCATCTGTCAGGAACAAGGGTGGGCTGGTGGCAGTGTCTCCACAGTTGGGGCCGTCATGGCTCCCTGTGCTGGTGAAGAAAGTGGAGTCTGGGGTGTCTGAGTCTCTGCAATCTCCTCTAAGCAGCTCCCTGAGGTGTTTGAATCGGCGTTGATTGCGGCGCTCTCGGAGCTTTGCTTTCTTTTCATGTTGGTCCAACCGCTTCAGTATCTGATGCAGTAGTTGACTAGTAGATGGTGGAGGAGGTGTGGCATCCTCTGTGGACTGGCTGGTAGTGGCAAGTTGTGGCCTGAGATATCTCCCGTTAGGGACATACTAATCATCCCGTGGAAGAATGGCTTTGGTGTCGCCAGCTTTGTAGGATACTCCGGCTGCTGAGATAAGATCAGAAACCAATGCGGGGAAAGGTAGGTTGCCCGCGATCTGTACATGTTCCATAGCATTCGCAATAACTCTGAGAACAGCGTCCCAGTCAAAAGTGTATGCCCGGCGCTTGGTTGCGGCTTTCTGAAAAGCATCCAACCCTTTTGGAGCAGGTGGGAGATCTAAGGCTTGCTGGATGGCCTCTTCTGTAATGGGGACTTGCTTCTAGCGTAAATAGACGGACTACAGAGTCGGCAGGTGGAAGTTGGAGTAGAACTCAACAACCCAAGAAAGATTAACCTGTCGTGGCTGTCTTTGTAAAAATCCCCAATGTCTTTCTGCAATTTGTGGCTCAACAAATTCGGCGATACGAGGCGGAAGGATAAGAAGGTGTTCATTGTTGTAATTTCGAGCTGCCAGAATAGGAAACATCTGCTCACAGTAGCGATTTGGGAATCGTGCAGTGTCCTTGGCTGGGAAGGCTCTCTCTTTTTCATCATCCTTGATAATCCTTTTAATTCTTTTTGTTGAAGGCTTAACTGCAGTTGAAGAAGGCTCTACCACTAATGCTCTCTTCGTACCTTTCCTTGCTGTGGGTTTAGGGGTAGCTTTCTCTTTGCCTTTCTTGGTGGCCATTCTGAAAAAGGGAAGAGAAAGTAAGTTAAATCCAAAGAATTAAAGCAAGGAAGGAGATGGAGTGAGTAATAAATAGTGCACGGTAAAGATGAATAAAATAAACACATGGTCATGACAACATGTGAAAAGATCATTAAAGGAAATAGGATAGGTGCATAAAAGGGTAAGTAGATGCAAGATGATTATTGGCATGCCGGCAAGGGCATGAGTAGCATAGATCAAGCATCACTTCGTAACAAACTAACATGTTTGTATTGGCAATTAAATTTAATTAATAAAATAGTAAAGGAAATTTGTGAAAAACATGCTTTGAATAGTAGGAAGTATAAAAGAGAAGTGCATAATGCCATATGGGCTTTTTCACAAACACATAGCATGCATGGTAAATAAGGTATAGAAAGTATTAAAGTAAACATGCAAGCAACCCTTTAAAGAAAATAATAGATAATTGCCAAATAATTTGCAACAATCCACATGCATATAATGAGGAATAATGACTCAAATAAATTTCTAGCACCATGTAAAAAGGAAAGAAGAAGAAAGAAAATATGGATAATGAAAAGAAAAAAAAAGAAAAGAAAATAACATATAAAATAAGAAGAATGATAGAAAAAGGGAGGAGGGAAGGAGAAAATAAAACCTTGTTAATGGATGTGAGAGAGAGAGAGAGAGTGAAAGGGGAGATAGAAGGAAGAAGGGAGAAGGAAGAAATAAGGAGGGAAAATAAAAATTAGGATTTGGAGAAGAGAAAGATAAGATATTTTGGCTATTTTGGTTGAGCTGTGCGGCGCAAGCGACGCGGCCGCGTGGGGCACGCGTTCGCATGATTGCGCTTTAGTTCAGTTAACGCGGTCGCGTCGGTCACGCGGTCGCGTGACCCATATTGTGCTTCTGGCGCGAGGGCAGCCTCGCGCTTGCACAAGTCTCTATTCAAATTGATATATTTGCCAAATTTGGGGTGACGCGATCGCGTGGGGCATGCGATCGTGTGTTTGGGATCGTGCGTCCAGCACCAATCCAGCTCCACTCTCGTGCAATATTTCGTTGTGCACCCCTTTTACGTCGGAAATCAGGGCACGCGGCCGCGGGAGACACGCGGTCGCGTGGGGCACGCGGTCGCGTGGGAGGCCATGAATCCCATGTGACGCGGATGCGTCAGCGACGCGGCCGCGTGGGACAATTTGTGCCATTGGCACGCCTCCAGCCATGCTGCAGCAAAACTCTCTGTTCATTTTTATTTTTCTCACCTCTCTTGTCGACGTGGACGCGTCGCTGATGCGGTCACGTCGCGCGGCATCTCTCTTTTTTTATATATAAAAGTATGCAAGTGCAGATGCATGAAGGTACTGATGAAGAGAAGAGTTATTGATTAGCAAAAACTAAAGATAGAAAGAAAAGAACGATCATACCATGGTGGGTTGTCTCCCACCTAGCACTTTGCATTAACGTCCGTAAGTTGGATGCTCCACTAGCTCAATCTTCTGGCATGTGGGGATCTTCCAAGAGGAAAATCTCAAGTTCCTTGTTTTTCTGTATCTTTTCGCCATGGTACAGCTTCAGACGTTGTCTATTAACTTTGATAAGTTCAGAGCTTGAAGGGTGGCTGAGGTGATAAACTCCGTATGGTTCGACCTTCTCTACTCTGTATGGACCTTCCCATCTTGATCTCAACTTGCTTGGCATGAGCCTCAGTCGAGATTTGTAAAGGAGGACTAAATCTCCAGGCTGGAACTCCTTTTTCTTGATGTGCTGATCATGTACAGCCTTCATCTTCTCCTTGTATATTCGTGAGTTCTCATAAGCTTCTAGGCGAAGGCTCTCCAGTTCTTGTAGTTGCAACTTTCTTTCAGCTCCGGCTTCCTCAAATCCCATGTTGCACTCCTTGACTGCCCAAAAGGCTCTATGCTCTACTTCAACTGGGAGATGACAAGCTTTTCCATAAACTAAGCGGAAAGGACTCATCCCAATGGGAGTTTTATATGCTGTCCTGTATGCCCATAGTGCATCTTGTAGCCTGGTGCTCCAGTCTTTTCTATGAGGTTTGACTATCTTCTGCAAGATATGCTTTATTTCTCTGTTTGACACCTCGGCTTGCCCATTGGTCTGAGGATGGTATGCTATTGCAACCTTATGAATTATCCCATGCTTCTTCATCAATCATGTTAGTCTCCTGTTACAAAAGTGGGTGCCTTGATCGCTCACGATTGCTCGTGGTGATGCAAAGCAGCAAATAATATGGTTTTTCACAAAGGAAACAACAGTGTTAGCATCATCGGTGCGGGTAAGAATTGCTTCCACCCATTTGGAAACATAATCCACAGCTAACAATATATAAAAATGACCATTAGAATTTGGGAACGGACCCATGAAGTCAATGCCCCAAACATAAAAAATTTCACAGAAAAGCATAATTTGTTGAGGCATCTCATCCCTCTTGGATATATTACCAAATTTTTGGCATGGAAGACAAGATTTACAAAACTCAGCAGCGTCTCTAAAAAGAGTAGGCCACCAGAATCCACAGTCTAAGATATTTCTAGCTATTCTTTGAGGGCCAAAATGTCCTCCACTCTCTAACGAGTGACAGGCCTCTAAAATGTACTGGAATTCTGATTGAGGTACACAACGTCTAATTACCTGATTAGTGCCACATCTCCACAAATATGGGTCATCCCATATATAATATTTAGACTCGCTTTTCAGCTTATCCCTTTGATGCTTAGAAAAGTGTGGAGGAAATGTGCGGCTAACTAGATAATTAGCTACAGGTGCGTACCAAGGGGCTACTTCAGATACTGCTTGCAGGTTATCCAGTGGGAAATTATCATCTATAGGAGTAGAATCATCCTTAATGTGCTCAAGGCGACTCAAGTGGTCTGCCACTATATTCTGGTTACGACTCCTATCCTTTATTTCTAAATCAAATTCTTGTAATAGCAGTATCCAACGTATGAGCCTTGGTTTGGACTCCTTTTTAGCTAACATATACTTTAAAGCTGTATGGTCCGAATACACTACTACTCTAGTACCAAGTAAATAAGCTTGGAATTTATCCAGAGCAAAAATAATAGCAAGAAGCTCTTTTTCAGTAGTAGTATAATTGGACTGGGCAGCGTCTAAAGTCTTAGACGCATAAGCAATAACAAAAGGATCCTTACCTTCACGCTGAGCTAGCGCTGCTCCTACTGCATGGTTGGAAGTATCGCACATGATTTCAAACGGCTGGCTCCAGTCCGGTCCTCGCACAATTGGAGCTTGAGTCAGGTTGGTCTTCAGCTTATCAAACGCTTGTTTGCAATCCTCACTGAACTCGAATTCAATATCCTTCTGCAGTAATCTGGATAAGGGAAGTGCTACCTTACTAAAGTCCTTAATAAATCTCCTGTAAAAACCTGCATGGCCAAGGAACGAACGGACTTCCCTCACAGAGGAGGGTTAAGGTAAACTAGAAATAACATTCACCTTTGTTGGGTCTACAGAAATGCCAGTATTAGATACAACATGTCCTAATACAATCCCTTGTTTTACCATAAAGTGACTTTTTCGAAATTTAATACAAGGTTTGTACTGACACATCTATCTAATACTCTAGATAATCCATCTAAGCAAAGGTTAAAAGAATCACCATAAATGCTAAAATCATCCATAAAGACCTCCATATAGTCCTCAATAAGATCAGAGAAAAGACTCATCATGCACCTCTGGAAAGTAGCTGGTGCATTGCACAAGGCAAAGGGCATTCTCTTGTAAGCATAAGTCCCAAAAGGACATGTAAAAGTAGTTTTTTCCTGATCCTCAGCAGCTATATGATTCTGGAAATAACCTGTGTAACCATCTAAAAAGCAATAATGTGATTTACCTGACAGGCGATCCATCATTTGATCAATGAATGGAAGTGGGTATTGATCCTTGCGAGTAGCTTGGTTGAGATGCCTGTAATCAATGCAGACTCTGCAAGCGTTCTGTACTCTGGTTGCTATGAGCTCTCCATGCTCATTCTTCAGTATGGTGACTCCAGACTTCTTGGGCACCACTTGTACTGGGCTAACCCATTCACTGTCTGAAATGGGATAAATGATATCTGCTTCCAATAGTCTGGTCACTTCCTTTTTGACAACTTCCAAAATAGTGGGATTCAGTCTTCTTTGGGGTTGGCGGACAGGTCTTGCTCCTTCCTCTAAAAATATTCTGTGCTCACATACTTGAGGGTTGATTCCTACTATGTCTGCCAAACTCCACCCAATTGCTTTCTTGTGCTTCCTCAGCACACTAAGTAACTGCTCTTCCTGTTCAGGAGTGAGGTCCTGTGCAATAATAACTGGAAACTTCTGCCCATCTTCAAGATAAGCGTATTTGAGATGTGGAGGGAGAGGTTTCAACTCTATCTTCTGGTCATGGGTAGGCTCTGGATTGTCTGGAGCTTGCGAAAATGCCGAAGTATCCTTATTGTCAGTTAATAGAGTCCCCACACTTGGACTTTGTTCTGTGTACTTTTCTTCCAGCTCTTCCTGGTGAATTTCAGCTACAGTTTCATCTATGATATCACACTGGAAGATAGAATGATCTTCTGGAGGGTTGTTTGTGACTCCATTCAAATTGAAGATTACTATTCGGCCATCTATTTCAAAAGAATATGTTCCTGAAAAAGCATCTAATTTGAATCTTGATGTCTTCAGGAATGGTCTACCAAGTAGGATTGATGATGGCTTATCTGAGTCATTATTGGGCATTTCCAAGATATAGAAATCAGTGGGAAATGTGAGCCTTTTAATGTTCACCAAAACATCTTCAGCAACTCCAGCTACTGTAATAATGCTTTTATCTGCCAACACAAAACGAGCTGCCGACCTTTTTAAGGGAGGGAGCCTTAAAACATCATATACAGATAAAGGCATTATACTAACACATGCTCCCAAATCACACATGCAATCATAAATTACTACACCTCCAATAGTACAACTAACTATACAAGGACCTGGGTCACTACATTTTTCAGGTAAATTTCCCATTAAAGCAGATATAGAGCTTCCTAAAGGAATAGTTTCTAATTCATTAATTTTGTCTTTATGTATGCACAAATCTTTTAAAAACTTTGCATATTTAGGTACCTGTTGAATGACATCAAAAAGGGAAATAGTTACCTCAACCTTTTTGAAGATTTCTACCATTTTGGGGTCAGGTTCCAACTGCTTCCTGGGCTTCCTTGCAAGTTGTGGAAATGGAATGGGAATGGTGTTTTCTGCAGTGTCTGCGCCTTTTGGTGCTTCCTTCTGTGGTTGAGCTTCTTCTTTCTCAGCTATGTCCTGTATGTCCTCTTCCTCTTCAACATCTTCTATTTCTACTACCTCTTCAGCTAAGGCGTGTTTTGGTGGGCTTGGCTCCTCCTAATTTCTCTCCTGTAGTGTGGTTCCAGACCTTAGGCTGATGGCATTAATACCACCCTTTGGGTTGGGTAATGGTTGAGAGGGGAGTCCACCAGAGCTTGAGGACTGGTTGTTGGAGTTGTTCATTGATCCAATCTGTGAGACAAGAGTTTGTAAAGTAGAAGTCAAAACATTCATAGTTGCTTTAATATTATTCTCCATAGCCTATTGTCTCTGATCAATGGCTTGTAGTAATTCATCACTAGGAGATGAAGAGAGGCAAGTGGTCTGAGAAGTTTGCTGAGAGGCTTGAGGTTGTCTTAAATGAGGTGCTCTGTAGGATTGAGTCTGATTCTACTGCCTGAAATTATTATTATTATTCCACCTCTAATTTCCATTGTTATCTCTGCCTCTTCTGTTAGAATTGTCCCTCCAACCCTGGTTAGAATTGTCTCTCCAGCCTTGGTTAGAGTTATCCTGCCATCCTTGGTTGTAGTTGCCACCTTGATTGTACCTTGATTGGGGCGGTCATGAAAGTTTTGAGTGGCTGCTACAGTGTTGTCTTCTGGTTGGAGCTGCGGACACTCATCTGTATAGTGACTGTAGTCTGCACAGATTTCGCACACTCTTTGTGGAACTAACTGCTGGCTGTGCTGTGGTGGGGAAGGCTGAACTTGCTGAGGTTGTTGTTGATTCAGTTGCATCTGCTTCAGCAAGTTAGTCATTTCACATAGACTATGGGCTATAGCAGTAGTCTCTGTATTAGTGGATACCTCCGCAACAGCTCTTGACCGACTTTGTCTCTGCCTATGATTCCTAGTAGAGTCAGCTAAGTCTCTGATCAATTGCCATGCTTCATCCGTAGTCTTGTACTTTTTCATAGAACCATTGCAAGCACCTTCCAGTGTGGTCCCATCTTGAGATCTCAAATCCTGTGTAAAGTAACCGAGTAAAACTATCTTGTCAATCATATGATGGGGACATGCATCTCGAAGTGTATTGAAGCATTCCAAGTATTCATAGAGGGTCTCAGATTCATCCTGAATGATCATAGACATGTCCTTCCTCAGCTTATCGGCAACTTCAGCTGGAAAGAATTTATCCAGAAATTCTCTCCTAAGTGTATCCCAGTTGGAAACAATTTCTCTAGGTTGAGTGTAGTACCACTCTCTTGCCTTTCCCTCCAGAGAAAACAGGAAGGGTTTCAATAGAATAGAGATTTCATTAGCGCCATCACGCTTAACAGTAGAACAAGCGGTCTGGAAATCCCTAAGATGCTTGATAGGATCTTGAGCAGGTAAGCCATGAAATTTGGGCAACAAGTTGAGTAGTGAAGACTTTATTTCAAAATCTACAGCTACTGCTGGGTGGTGTGCCCGGAATGGTTAGAGCGTAAAATCAGGGGCTCCTTCCTCTTGGATAGTGACTCTTCTGGGCGCTGCCATGTCACCTGCACGTAAATGAACTGGATTAGTAGAAAGGGGGTTTGTTTCTTCCTTAGATGACGGTTCAGGTTCGTCCTCAAAGAGGAGTCGCCTACGCCTAGCTCACCTTATATGTGAAAGAGTTCTTTCAATTTCATGGTCAAATGCTGGCAAGCTTGGATCAGGAAGCGAACGCGTCATTTAACGAAAGAAACGTACAGTTCATAGTGATAGAATGAAAAGAAAAAATTGCAATAAAAATAAATACCAATCAATAAATTAACACACTGTTGCAACTCTCCGGCAACGGTGCCAAAAATTAATGCGGCGGAAATTGGTGAATTAAAAATTATTAAAATATATGCGTTGCAAGTATAGTTCTTAACTCACCAGAATTCCACTTATCAATTTAGAAAGGTGTCACAGAAATTTAAATTTTAATTACTGGGAGTATGAATCCCAGGCCGTCTACCAACGAGTTGCAGAAAAGTGTGCTATTTTATTAATCAGATGTTTTCAAAAAGGTTTAAGTTGAGTAAACAGGAAATAAAATTGGAGAATTTGAATAATGTAAATAAAAGCCTTGATTGGGAGTTGATTAGTTGGAAGTCCCGCTATTGTTGGATTACTCTCTAGATTAATTGATAATTAAAGGTTATCCTGCTTAGTTATCTCTTACTAGGTAAGGGAAAGTTAAACAAGTTGGGATGCTATGCCCATTCACAAGTTGCAACCCACTTAATTAAAAGAGATTGGTGTTAGTGACTAGAGGGCAAGCCAACAATAACCCAATTACAATCTTTCTTTCAAGCCTTCCAACTCAATTGGTTCCTTTCAATCAACTCCCCATCAAGTTAGGGAACTACTCGCTCATTGTGAATGTAAAATTCATAACATATGAAAAGGAATTAAAGAAAGACATTGTAAATAAAATCAAAATAATCAAATAAAAAACAAAAGTAATCCTTGTATTAAATAAATTCTAATAATATTCCAATGGTAAAATTAACAAAGCAAAGGACATGGAAGAGTAAAGCCAAGTAAAGAAAACGAACTAGAATGACGAAGTCTTGATGAGGTAATAACTCTTCTCAATATCCCAATGCAAAAAGTGATAGAAAATTAAAATCCTAAAAACTATCAATGTGTAGAGAGAAAAACCTAGAGGAGGAGTAAAAACTAGATCTAAAATTAAAACTGTGTAGAATGAATTGTTGTGTCTGGTTTCTGTATGTTCTCTGGCTCTAGTCTGCTGTTCTGGGCTGAGAACTAGGTCAAAATGGGGCCCAAAATCGCCCCCAGCGGAATCTGCAGATTATGCAGATCGCACATGTCACGCGATCGCGTCATCCATGCAGACGCGTCATTCACGTTTTTCCTTGCCACGTGTTCGCGTCATCCACGCCTCCGCGTCACTTGTGCTTTTCCATTCCGCATGGTCGCGTGAGCCATGCAGCCGCGTTACTGCGATTTCTCTTCTTTCGCGCGAACCCGTGAGCCATGCGGCCGCGTCACTTCTCGCTGGTTATCTCCTCAATTTTTTGTGTTCCTTCCATTTTTGCTAGCTTCCTTTCCAATCTCCAACTCATCCATGCACTATAGAGCCTGAAATACTTAACACACAGATCATGGCATCAAATGGGATAAAGGAGAACTAAAATGCATAATTAAAATGTCTCTAGGAAGCTGTTTTCAACCATGTAATAATTTCAGGAAGGAAATATAAATGCATGCTAAATTAATGAATAAGTGGGTAAGGTGATGACAAGTCATCATATACCCATTTTTCAAGCTAATTTTACTTGTTTTGTTAGTCTTTATGCACTTTCTTGCATCCTAAGTAAGTGATTTGGAGTGAAAATGCATAACTTCTTTAAATCAAACAACCACCATGAAATTAATGTTAACTCATGAGGTTTAAGCTAAATTTAATTGATTTTTAATTGATCTATAAGCCTTGTTAATTTAGTGATACTTGGAGTGGTTGTTTCGGTTTATTGTAGGTGAAGAAAGAAAGAAAAAAGGAAAAATGTGGCCTAAGAAAGCGTGGCCCAAGGAGAAGAAAACGTGGTCGAAGGAAGGAGAGGTGTGGCGTATGAAGGAGGAAAGCAAGCATTGCCCTCCACAAGGGCACACTGCCCTCTAGGAGGGCAACATAAGGAAACAAGGCTTGGAAGGCAACTCTGCCCTGCCCACGACAAGGGCAGAGCACAAAATTATGCCTTGGATCAAAGGAAGGAAAAACCTTGCCCTGCCCTCCACAAGGGCAGTATCGGGCCTTCATGGAAAATAAATCAAAGGAAAAAGTTTACCCTTGCTTGCCACAAGTCTCGAACACGGCACAATGAGGAAGCAAGGAACTAGGCTTCATTATGGTGCCAAGAAAGCCAAGGAAAATGGGTAGCGTGTGTAACGGCCAAGTCTCGAACACGGGACTTCAATTTGGAAACACTGCCCTGCCCTCCGCGAGGGCAGGGCAGCATTTTGTTGTGGCACGGCCAGCGCACCAAACTGGCGCACCAAGGGACGATTCGGCAGCACCAGGAGCACGCACAGGCACCAAAATGGCGCACCAGAAATTTCTGCTCTGCCCTCCGTGAGGGCAGGGCAGCATCCTGCGCACCAAGCTCGCACCACGCGCACGCACCATGGGCCAGACGCATCAATTTTCTACCCTGCCCTCCGCAAGGGCAGGGTAGCCTCCTGGAAGCAATTTTTCATGGGCCAAAAATTGAATTAAAAATCTAATTTAATTCAATTCTTCACCAAATCAAAAGCCCATCCAAATCCCAAGATCCAAGAATAGAAAGTGTATAAATAGGAGTTAGTTTGATGTAATTAGGACTTGGACTTTTGAACTTTTACATTCACCTTTTACTTGACTTTTGAATTTTGCAATTTCTTTGGAGCTTGAATTTTGCAACTTCTCTTGGTGACTTCACTGAGATTTCAGAGAATTGGGGAGGAGAATTGATCTCTCTTCTTCCTCGTTCTTGCTTGGGCACTTTTACTTTTCTTGTTTTGAGTTTTGGGTGTGAAGAATTGAGGAAATTCTGTCTCAATCTCCATTCAAAATCTCTTTAATTCCTTTCTGCACAATTGAGTTCAATTTCAATTTCCTTTACTGCTTCTTCTTCTATTTCTTGTCAATTGCTTTGTGAACTTGGATCTGGGAAGGCAATTGAGATCTAGACTTTGCTTTCTAGTCTCTCGAGACCTGAGATCCCAATTTCCTTTTGGTTCTTCTGTGAACCTTTGCTGCACTTGATTTCCTTACTATTTGAGCTCTAATTGCTTTTAATTCAATCTCTGCTCTATTAATTGTTGCAATTCAGTTCCTCTTTGCTTAGATTCTGAAATCCCATTCCTCAAATCCCTTTTACATTCAAGCAATTTATATTCCTTGCATTTTAAGTTACTGCAATTTACATTTCTTGCACTTTAAGTTTCAGTCATTTACTTTCTTGTTCTTTAAGATTCTGCAAGTTTACTTTCATGCTCTTTAATTTACTGCAATTTTCCCTTCTCCCTTTACATTCCAAGCAATTTAGCTTCTGTTAAATACAAACCACTCAACCAAAACTTAATTCGCTTGACTAAATCAACCACTAAACTAAAATTGCTCAATCCTTTAATCCCTGTGGGATCGACCTCACTCTAAGTGAGTTATTATTACTTGATGCGACCTGGTACACTTGCCGGTGAGTTTTGTGTCGGATCATTTTCCGCACATCATAAGGATCATGATAAAACCACACAATTAAACACAATATAAACCATAAAATAGTGGTTTATCAGTCGGTCCCACGAAGATTGTGGTTTCAAGCAAGCTTATGGTTGTCTTGTAGGTCTTAGTCAGGCGAAATCAGAAGGAGTTGGATTATGTAAACCTTGAATGATTATATGTCATATATGGAATTTATAGTAGAATTTAAAGCAATAATGGGAATAGAGTTGAGAGTCGGAGTTGCTTTGCCTTTCTGAATTAACTCTGGTACTACTGTCTTTTTTGCTTGTGAATGATCTTCTTCTATAGCAGGTTGTATATGATCAACACCATGGGTTGTGGTCATTGATCTCCTCTACTACAGAATGAACGCCATTGGCCGTGGCCATTCAATCTAACGAAGGGTGAAGTGCTTAGCAAGTCCTTCTCCTGGCGGTCCTACTCAAAATGCCACAAACAAGGTCAAATCTTCTGGACCAGAGAACGCTGCTTCTTTGGATTCTAGCCTATACCATGGAGACCCTAATCTCCCCGGAAATCAGCTGAACTAGTGTCTCGAGAAGTCCCCAACAAATTTGTGGATTAACTATCTGAGAGATGTATAAACATAGCTGTTGTCTCGTGCTTTTCTTCCATGTACTCACACGAACCCAAGTAGACACGGGTGCTCGTCAGGCACATTCGTCTTAATGTGATGAATAGAGCTAATTGGTCAGATCATCCTATTCACCATGATGAAGATTGGATATACATCTTAGAAGTAAATCAAACACTGATCGAAGAAGAAATAATAATACTTTTATTAATTCATAGGACTCATTAGGGCTCCTCCCCTCAACCTAGGAGGTTTAGAAACTCATATTGAAGTAAAATAAAATGCAAAACTCGAAATAATGGCTGTCCTCCCTAAAAGGTCTATGAAAATCATGTAAAATAACACTTAAATACTAAACGAATGACTAGTAAGGGTAAAATAGTCTATTTAGTGCTAAAATCTACTTCTGGGGCCCACTTAGTGAGTGTTTAGGCTGAGCTTTAATGAGATCCACATGCTGTGAGGCTCCTTGGGCATGGAACGCCAGCTACAGGGTCCTCTCTGGGCATTTGTACATTGGTCTCTGCTCTTTGGGCGCTGGACGCTTGGAAGGGGGCAGGAAGTTAGCGTTGGACGCCAGTTTTGGGCCTTCTAATCCAAAGCAAAGTATAAACTATTATATATTGCTGGAAAGATCTGGAAGTCAGATTTCCATATCCATTGATAGCGCTCCATTTGGACTTTTGTAACTCCAGGAAAGCTCTTCCGAATGCAGGCAGGTCAGATTTGGACAACATCTGTGCTGCACCAAATGCAATCCCACTCTTTGACAATTCGCACAACTAACCAGCAAGTGCACTGGGTCGTCCAAGTAATACCTTACGTGAGTAAGGGTCGATCCCATGGAGATTATTGGTTTGAAGCAAGCTATGTTTATTTTATTATTCTTAGTCAGGATATCAATTAAAATTATCAGTTGGAATTATTAGAAAAATAAAAGAGCATGAAATAAATAATTGTTACTTTAATAATGGAGAATATGTTGGAGTTTTGAAGATGCTTTGTCTTCTGAATTCCTGTAATGTAATATTCAACTCAATTCCAAAGTGCAAAGTTCCTTCCATGGCAAGCTGTATGTAGGGTGTCACCATTGTCAATGGCTACCTCCCATCCTCTCAGTGAAAACGGTCCAGATGCTCTGTCATAGCACGGCTAATCAACTGTTGGTTCTCGATCATGTTGGAATAGGATCCATTGATCCTTTTGCGTTTGTCATCACGCCCAGCAATCGCGAGTTTGAAGCTCGTCACAGCCATTCAATCCTTGAATCCTACTCGGAATACCACAGACAAGGTTTAGACTTTCTGAATCCTTAAGAGTGGCCGCCATCAATTCAAGCTTATACCACGAAGATTCTGATTAAGGAATCTAAGAGAAGCTCATTCGATCAGATGTAGAACGGAGGTGGTAGTCAGGCACACGTTCATGGATTGAGGAAGGTGATGAGTGTCACGGATCATCACCTTCTTCATAATTAAGCGCGAATGAACATCTTAGATAGGAACACACACGTTTGAATGGAGAAATAGAAACAATTGCATTAATTCATCGAGACGCTGCAGAGCTCCTCACCCCCAACAATGGAGTTTAGAGACTCATGCCGTCAAAGTGTATAAAATTCAGATCTGAAAATGTCATGAGGTACAAAATAAATCTCTAAAAGTTGTTTAAATACTAAACTAGTAACCTAGGTTTACAGAATATGAGTAAACTAAGATAATTGGTGCAGAAATCCACTTCTGGGGCCCACTTGGTGTGTGATGGGGCTGAGACTTAAGCCTCTCACGTGCTTAGGCTGTTTCTGGAGTTGAACACCAGGTTGTAATGTATTTTGGGCGTTGAACTCCAACTTGTAACCTGTTTCTGGCGCTAGACGCCAGACTGCAACATGAAACTGGCGTTGAACGCCAGTTTACGTCGTGTATCTTCGCGCAAAGTATGGACTATTATATATTGCTGGAAAGCCCTGGATGTCTACTTTCCAACCCAATTAAGAGCGCGCCAAGTGGACTCCCTTAGCTCCAAAAAATCTATTCCGAGTGCAGGGAGGTCAGGATCCAACAACACCAGCAGTCCTTTTTCAGCCTAACTCAGATTTTTGCTCAGCTCCCTCAATTTCAGCCAGAAAATACCTGAAATCACAGAAAAACACACAAACTCATAGTAAAGTCCAGAAATATGATTTTTGCCTAAAAACTAATAATATTCTACTAAAAACTAATTAAAACATACTAAAATCTACATGAAATTATCCCCAAAATGCGTATAAAATATCCGCTCATCACAACACCAAACTTAAACTATTGCTTGTCCCCAAGCAACTAGATGAACAAAATAGGATAAAAAAATTTAAGGAGCAATAAAATCTCCGAGTCTTAAGTGAAGCTCAGATTCTAATTTAAATGAGCGGGGCTAGTAGCTTTTTGTTTCTGAACAGTTTTGGCATCTCGCTTTATCCTTTGAAATTCAGAATGATTGGCATCCATAGGAACTCAGAATTTAGATAGTATTATTGATTCTCCTAGTGTAGTATGTTGATTCTTGAACACAGTTACTTTATAAGTCTTGGCCGTGGCCCTAAGCACTTTGTTTTCTAGTATTACCACCGGATACATAAATGCCACAGACACATAAATGGGTGAACCTTTTCAGATTGTGACTTAGCTTTGCTAGAGTCCCCAATTGGAGGTGTCCAGAGCTCTTAAGCACACTCTTTTGCCTTGGATCACGACTTTAACCACTCAGTCTCAAGTTCTTCACTTGGACCTACATGCCACAAGCACATGGTTAGGGACAGCTTGATTTAGCCGCTTAGGCTTGGATTTATTTCCTTGGGCCCTCCTATCCATTGATGCTCAAAGCCTTGGATCCTTTTTACCCCTGCCTTTTGGTTTTAAGGGCTATTGGCTTTTTCTGCTTGATTTTTTTTTTCGCACAGGCTTTTGCTTTTTCACTGCTTTTTCTTGCTTCAAGAATCAATTTTTTTTATTTTTCAAATCATCAATAACATTTCTCTTTTTCTTCATTCTTCCAAGAGCCAACAATTTTAACATTCATAAACAACAAGATCAAAAATATGCACTGTTCAATCATTCATTCAGAAGACAAAAAGTATTGCCACCACATATAAATAATTAGAATTTTCCTTATTAAGAACTCGAAAAAAAATATTGCCTCTTTATTCTAAAAATAAACTATTTTATTTATGTTTGATGATGATGAGAAAAATAAATTATAACTTAATTGGAATTAAAATCAAAGTAGAGATACTAATTATATTGCCTCTTTATTCTAAAAATCTATTATTTTATTTATGTTTGATGATGATGAGAAAAATAAATTATAACTTAATTGGAATTAAAATCAAAGTAGAGATACTAATTACTACTACTAATATATAACTTCTAAGGTAAATTCCTAATAAGAACAGTTATCACAGAGTTAAGGTAAAGATTAGAACTCAACGACCTTTGTTTTGGGAACTGGATGTTCCTCTAGTCTGTGGGGTGCTTGGTCCTTCAAGAGATAATTTCTGACGCTTTAGTTCCTTCAAGTCACATCCTTGCTCTTCCTGTTCCTTTAGTTGCCATGATCTTGATGAGTATTAGCTCAGTGATCATGGCGAATCACACCAAACTTAGAGGTTTGCTTGTCCTCAAGCAAAATAAAGGAAAGGAGAGGAATAATAGGAGAGGCAAATTCGAATTCAAAAGATATGATGAGTTTAAAAAGATATGAGAAGAAATAAAAAAAATCAAGAAATATGTTTAGGATTGGAAAAAGATTTATCTTTATAGATTAAGATACATTTAGTATATTTGAAAAAGGAATTTAGAAATTAGGGTTTTTAGAAATTAGGATTAAAATTTTTGGAATTGAAGGATGATATTTTGAAACATGTTTTTGCAAGAAATCATGAATTGAAATATAAAAATTAGAAAATTTGTGAAGAAAAACGAATTTTACCTCCTCCCCACCATTCTGGCGTTAAACGCCCAAACGCTGCATGTTTTGGGCGTTTAACGCCCAACGCCCAATTGCTGCTTCTCCTGGGCGTTCAACGCCCAGCTGTTGCTTCTTTCTGGCGTTGAACGCCAGGAAGTTCTTTGTCACTGGGCGTTTTTCTGAACGCCCAGGACGCTGTCAATCTGGCGTTAAACACCCAGAAGGTGCTTCTTTCTGGCGTTCAACGCCCGGAAGATGCTCCTTTCTAGTGTTTAATGCCCAGATGGCTACCCTTACTGGCGTTGAATGCCCAGTGGGTGCTTCAACGCCCAAAATGTTTCTTACTGGCTTTTTTTACGCCAGTGAGCTTCCAAATTCCCTTGTAACTTTGTGAATTCAAGCAATTGCTATTTTACCTTGAAGATACTTTGACATATACCTGTAAAAATCAATTAATTAACAAATAAACTTTGTAAATGGCTGGGTTGCCTCCCAGCAAGCGCTTCTTTATTGTCATTAGCTGGACTATTACTGAGCTTTAATCAAGCCTCAGTTTTGAGCATTCTTGCTCAAAATTGCCTTCAAGATAATGTTTGACTCTCTGTCCATTAACAATGAACTTTTTATTAGAATCATTATCCTGAAGCTCTATGTATCCATATGGTGATACGCTTGTGATCACATATGGACCTCTCCACCGGGACTTCAATTTCCTGGGGAATAATTTGAGCCTAGAATTAAATAGTAGAACTTTCTGCCCTGGCTCAAAGACTCTGGATGACAATTTCTTATCATGCCATCTTTTTGCTTTCTCTTTGTATATTTTTGCATTCTCGAAAGCATTGAGTCTAAATTCCTCTAGCTCATTTAACTGGAGCAATCGTTTTTCTCCAGCTAACTTGGCATCAAGGTTCAGGAATCTGGTTGCCTAGTAGGCCTTATGTTCCAGTTCCACTAGCAAGTGACATGCCTTTCCATACACAAGCTGGTATGGAGAGGTCCCTATAGGGGTCTTGAATGCTGTTCTGTATGCCCACAGAGCATCATCCAAGCTTCTTGCCCAATCCCTTCTACGGTTAATTACAGTCCGTTCCAGGATTCTTTTGAGTTCTCTATTTGAGACTTCAGCTTGCCCATTAGTCTGTGGGTGATATGGAGTGGCCACCCTGTGGCTAACTCTATAACGAACCAAAGCAGAATAGAGCTGTTTATTGCAGAAATGAGTGCCCCCATCACTGATTAGTACTCTACGGGTGCCAAATCTGCTGAAGATGTGTTTTTGGAGGAATTTTAACACTATTTTGGTGTCATTAGTGGGTGTAGCAATAGCTTCCACCCATTTGGATACATAATCCACTGCCACTAGAATGTAAGTCTTTGAGTATGATGGTGGGAAAGGCCCCATGAAGTCAATACCCCATACATCAAACAACTCAATCTCCAAGATCCCTTGTTGAGGCATGGCATAATTGTGAGGCAGATTGCCAGATCTTTGGCAACTGTCACAATTAAGTACAAACACTCGGGAATCTTTATTGAGAGTAGGCCAGTAGAAGCCACATTGGAGGACTCTTGTGGCTGTTCGCTCACTTCCAAAATGTCCTCCATACTGTGATCCATGGCAGTGCCATAGGATCCTCTGCGCTTCTTCTTTAGGCACACATCTACGGATTACTCCGTCTGCACATCTCTTGAAGAGATATGGTTCATCCCAAAGATAGTACTTTGCATCTGTGATCAATTTCTTTGATTGCTGCCTACTGTACTCTTTGGGTATGAACCTCACTGCCTTGTAGTTTGCAATGTCTTCAAACCATGGCACTTCCTGGATGGCAAAGAGTTGCTCATCCGGAAAGGTTTCAGAGATCTCAGTAAGAGGGAGGGATGACCCTTCTACTGGTTCTATTCGGGAAGGTGATCTGCTACTTGGTTTTCTGTCCCTTTTCTGTCTGTTATTTCTATATCAAATCTTGCAGAAGCAACACCCATCTGATAAGTCTGGGTTTTGAATCCTGCTTTGTGAGTAGATATTTAAGAGCAACATGATCAGTATACACAATCACTTTTGATCCTACTAAATAGGATCTAAACTTGTCAATGGCGTAAACCACTGCAAGCAGCTCTTTTTCTGTAGTTGTGTAATTCTTCTGTGCGTCATTTAAAACACGACTAGCATAGTAAATGACGTGCAGAAGCTTGTCATGTCTCTATCCCAACACTGCACCAATGGCATGGTCACTGGCATCACACATTAATTCAAATGGTAATGTCTAGTCTGTTACAGAGATGACTGGTGCTGTGACCAGCTTAGCTTTCAGAGTCTCAAATGCCTGCAGACACTCCTTATCAAAGATAAATGGTGTGTCAGCAGCTAGCAGATTACTTAGAGGTTTGGCAATTTTTGAAAAATCCTTTATAAACCTCCTATAGAATCCTGCATACCCCAGAAAGCTTCTGATTATCAGATAAAATAGAGAGCATGCACCTTTGAAAGGTTGCAGGTGCATTGCACAGACCAAATGGCATCCTTCTATATGCAAATACTCCGGATGGACATGTGAATGCTGTTTTCTATTTATCCTGGGGATCCACTGTAATTTGATTATAATCTGAATATCCATCCAGGAAGCAGTAGTATTCATGACCTGCCAGTCTTTCTAGCATCTGGTCTATGAATGGTAAAGGAAAATGATCCTTTCTGGTGGCTGTATTGAGCCTTCTGTAATCAATACACATACGCCACCCTGTAACTGTTCTTGTAGGAACCAGTTCATTTTTTTCATTATGGACCACTGTCATGCCACCTTTCTTAGGGACGACTTGGACAGGGCTTACCCAGGGGCTATCAGAAATAGGATAAATAATCCCAGCCTCTAGTAATTTAGTGACCTCTTTCTGCACCACCTCCTTCATGGCTGGATTCAGCCGCCTTTGTGGTTGAACCACTGGCTTAGCGTCACCCTCCAATAGGATCTTGTGCATGCATCTGGCTGGGCTAATGCCCTTAAGATCACTAATGGACCACCCAAGAGCTGTCTTGTGTGTCCTTAGCACTTGAATTAGTGCTTCCTCTTCCTGTGGCTCTAAGGTAGAGCTTATGATTACAGGAAAGGTATCACCTTCTCCCAGAAATGCATATTTCAGGGATGGTGGTAATGGTTTGAGCTCGGGTTTGGGAGGTTTTTCCTCTTCCTGAGGGATTTTCAGAGGTTCTATTATTCTCTCTGGTTCCTCCAGATCAGGTTGAACATCTTCAAAGATATCCTCTAGCTCTGATTCGAGACTCTCAGCCATATTGTCCTCTTTTACCAGAGAGTCAATAATATCAACGCTCATGCAGTCATTTTGGGTGTCTAGATGTTGCATGGCCTTGACAACATTCAACTTGAACTCATCCTCATTGACTCTCAGGGTTACTTCCCCCTTTTGAACATCAATAAGGGTTCGGCCAGTTGCTAGGAAAGGTCTTCCCAGAATGAGAGTTGTACTCTTGTGCTCCTCCATTTCCAGCACCACAAAGTCAGTGGGAAAGGCAAATGGCCCAACCTTGACAATCATATCTTCAATCACGCCTGATGGGTATTTAATGGAGCCATCAGCAAGTTGAAGACATATCCGGGTTGATTTGACTTCTTCAGTCAAACCAAGCTTTGTGATAATAGATGCAGGTATTAGGTTGATACTTGCCCCAAGATCACATAGAGCTTGCTTGGTACAATTACCCTCTAATGTGCATGGTATCATAAAGCTCCTGGGGTCTTTAAGCTTCTCAGGTAAGCTTTTCAGAATGACTGCACTGCATTCTTCAGTGAGGTAAACTTTTTCAGTTTCTCTCCAATCCTTCTTATGACTTAAGATCTCTTTCATGAACTTAGCATAAGAGGGTATTTGCTAAAGTGCCTCTGCAAACGGAATCTTTATTTTAAGAGTCCTGAGGTAGTCTGCAAAGCGGGCAAATTGCTTATCCTGTTCCGCTTGGCGGAGTTTTTGAGGATAAGGCATTTTGGCTTTGTATTCTTCAACCTTAGTTGCTGCAGGTTTATTGCCTACAGATGTGGATTGGGAAGCCTTTTTAGAAGGGTTGTTATCAGCACTTGTATGTGTCTGATCCCCCACTGGCATTTGAATACCAGGGGTGGAAGCTAGAGTGGCGTTAGACGCCAGCTCCTTATCTGTTTCTGGCGTCGGAACGCCAGAACTGTGCTCCCTTGGGCGTTCAACGCCAAATCCTTGCTTGTTTCTGGCGTTGAACGCCAGGAATGAGCATGGTTTGGGCGTTCAACACCAGCATTATTCCTCTCTGGGCTCTGATTGTCCTCAGGGGGATTTTGAGTAGTCATTTGTTCATTTCTTGGCTTCCTGCTGCTTTGAAGTGAGGTATTTAATGTTTTCCCACTTCTTAATTGAACTGCTTGGCATTCTTCTGTTATTTATTTTGACAGTTGCTTTTCTGTTTGCTTTAACTGTACTTCCATATTCCTGTTAGCCATTCTTGTTTCTTGTAGTATTTCCTTGAATTCGGCTAGCTGCTGAGTTAGAAAATCCAGCTGCTGATTGAATTCATTAGCCTGATCCACAGGACTGAGTTCAGCAGTTACTGTTTTAGCTTCTTCTTTCATGGAAGATTCACTGCTTAGGTACAGATGCTGATTTTTAGCAACTGTATCAATAAGCTCTTGAGCTTCTTCAATTGTTTTTCTCATATGTATAGATCCACCAGCCGAGTGATCTAGAGAAATCTGAGCTTTTTCTGTAAGCCCATAGTAGAAAATGTCTAGTTGCACCCACTCTGAAAACATTTTAGAGGGGCATTTTCTCAGCATCTCTCTGTATCTCTCCCAAGCATCATAAAGAGATTCATTGTCTCCTTGTTTGAAGTCTTGGATGCTCAGCCTTAGCTGTGTCATTCGTTTTGGAGGAAAATAGTGATTCAGGAATTTTTCTGACAGCTGTTTCCATGTCCTTATGCTGTTCTTAGGTTGGTTATTTAACCACCTCTTAGCTTGATCTTTTACAGCAAATGGAAATACTAATAATCTGTAGACGTCCTGATCTACTTCTTTATCATGTACTGTGTCAGCAATTTGTAAAAATTATGCCAGAAACTCTGTAGGTTCTTCCTGTGGAAGACCGGAATACTGGCAACTTTGCTGCACCATGATAATGAGTTGAGGATTCAACTCAAAGCTACTAACTCCAATGGAGGGTATACAGATATTACTCCCATATGAAGCAGTAGTAGGGTTAGCATATGACCCCAGAGTCCTCCTGGACTATTCATTTCCACTTAGTTCCATGATGGAGCAAGGGAGATGGTATGGATGTTGATATTGTCTATTTTATTATAAAAATAATTTTTGAAATAATAAAAGAAAATAAAAACCGAAATAAAAATAAAATAAATAAAGAAAGAAAATTAAAAATTAAAATTTATAAAAATTTGAAAAAGTTTATGAAGATTTTCGAAAAAGTAAGGAAGGAGAAAGTGGTTAGGATATTTTTGAAAAAGATATATATATATATATATATATATATATATATATATATATATATATTAAAAGGGATAAGATTTGAAAAATTTTGAAATTGAAATCTGAATTTTTAAAAAAAAAAATTTCGAAAAAGTAGCTTAAAAATAGTTAGAAAAGATATTTTTTTGAATTTTGAATTTTATGATGAAAGAGAAAAACACATAAAAGACACAAGACTTAAAATTTTTAGATCTAATGCTCCTTATTTTCGAAAATTTTGGAGGGAAAACACCAAGGAGCACCAAACTTAAAAATTTTAAGATCAAAACACAAGAAAGACTCAAGAACACCTTGAAGATTCACAAGAATACCAAGAACAAAAGAAAGAACACCAAACTTAAAATTTTTAGAAGACTTTAATAAAATTTTCGAAAATTATGAAAAGATTAACAAGAAAACACCAAACTTAAAGTTTGGCACAAGATTAAATCAAGAAAATTTATTTTTGAAAAAGATTGATAAAAAAAGATACCCAATTACCAAGAACATAGACCAACGCTCTAGCCAATTGGGCAGTAAATGTAACACTTGTTCTGAATAGGTATATTCCTTTTGGAAGATTAATGCTTTAAAAAGAACACAAGTGAAACAAGAAAAGACACAGAACAAGAAAAATTAGAGATCAAACAGGAAAAATAAACAAGAACAACTTGAAGATCAAGGAAGAACAAAGAACACTTATATGAAAATATTAAAGGAAAATATAAAATATGCAATTAACACCAAACTTATAACAAGACACTAGACTCAAAGAAAAATTAAAAATTAATAAAGAAAAATAATTTTTTTGTAAAGAAAATAAAAGACTCTGACCCAATTGCCAAAATCTTCCTAATCTAAGAAATAAAATAAACCTTTAGTTGTTCAAACTCAAACAATCCCTGGCAACGGCGCCAAAAACTTGGTGCACGAAATGCAATCCCACTCTTTGACAAATCGCACAACTAACCAGCAAGTGCACTGGGTCGTCCAAGTAATACCTTACGTGAGTATGGGTCGATCCCACGGAGATTATTGGTTTGAAGCAAGCTATGTTTATTTTATTATTCTTAGTCAGGATATCAATTAAAATTATCAGTTGGAATTATTAGAAAAATAAAAGAGCGTGAAATAAATAATTGTTACTTTAATAATGGAGAATATGTTGGAGTTTTGGAGATGCTTTGTCTTCTGAATTCCTGTAATGTAATATTCAACTCAATTCCAAAGTGCAAAGTTCCTTCCATGGCAAGCTGTATGTAGGGTGTCACCATTGTCAGTGGCTACCTCACATCCTCTCAGTGAAAATGGTCCAGATTCTCTGTCACAGCACGGCTAATCAGCTGTTGGTTCTCGATTATGTTGGAATAGGATCCATTGATCCTTTTGCGTTTGTCATCACACCCAGCAATCGTGAGTTTGAAGCTCATCACAGCCATTCAATCCTTGAATCCTACTCGGAATACCACAGACAAGGTTTAGACTTTCCGGATCCTCAAGTGTGGCCGCCATCAATTCTAGTTTATACCACGAAGATTCTGATTAAGGAATCTAAGAGAAGCTCATTCAATCAGATGTAGAACGGAGGTGGTAGTCAGGCACACGTTCATGGATTGAGGAAGGTGATGAGTGTCACGGATCATCACCTTCTTCATAATTAAGCGCGAATGAACATCTTAGATAGGAACACACACGTTTGAATGGAGAAATAGAAACAATTGCATTAATTCATCGAGACGCTACAGAGATCCTCACCACCAACAATAGAGTTTAGAGACTCATGCCATCAAAGTGTATAAAATTCAGATCTGAAAATGTCATGAGGTACAAAATAAATCTCTAAAAGTTGTTTAAATACTAAGCTAGTAACCTAGGTTTACATAATATGAGTAAACTAAGATAATTGGTGCAGAAATCCACTTCTGGGGCCCACTTGGTGTGTGCTAGGGCTGAGACTTAAGCCTCTCACGTGCTTGGGCTGTTTCTGGAGTTGAACGCCAGGTTGTAACGTGTTTTGGGCGTTGAACTCCAACTTGTAACCTGTTTCTGGCGCTGGACGCCAGACTGCAACATGAAACCGGCGTTGAACGCCAGTTTACGTCGTGTATCTTCGCGCAAAGTATGGACTATTATATATTGCTGGAAAGCCCTGGATGTCTACTTTCCAACCCAATTGAGAGCGCGTCAATTAGACTCCTGTAGCTCCAAAAAATCTATTCCGAGTGCAGGGAGGTAAGGATCCAACAGCATCAGTAATCCTTTTTCAACCTAACTCAGATTTTTGCTCAGCTCCCTCAATTTCAGCCAGAAAATACCTGAAATCACAGAAAAACACACAAACTCATAGTAAAGTCTAGAAATATGATTTTTGCCTAAAAACTAATAATATTATACTAAAAACTAATTAAAACATATTAAAATCTACATGAAATTACCCCCAAAAAGCATATAAAATATCCGCTCATCAATCTGCATTGCTTTTTCTGTCTCTGAATCAGAGTTCTGCTCCAGCTCCTCAATTTCATCCAGAAAATACCTGAAATTGTACAAAAACACAAAAACACATAGTAGAATCTAAAAATGTGATTTTAACACTAAAACCTATAAAAACATAATAAAAACTAAATAAAAACTACTAAAAACATTATGAAAATGATGTCAAAAAGCGTATAAAATATCCGCTCATCACAACACCAAACTTAAACCGTTGCTTGTCCCCAAGAAACTAAAAACACAGTCGGATGGAAAAGAAAATTAAGATATAATAAATTTCTAAGTTTTAAATGAAGCTTTGTTACAATCAGATGAGCGGGACTTAGTAGCTTGTTGCTTCTGAATAGTTTTAGAATCTCAGTATCCATTGAAACTTAGAGATGTTGGCATCCTTAGGAACTTAGAATCTAGATAATATTATTGACTCTCCTAGTTAAGCTTATTTTGATTCTTGAACACAGCTTTCAGAGTCTTGGCCGTGACCCTAAGCACTCTGTTTTCCAGTATTACCACCGGATACATTCATGCCACAGACACTTTACCTGGGTGAACCTTTTTAGATTGTGACTCAGCTTTGCTAGAGTCCCCAGATAGAGGTGTCCAGAGTTCTTAAGCACACTCTTTTTGCTTTGGTGCACGAATTTAACTGCTCAGTCTCAAGCTTTTCGTTGTGCGTGTTGCTTAATCTAGACGAAACAAAGAAAAAACTCCACCTATATTACACTTGCGGTACATAGCCGGTCCCAAGCCCAGATAAAGGAGGAGGGTTATGTTAGGTCTTCGGCAACCAACATAAAAATATAGCCGAACCCCCATGACAAACCTTCACGCCACAAGCACATGGCTAGGGACAACTTGATTTAGCCGTTTAGGCAAGGATTTTATTCCTTTGGGCCCTCCTAACCACTGATGCTCAAAGCCTTTGGCCCTTTTACCCTTGCCTTTTAGTTTAAAGGGTTATTGGCGTGAAGAAAAATAACAGGAAAGGGGTGTAAAAGAGAACGAATACACCTGAATGATGGTGGCTAGAGCTCCTCCTTGAGGATCCCATGTAATGTTTGCTCTCTTCTATATCACTCCTTTATCCTTGTTAAGGCTGCTGGTGCACGAAATCTTAATCTCAATATCAAAATCAAAATTTCTTATGATCTCGTACCACTAACCAGCAAGTGCACTGGGTCGTCCAAGTAATACCTTACGTGAGTAAGGGTCGATCCCACAGAGATTATTGGTTTGAAGCAAGCTATATTTATTTTATTAATCTTAGTCAGGAGGCCAGTAAGATTATTTGGATTTAATTGTAAGAAGTCAAAGTGTTTAAAATTATTAGAAAAATAAAAGAGAATCAAAGCGTTACTTGTTGTTCAGCAATGAGAAATATGTTGGAGTTTTGGAGATGCTTTGTCCTCTGAACTTCAACTCTTCCTTGAAATCCTTTTCCACACGCAAAATCCCTTCTATGGCAAGCTCTATGTAGGGTGTCACCGTTGTCAATGGCTACTTCCCATCCTCTCAGTGAAAACGTTCCTATGCTATGTCACAGCACGGCTAATCATCTGTCGGTTCTCAATCAGGTTGGAATAGAATCCATTGATTCTTTTGCGTTTGTCACTAACGCCCAGCCTTCAGGAGTTTGAAGCTCGTCACAGTCATTCAATCCCGGAATCCTACTCAGAATACCACAGACAAGGTTTAGACTTTCCGGATTCTCATGAATGCCGCCATCAATTCGGCTTATACCACGAAGATTCTGAGTAATGAATCTAAGAGATACTCATTTAATCTGATGTAGAACGGAGGTGGTTGTCAGACACACGTTCATGGACTGAGGAAGGTGATGAGTGTCACGGATCATCACCTTCTCCATAATTAAGCGCGAATGAACATCTTAGATAAGAACAAGCGTGTTTGAATGGAAAATAAAGGAATTGTATTAATTCATCGAGACGTTGCAGAGCTCCTCACCCCCAACAATGGAGTTTAGAGACTCATGCCGTCAAAAAGTATGTAATTCAGATCTGAAAATGTCATGAGGTACAAGATAAGTCTCTAAAAGTTGTTTAAATAGTAAACTAGTAACCTAGGTTTACAGAATATGAGTAAACTAAGATAATTGGTGCAGAAATCCACTTCTGAGGCCCACTTGGTGTGTGCTGGGGCTGAGACTAAAGCTATCCACGAGTAGAGGCTTTTCTTGGAGTTAAACTCCAAGTTATGACGTGTTTTGGGCGTTCAACTCCGGATCATGACGTTTTTCTGGCGTTTAACTCCAGACAGCAGCATGTACTTGGCGTTCAACGCCACGTTACGTCGTCTATCTTCGCGCAAAGTATGGACTATTATATATTGCTGGAAAGCTCTGGATGTCTATTTTTCAACGCCGTTAAGAGCGCGCCAATTGGACTCTTGTAGCTCCAGAAAATTCATTTCGAGTGCAGGGAGGTCAAGATCCAACAGCATCAGCAGTCCTTTTTCAGTCTAAGTCAGATTTTTGCTCAGCTTCCTCAATTTCAGCCAGAAAATACCTGAAATCACAGAAAAATACACACACTCATAGTAAAGTCCAGAAATATGATTTTTGCTTAAAAACTAATAAAATTCTATTAAAAACTAATTAAAACATACTAAAATCTACATGAAATTACCCCCAAAAAGCGTATAAAATATCCGCTCATCACAACACCAAACTTAAACTGTTGCTTGTCCTCAAGCAACTAGATAAATAAAATAGGATGAGAGAAATTAAGAAGTAATAATATCTAAGAGTTTTAAATGGAGCTCAGGTTCTTTTAGATGAGCGGGCTTGTAGCTTTTTGTTTCTGAACAGTTTTGGCATCTCCCTTTATCTTTTGAATTTCAGAATGATTGGCATCCATAGGAACTCAGAATTCAGATAGTATTATTGATTCTCCTAGTGTAGTATGTTGATTCTTGAACACAGTTATTTTATGAGTCTTGGCCGTGGCCCTAAGCACTTTGTTTTCCAGTATTACCACCAGATACATAAATGCCACAAACATATGACTAGGTGAACCTTTTTCAGATTGTGACTTAGCTTTGCTAGAGTCCCCAGTCAGAGGTGTCCAGAGCTCTTGAGCACACTCTGTTTGCCTTGGATCACGACTTTAACCACTCAGTCTCAAGTTTGTAACTTGGACCTTCATGCCACAAGCACATGGTTAGGGACAGCTTGATTTAGCCGCTTAGGCCTGGATTTAGTTTCCTTGGGCCCTCCTATCCATTGATGCTCAAAGCCTTGGATCCTTTTTTTACCCTTGCCTTTTGGTTTTAAGGGCTGTTTGGCTTTTATTCCTTTTGATTCAAATTTTTTTTTTACTGCTTTTTCTTGCTTCAAGAATCAATTTCATGATTTTTCAGATCATCAATAATATTTTTCGTGTTCCTCATTCTTTCAGGAGCCAATATTCATCAAATTCAAAGTACAAGTTATGCACTGTTCAAGCATTCATTCAGAGAACAAAAAGTATTGCCACCACACATAATTAATTATAATTTTTATTATTAAGAACTCGAAAAATATAGATTACTTCTTTATTCTAAAAAAAATCTACTACTTTATTCATGCCTGATGATGATGAGAAAAATAAATTATAGCTTAATTGGAAATAAAATCAAAATAGATATACTAATTACTACTACTAAATATCTCCTAAGGTAAATTTCTATAATAATACTATCACTAAGTTAAAGCAGAAAAATTGGAACTCAGCAACCTGTTGTTTTGAGGAGTAGATGTTCCTCTAATCTGTGGGGTGCTTTTCAAGGATTAATTTTTGGCGCTTTAGCTCCCTTAGATCACGCCCTTGCTCTTCCTGTTCCTTAAGCAGTTTGCAAAGCATGCTACTTTGATTGTTCTGTTCTTCCTTTATTTGGTCCATAGCTTCTTGCAATTTGGAAATAGAAGCCTCAAGATGTTCCCAATATTCGAATTGAGGCAGTTCTGGGAGGGCTTCCTGTGCTCTCCTCTTGGCTGAATCATCTTGTTGCTGTTGTCTGACCATTGATATTCCAGTGATTGGCCTCTCAACTGGAATATACTCTGTTATTCCCATCTTCACTCCGGCATCTTTGCAGAGTATAGAAATTAAGCTTGGATAGGCCAATTTGGCGTCCTTGGAATTCCTGTTTGCTATTTTGTATAGCTCACATGAGATCAGTTGATGGACTTCTACCTCTTTTCCCAACATGATGCAGTGAATCATTACTGCTCTTTTAATGGTAACTTCAGAACGGTTGCTGGTGGGCAATATGGAACGCCCAATGAAATCTAGCCAGCCTCTGGCTACTGGTTTTAGATCTTCTCTTTTGAGTTGAATTGGGGTGTCAGTGGTGCTAGTGGTCCACCTGACTTCAGGGATGCATATATCCTCTAGAATCTTGTCTAGACCTTTATTTACCCGCATCATTCTCCTATTAAAGGAGTCTGGGTCATCTTTCAGTTGAGGAATCTTAAATATCTCCCTGATCTTGTCAGGATGGGTATGAACAATCTTTCCTCTGACTAAGGTCCGATGGTCATAGAGAGCAGCTCCAATTATTCTTTGCCTGTCTGTCTGCCATAGATTAGCATAGAACTCTTGAACCATGTTCCTTCCCACTTTCGTTTCAGGATTGGCCAGAATTTCCCAATTCCTGTTTCAAATTTGCTCTTGGATCTCCGGATATTCATCTTCTTTCAGATCAAATTTGACTTCCGGGATCACTGATCTGTGACTCATTATTTTGTAGTAATGGTCTGAATGTTCTTTAGTTAAGAACTTCCCTTGATTCCAAAGTGGCTTTGGAGTACTCTCTTTCTTGCCTCTTGAGGTGGGTTGTTTTCCTTTAGGAGCCATGATCTTGATGAGTATGTTTTTGTGATCACGGATAACCACACCAAACTTAGAGTTTTGCTTGTCCTCAAGCAAAAGAGAAGAAAGAAGAGGGATAGGAGGAGAGCAAGTGTTGCAAGATGATGATGAGTGGGGCGCCGAACTCAATATATAGGGAGGGGTGGGAAATTTCGAAAATAAGAAAAGAATAAGATAGAAGATATGATTTAGAAAAGATAGATATGATAAGAAAAAGATATAGTTAAAAAAAGAAAGATATGAACAATAATTAAAAAGATAAATCTGAATTTTTAATTTTGAAAAAGATTTTAAAAAGATAATTGAGTTTTAAAAACAAACTTAAAAGAGTTAGATTGGATTGGAAAACAATTTGTCCTTATGGATTAAGATATATTTGAAATTTTTGAAAAAGGAATTTTAGAAATTAGGGTTCTTAGAGAACTAATTTGATTTGAAGGATGACATTTTGAAACATGTTGATGCAAGAAATTATGAATTGAAACATAAAAATTTAGAAAATTTGTAAAAAAAATGAATTTTACCTCCTCCCCACCATCCTGGCGTTAAACGCCCAAATGCTGCATGTTTTGGGCGTTTAACGCCCAAATGTTGCTTCTCCTGGGCGTTCAACGCCCAGCTGATGCATCTTTCTGGCGTTGAACGCCAGGAAGTCCTTTGTTACTGGGCATTTTTCTGAATGCCCAGGATGCTGTCAATCTGGCGTTAAACGCCCAGAAGGTGCTTCTTTCTGGCGTTTAACGCCCAGAAGATGCTCCTTTCTGGCGTTTAACGCCCAGATGGCTACCCTTACTGGCGTTGAACGCCCAGTGGGTGCTTCTTTTGGGCGTTCAACGCCCAAAATGTTTCTTACTGGCCTTTTTTCACCAGTGAACTTCCAAATTCCCCTTTAACTTTGTGAATCCAATCAATTGCTATTTTACCATGAGGATATTTTGACCTATACCTGTAAAAATCAACAGAAACAAATAAAATTAAATTTTGTGATTGGCTGGGTTGCCTTCCAACAAGCGCTTCTTTAATGTCATTAGCTGGACTATTACTGAGTTTTAATTAAGTCTCAGTTTTGAGCATTCTTGCTCAAAATTGCCTTCAAGATAATGTTTAACTCTCTGTCCATTAACAATGAACTTTTTGTTAGAGTCATTATCCTGAAGCTCTATGTATCCATATGGTGATACGTTTGTAATGACATATGGACCTCTCCACCGGGATTTTAATTTCCCGGGGAATAATTTGAGCCTAGAATTAAATAGCAGAACTTTCTGCCCCGGCTCAAAGACTCTGGATGACAATTTCTTATCATGCCATCTTTTCGCTTTCTCTTTGTAAATCTTTGCATTCTCGAAAGCATTGAGTCTAAATTCCTCTAGCTCATTTAACTGGAGCAATCTTTTTTCTCCAGCTAACTTGGCATCAAGGTTTAGGAATCTGGTTGCCCAATAGGCCTTGTGTTCCAGTTCCACTGGCAAGTGACATGCCTTTCCATACACAAGCTGGTATGGAGAGGACCCTATAGGGGTCTTGAATGCTGTTCTGTATGCCCACAGAGCATCATCCAAGCTTCTTGCCCAATCCCTTCTACGGTTAATTACAGTCCGTTCCAGGATTCTTTTGAGTTCTCTATTTGAGACTTCAGCTTGCCCATTAGTTTGTGGGTGATATGGAGTAGCTACCCTGTGGCTAACTCCATAACGCACCAGAGTAGAGTAAAGCTGTTTATTGCAGAAATGAGTGCCCCCATCACTGATTAACACTCTAGGGATACCAAATCTACTGAAGATGTGTTTCTGGAGGAATTTTAACACTGTTTTAGTGTCATTGGTGGGTGTTGCAATAGCCTCCACCCATTTGGATACATAATCCACTGCCACCAGAATATAAGTGTTTGAGTATGATGGTGGGAAGGGTCCCATGAAGTCAATGCCCCATACATCAAACTACTCAATCTCCAAGATCCCTTGTTGAGGCACGGCGTAACTGTGAGGTAGATTGCCAGATCTTTGGCAACTGTCACAATTAAGTACATACACTCGGGAGTCTTTATAGAGAGTAGGCCAGTAAAAGCCACATTAGAGGACTCTTGTGGCTATTCGCTCACTTCCAAAATGTCCTCCATACTGTGATCCATGGCAGTGCCATAGGATCTTCTGTGCTTCTTCCTTAGGCACACATCTACGGATTACTCCGTCTGCACATCTCTTAAAGAGATACGGCTCATCCCAAAGATAATACTTTGCATCCGTGATCAGCTTCTTTATTTGCTGTCTACTGTACTCTTTGGGTATAAATCTCACTGCCTTGTAGTTTGCAATGTCTGCAAACCATGGCACTTCCTGGATGGCAAAGAGTTGCTCATCCGGAAAGGTTTCAGAGATCTCAGTGAGAGGGAGGGACGCCCCTTCCACTGGTTCTATTCGGGACAGGTGATCTGCTACTTGATTCTCTGTTCCTTTTCTGTCTCTTATTTCTATATCAAACTCTTGCAGAAGCAGCACCCATCTTATAAGTCTGGGTTTTAAATCCTGCTTTGTGAGTAGATATTTAAGAGCAGCATGATCTGTATACACAATCACTTTTGATCCTACTAAATAGGATCTGAATTTGTCAATGGCGTAAACCACTGCAAGTAGCTCTTTTTCTGTGGTTGTGTAATTCTTCTGTGCGTCATTTAAAACACGGCTGGCATAGTAAATGACGTGCAGAAGCTTGTCATGCCTTTGTCCCAACACTGCACCAATGGCATGGTCACTGGCATCACACATTAATTCAAATGGTAATGTCCAGTCTGGTGCAGAGATGATTGGTGCTGTAACCAATTTAGCTTTCAGAGTCTCAAATGCTTGCAGACACTCTTTATCAAAGATAAATGGCTTGTCAGCAGCTAGCAGGTTGCTCAGAGGTTTGGCAATTTTTGAAAAATCCTTTATAAACCTCCTGTAGAATCCTGCATGCCCCAAAAAGCTTCTGATTGCCTTAACATTGGCAGGTGGTGGTAGTTTTTCAATTACCTCTACCTTAGCTTGATCCACCTCTATCCCCTTGTTCGAGATTTTGTGCCCAAGGACAATTCCTTCTGTCACCATAAAGTGACACTTCTCATAGTTTAAAACCAGGTTAGTCTCTTGGCATCTCTTTAGAACAAGTGCTAAATGGTTAAGGCAGGAGCTGAATGAGTCTCCAAACACTGAAAAGTCATCCATGAAGACTTCCAGAAATTTTTCCACCATATCAGAGAAAATTGAGAGCATGCACCTCTGAAAGGTTGCACGTGCATTGCACAGGCCAAATGGCATCCTTCTGTATGCAAATACTCCAGATGGGCATGTGAATGCCGTTTTTTCCTGATCCTGGGGATCTACTGCAATTTGATTATAACCTTAATATCCATCCAGGAAGCAGTAGTATTCATGACCTGCTAGTCTTTCTAGCATCTGGTCTATGAATGGTAAAGGAAAATGATCCTTTCTGGTGGCTGTATTGAGCCTTCTGTAATCAATACACATACGCCACCCAGTAACTGTTCTTGTAGGAACCAGTTCATTTTTTTCATTATGAACCACTATCATGCCACCTTTCTTAGGGACGACTTGGACAGGGCTCACCCAGGGGCTGTCAGAAATAGGATAAATAATCCCAGCCTCTAGTAACTTAGTGACCTCTTTCTGCACTACTTCCTTCATGGCTGGGTTCAGCCGCCTTTGTGGTTGAACCACTGGCTTGGCGTCACCTTCCAGTAAGATCTTGTGCATGCATCTAGCTGGGCTAATGCCCTTAAGATCACTGATGGACCACCCAAGAGCTGTCTTGTGTGTCCTTAGCACTTGAATTAGTGCTTCCTCTTCCTGTGGCTCTAAGGTAGAGCTTATGATTACAGGAAAGGTATCACCTTCTCCCAGGAATGCATATTTTAGGGAAGGTAGTAATGGTTTGAGCTCGGGTTTAGGAGGTTTCTCCTCTTCCTGAGGGATTTTCAGAGGTTCTACTATTCTCTCTGACTCCTCCAGATCAGGCTGAACGTCTTTAAAGATGTTCTCTAGCTCTGATTCGAGACTCTCAGCCGTATTGACCTCCCTTACCAGAGAGTCAATAATATCAACACTCATGCAGTCATTTGGGGTGTCTGGATGTTGCATGGCTTTGACAACATTTAACTTGAACTCCTACTCATTGACTCTCAAGGTCACTTCCCCTTTTTGGACGTCAATGAGGGTTCGGCCAGTTGCTAGGAAAGGTCTTCCTAGAATAAGAGTTGCACTCTTGTGCTCCTCCATTTCCAGCACCACAAAGTCGGTAGGAAAGGCAAATAGCCCAACCTTGACAATCATGTCCTCAATCACGCCTGATGGGTATTTAATGGAGCCATCAGCAAGTTGAAGACATATCCTGGTTGGTTTGATTTCTTCAGTTAAACCAAGCTTTCTGATAGTAGATGCAGGTATTAGGTTGATACTTGCCCCAAGATCACATAAAGCTTGCTTGGTGCAAGTGCCCTCTAATGTGCATGGTATTATAAAGCTCCTAGGATCTTTAAGCTTCTCAGGTAAGCTTTTCAGAATGACTGCACTGCATTCTTCAGTGAGGTAAACTTTTTCAGTTTCCCTCCAATCCTTCTTGTGACTTAAGATCTCTTTCATGAACTTAGCATAAGATGGTATTTGCTCAAGTGCTTCTGCAAATGGAATCTTTATTTCAAGAGTCCTGAGATAGTCTGCAAAGTGGGCAAATTGCTTATCCTGTTCCGCTTGGCGGAGTTTTTGAGGATAAGGCATTTTGGCTTTGTATTCCTCAACCTTAGTTGCTGCAGGTTTATTACCTATAGAAGTGGGTTGGGAAGCCTTTTTAGAAGGGTTGTTATCAGCACTTGTATGTGACTGATCCCCCACTGGTATTTGAATGCCAGGGGTGGAAGCTGGAGTGGTGTTAGACGCCACCTCCTTGTTTGTTACTAGCGTTTGAACGCCAGAACCATGCTCCCTTTGGGCATTCAACGCCGGATTCATGCTTGTTTCTGGCGTTGAACGCCAGGAATGAGCATGGTCTGGGCGTTCAGCGCCAGCTTTATTCCTCTCTGGGCTCTGTCTGTCCTCAGAGGGATTTTGATTAGCCATTTGTTCATTTCTTGGTTTCCTGCTGCTTTGAAGTGAGGTATTTAATGTTTTCCCACTTCTTAATTGAACTGCTTGACATTCTTCTGCTATTTGTTTTGACAGTTGCTTTTCTGTCTGCTTTAATTGTTCTTCCATATTCCTGTTAGCCATTCTTATTTCCTATAATATTTCCTTGAATTCGGCTAGCTGCTGAGTTAGAAAGTCTAATTGCTGATTGAATTCATTAGCCTGATCCACCGGACTGAGCTCAGCAGTTACTATTTTAGCTTCTTCTTTCATGGAAGATTCACTGCTTAGGTACAGATGTTGATTTCTGGCAACTGTATCAATAAGCTCTTGAGCTTCTTCAATTGTTTTTCTCATATGTATAGATCCACCAGCTGAGTGGTCTAGAGAAATCTGAGCTTTTTCTGTAAGCCCATAGTAGAAGATGTCTAATTGCACCCATTCTGAAAACATTTCAGAGGGGCATTTTCTTAGCATCTCTCTGTATCTTTCCCAAGCATCATAAAGAGATTCATTATCTCCTTGTTTGAAGCCTTGGATGCTTAGCCTTAGCTGTGTCATCCGTTTTGGGGGGAAATAGTGATTCAGGAATTTTTCTGACAGCTGCTTCCATGTTTTTATGCTGTTCTTAGGCTGGTTATTTAACCACCTCTTAGCTTGATCTTTTACAGCAAATGGAAACAGTAATAATCTGTAGACATCCTGATCCACTTCCTTATCATGTACTGTGTCAGCAATTTGCAAAAATTGTGCCAGAAACTCTGTAGGTTCTTCATGTGGGAGACCAGAATACTGACAGTTTTGCTGCACCATGATAATGAGCTGAGGATTCAACTCAAAGCTACTAACTCCAATGGAGGGTATACAGATACTACTCCCATATGAAGCAGTAGTGGGGTTAGCATATGACCCCAGAGTCCTCTTGGACTGTTCATTCCTACTTGCTTCCATGATGGAATACAAGGGATAATTTATATGTTGATATTATTATTTTTTTTTGAATTAAATTTTTTTTATAAAATAAAATAAAAAAACGAAATAAATAAAAGAAATTGGAATTATTTTGAAATTGAAATTTGAATTTTTATATAAAATTTTCGAAAAATGTAGTTCAAAATTAGTTAGAAAATATAATTTTTTTGAATTTTGAATTTTATGATGAAAGAGAAAAACACACAAAAGACACAAGACTTAAAATTTTTAGATCTAATGCTCCTTATTTTCGAAAATTTTTTGGAGGGAAAACACTAAGGAACACCAAACTTAAAAATGTTAAGATCAAGACACAAGAAAAACTTAAAAACACTTTGAAGATTCACAAGAACACCAAGAACAAAAGAAAGAACACCAAACTTAAAATTTTTAGAAAACCAAGACAAATTTTCGAAAATTAAAGAAAGATTGACAAGAAAACACCAAACTTATAGTTTGGCACAAGATTCAATCAAAGAAAAATTATTTTTGAAAAAGATTCCAAAGCGGATACCCAATTATCAAGAACAACTACCAATGCTCCAGCCAATTGGGCAGTAATCTCAATGTTGGTTTTAAAAATGTATCATATTTATGGATAAAAATATAAATTTTTGAAAGTTAATGTTTTGAAAAAGCACAAGAAAAAAAAACAAGAAAAGACACAAAACAAGAAAAACTTGAGATCAAACAAGAAAAATAAACAAGAACAACTTGAAGATCACTGAAGAACAAGGAACACAAGTCGAAAATTTTAAAGAAAAATATAAGATATGCAATTGACACCAAACTTAGAACAAAACACTAAACTCACGAAAATTAGCAATTAATTAAGAAAAATAATAAATTTTGAAAAGAAATTTTTTTGAAAAGAAACTATCCTATCAAGATTTAATGACTCTATAACAATAAAAATAAATTATTCCTAATCTAAGAAATAAAATAAACCTTTAGTTGTTCAAACTCGAATAATCCCCGGCAACGGCGCCAAAAACTTGGTGCACGAAATCTTAATCTCAATATCAAAATCAAAATTTCTTATGATCTCGTACCACTAACCAGCAAGTGCACTGGGTCGTCCAAGTAATACCTTACGTGAGTAAGGGTCGATCCCACGGAGATTATTGGTTGGAAGCAAGCTATATTTATTTTATTAATCTTAGTCAGGAGGCCAGTAAGATTATTTGGATTTAATTGTAAGAAGTCAAAGTGTTTAAAATTATTAGAAAAATAAAAGAGAATCAAAGCGTTACTTGTTGTTCAGTAATGAGAAATATGTTGGAGTTTTGGAGATGCTTTGTCCTCTGAACTTCAACTCTTCCTTGAAATCCTTTTCCAGACGCAAAATCCCTTCTATGGCAAGCTCTATGTAGGGTGTCACCGTTGTCAATGGCTACTTCCCATCCTCTCAGTGAAAACGTTCCTATGCTATGTCACAGCACGGCTAATCATCTGTCGGTTCTCAATCAGGTTGGAATAGAATCCATTGATTCTTTTGTGTTTGTCACTAACGCCCAGCCTTCAGGAGTTTGAAGCTCGTCACAGTCATTCAATCCCGGAATCCTACTCAGAATACCACAGACAAGGTTTAGACTTTCCGGATTCTCATGAATGCCGCCATCAATCCGGCTTATACCACGAAGATTCTGAGTAATGAATCTAAGAGATACTCATTCAATCTGATGTAGAACGGAGGTGGTTGTCAGACACACGTTCATGGACTGAGGAAGGTGATGAGTGTCACGGATCATCACCTTCTCCATAATTAAGCGCGAATGAACATCTTAGATAAGAACAAGCGTGTTTGAATGGAAAATAAAGGAATTGTATTAATTCATCGAGACGTTGCAGAGCTCCTCACCCCCAACAATGGAGTTTAGAGACTCATGCCGTCAAAAAGTATGTAATTCAGATCTGAAAATGTCATGAGGTACAAGATAAGTCTCTAAAAGTTGTTTAAATAGTAAACTAGTAACCTAGGTTTACAGAATATGAGTAAACTAAGATAATTGGTGCAGAAATCTACTTCTGGGGCCCACTTGGTGTGTGCTGGGGCTGAGACTAAAGCTATCCACGAGTAGAGGCTTTTCTTGGAGTTAAACTCCAAGTTATGACGTGTTTTGGGCGTTCAACTCCGGATCATGACGTTTTTCTGGCGTTTAACTCCAGACAGCAGCATGTACTTGGCGTTCAACGCCAAGTTACGTCATCTATCTTCGCACAAAGTATGGACTATTATATATTGCTGGAAAGCCCTGGATGTCTATTTTCCAACGCCATTAAGAGCGCGCCAATTGGACTCCTGTAGCTCCAGAAAATCCATTTCGAGTGCAGGGAGGTCAGGATCCAACAGCATCAGTAGTCCTTTTTCAGCCTAAGTCAGATTTTTGCTCAGCTTCCTCAATTTCAGCCAGAAAATACCTGAAATCACAGAAAAATACACACACTCATAGTAAAGTCCAGAAATATGATTTTTGCTTAAAAACTAATAAAATTCTATTAAAAACTAATTAAAACATACTAAAATCTACATGAAATTACCCCCAAAAAGCGTATAAAATATCCGCTCATCAGCTGCTGCATAGGCTCATGTGCATGCTCTCTAGTTTGCTGCATCCTCTTCTTCCATACTTAAGAGTGGTAGAAGTCACAAAAGCAAAGCTTTAGCAACACTAAACTTAAGAGTTTTGCTCGTCCTCGAGAAAATATGGTCAGTGGATAAGAAAAAGGTGGGGTAGGTGGAGCTTCCGTGCAACCCACTAGTCCTGAGAGGTTAGGAAATTTTAGATTCCCTGCTTCTTTGTATTGGCGTTTGAATGCCCAGGGGCTATCCCTGGTTGGCGTTCAACGCCAGCAATGCTCCCCTCTTGGGGCGTTGAACGCCCAGTGAGGGCTTCCTCACTGGCATTCAACTTTGACACTCTTTTTGGAGTGTTCTATTTTTACTACTGTGAATTCTGTCTCTTGACTGATGCATATGATCATGACTCTGACAACTGAAAGGAAAACAAAATGAAAATAAAACAAAGTTGAGTAAAGTTGGGTTGCCTTCCAATAAGCGCTCTTTTAGCGTCATTATCTTGACGGTTAGCTCCTTACGGAGGTGAGTATGAGCTCAGATTTTTGCCCCTTGCAGTGAATCTTCTTCCTGTCCTCTCAAGAATGAGCTCTACATGCTCTAAGAATAGGATACGACTCACTGTGTGTGGTAAGACTGGCTTCTTTGTGAAGACGACTCTCATGCCAGGTGAGAGGCCTTCAGTAGGGACTTTCGTGTCCCTCCAGCCTTTAGGTACTTTCTTTTTAGTACCTTTGTGCTTAGAGCTTGTTGAGGGCTGCCCAACATAAAACTTAGAATTGATGTCTGGGGGCTCTATAAAGCTCTGCACCGAAAGAGAGGGTTGGCACAATAGGTGTTGCACTGTTATCTCTCTTTTAGAGGGAGACTTAAGATGAGGCATTTTGAATAAGATGTGATCCTCCCCTAACTTCAGGGTTAGTTCTCCCTTAGTCACATTAATGATAGGATTGGCTATGGCTAGGAAAGGTCTTCCAAGGATGACACAGTCATCCTCATCCTCTCTTGTGTCTAAGAATATGAAGTTTGCAAGGATGTAATGGTTTTCAACTTTAACCAAGACATCCTCCACTAAGCCATATGGCTTCTTCATGGTCTTGTCTGCCATCTCTAAAGAGATGTGTGCAGCCTATACCTCAAGAATTCCCAACTTCTCCATTACAGAGAGTGGCATGAGGTTAATGCTTGACCTTAGGTCATATAGAGCCTTTTCAAAGGGCATAGTGCCTATGGTGCAAGGAATCAAAAAGCGTCCAGGATCTGGAAGCTTTTGAGGTAGCTCTTGCTGAACCAAAGCATGGAGTTCTTTGGTAAGCAGTGGAGGTTCTTCCTCTAGAGGCTTTGTATCAAATAGCTTGGCATTCAGCCTCACAAGAGCTCCTAGGTATCGAGCAACTTGCTCTTCCCTAGTGTCTTCATCCTCATTTGAAGATGAGTAGTCATCAGAACTCATACACTATAGAAGTGCATTCAAAGGAACCTCAATAGTCTTTATGGTTTTCTTTGGTTCTAAGATAGAGGGTTCTTGAGTGGGCTTTAAGCACTCAAGGGGTGTGCTTGGGCTAGTGTTCAACGCCAGCTTTGTCAGCTTATTGGGCATTGAACGCCTTTGCTGTCCACCCTGACTGGCGTTAAACGCCAGCTTCTCTGGGCTTGTGGGCATTGAACGCCCAGTGAGGGGTTCCTCACTGCCGTTCAGCGCCAGAAAGCCTTCCTGGTTGGACGTTGAATGCCCAGTCATTGCTCCCTGGCTGGCGTTCAACACCAGCTTTTTCTGCCAGGATGGGCTTTAAACGCCCAGTGAGGGGTTCCTCACTGGCATTTAATGCCAGGCTTGCTGCCATTGTGGGCGTTGAATGCCCAGTGAAAACTTCTTCACTGGCGTTTAACGCCTTTCCATTCTCCAACAATTCGGCCTCAACCTCCATGGTTATGGCCTTGCACTCTTCTCTAGGATTAACCTATGTATTACTAGGAAGAGTGTCAGGAGGAACCTCAAGAGATCCTCTTGCTCAGTTGACCAACTTGTACCTCCAAGTTTCTAATGGAGGACCTTGTTTCGTTAATGAAACTATGGTGGTCTTAGTGGGGTTGGAGACTAGAGTGACTAAGTCAGAAATGCTCTGCTTAGAGGTCTCCATATTCCCTTGAGAAGATGGGAATGGTGGTCTGTTGTTGAACCTATTCTGGTTCCTACCACCTTGACTGAAACCTTGCTGAGGTTTCTATTGATCTTTCCATGAAAGGTTAGGATGATTCCTCCATGAAGGATTGTAAGTGTTTCCATAGGATTCTCCCATGTAATTCACCTCCTCCATGGTTGGTTGATCAGGATCATAAGCTTCCTCTTCAGAAGGAGCTTCCTGATTACTGCCAGCTGTAGTTTGCATTCCATTCAGATGTTGGGAGATCATGTTGACTTGTTGGGTCAAGATCTTATTCTGAGCCAAGATGGCTTTCAGAGTCTCAACTTCATGAACTCTTTTCTTCGGAGAGGTACTATGGTTTATAGGATTCCTCTCAGAGGTGTACATGAATTGGTTGTTTGCAACCATCTCAATGAGCCCTCTTGCTTCTGCAGGCATTTTCTTCAAGTAGAGGGATCCATCTGCAGAGCTATCCAATGAAATCTTGGATAATTCAGATAAGCCATCATAGAACACACTTATGATGGACCACTCTGAGAGCATGTCAGGAGGGCATCTCCTTATCAGTTGCTTGTATCTTTCCCAAGCTTCATAGAGGAATTCACCTTCTCTTTGTCTGAACGTTTGAACATCCACTCTAATCTTGCTCAACCTTTGAGGGGGAAAGAATTTAGCCAGAAAAGTATTAACCAACTTTTTCCAAGAGTCAAGACTCTCTCTAGGTTGGGCTTCCAACCATAGCTTAGCTCTATCTCTTACTGCGAATGGAAAGAGCATAAGCTTATAAACCTCAGGATTTACTCCATTGGTTTTTACAGTATCATAGATTAGCAAGAACACAGCTAAAAACTAATGTGGATCTTTCATTGGAAGTCCATAAAACTTGTAATTCTGTTGTAGAAGAGAGACTAACTGAGGCTTAAGCTCAAAATTGTTAGGTCCAATGGCAGGTACAGCAATGCTTCTGCAATAAAAGTCAGAGGTAGGAATGGTGAAGTCACCGAGGACCTTTCTAGGCTCCTCTTAAGGTTCAGCCATGTCTCCTTGTTCTTGTTCAAAACTTTCTGAAAGTTCTCTTCCGAAGTGTTGTGCTTTAGCTTTTTGTAAGCTCTTCCTTAAAGTCCTTTCAAGTTTAGGATCAGGAGTCAAGAGGGGTTTTTTGTTCCTGTTCCTGGTCATAAACAATAAGAAAAGAAAAAAGAAAAAGAAGAAGAAGACTCTCTATGTCAATAGGCAAGAAGCTCCTCCTGAAAATGAGATGTGAAGAAAGAAGAAGAAGAAAGAAAAGAAGTAAAGAAAAGAAAAGAATGGGAGCTCTATGTTCAAGAACAGATGACTCCCTGTGAGTTGTAATCAAGAAAGGAAAGAAGATAAAGAAGTAAATATAGAGATGAGAGGAGAGAAGAAGTATAAATACAATAAGTAAATAATAAGTAAAATATTTTTGTTTTTATTTTATTTATTTAATTAATTTTCAAAAATTAGGTTATTAATTTAAAAAGAATTTAAAATTTAAATGTTAAATTTTTGAAAAATAGAATAGAGAGAAGAGGAAGAAGTTTTCAAAAATTAAGAGAGATGAGAGTTAGTTAGGTAGTTTTGAAAAAGAAGAGAGAGAAGAAGGAGATATTGTTTTCAAAAATTAAGAAGAGAAGAGTTAGTTAGATAGTTTTGAAAAAGATGAGAGAGAAGATAAGATATTAATTAAGAAAAGATTTGAATTTTAAAATAAGATAGAAGATAAGATAAGAAGTTTGATTTTGAAAAAGATTTAATCTTAAAATTTGAAATTTGAAAAAGATAAGATTAGATTTTTAATTTTGAAAAAGATATGATAAGATTCTGAAAAAGATAAGATTTTTGAAAAAGATATGATTTTTATTTTTGAAAAGGTTTGATTTTTTGAAAACTTGACAACTAAGATATGATAAGATAAAATTTTAAAATTGAAATCTGAATTTTTAAAGCAAATTTCGAAAATTATGGTTAAGATTAAGTTAGAAACGATATTTTTTTATTTTTTGAATTTTATTATGAAAGAGAAAAACACATAAAAGATACAAAACTTAAAATTTTTAGATCTAGCACCATTGTTTTTCGAAAATATTTGGAGGGAAACACCAAGGGACACCAAACTTAAAAATTTTAAGATCAAAACACATAAAAGACTCAAGAACACTTTGAAGAAACACAAGAACACAAAGAATAAAATTTAAATACTAAAAGAACTCAAGAACATACAAAGGATAACAAGCTTAAAATTTTTAGAAAACTTAACACAAATTTTTGAAAATCACAAGAAAATTAACAAGAAAACACTAAACTTGAAGACTTGACACAAGATTTAAACAAAGAAAAATTATTTTTGAAAAATATTTAGAAAGAAAGACTCAAAGCACTTAAGAAACTTACTCAATATCAAGATTATTGCCAAAGAGTTGGAGAATAGGAACATGTAAGACTCTAACCTAGAACATAAGCCAAGACTCTAACCAATTAAGCAAGAAATTAAAAATTTTTTTGAAAAACCTTTTAGAAATTTTGAAAAAAATAGAGAAGAAGAAAATAAAAGACTCAAATCAAGAACACAAATTAAACAAAGAAAAGAAAATTTTTTTTAAAAAGCTTTTAAATTTTTTTGAAAATTTTGACGGAGAAAACAAAAATAAAAGACTCAATTAAAATAATGTAAAATAAACTACTTGATCTAGGGAGCAAGACAATCCTTCAGTTTGTCCAAACTCAACGATCCCCGGCAACGGCGCCAAAAACTTGGTGCGTGTACAGAAACCCCACACTTCCGTACAGTAGTACCAGCAAGTGCACTGGGTCGTCCAAGTAATACCTGAGCGAGTCAGGGTCGATCCTACACGGATTGTGGTTTGAAGCAAGCTTATGGTTGTCCTGCAGGTCTTAGTCAGGCGGAATCAGAAGGAGTTGGATTATGTAAACCTTGAATAATTATATGTCATATATGGAATTTGTAGTGGAATTTAAAGCAATAATTGGAATAGAGTTGAGAGTCGGAGTAGCTTTGCCTTTCTAAATTAACTCTGGTACTACTGTCTTCTTTGCTTGTGAATGATCTTCTATGGCAGGCTGTATGTGATCACCACCATGGGCCATGGTCATTGATCTCCTCTGCTACAGAATGAACGCCATTGGCCGTGGTCATTCAATCTGATGAAGGGTGAAGCGCTTAGTATGTCGTTCTCCTAGCGATTCTACTCAAAATGCCACAAACAAGGTCGAATCTTCCGAATCAGAGAACGCTACTTCTTTGGATTCTAGCCTATACCACGGAGACCCTAATCTCCCTGGAAATTGACCGAACTGGTGTCTCGAGAAGTCCCCAATGAAGTCGTGGATTAACCGTCTGAGAGATGTATAAACATGGCTGTTGGCTCATGCTTTTCTTCCAGGTACTCACACGAACCCAAGTAGACGCGGTGTTTGTCAAGCAGGTTAGTCTTAATGTGATGAATAGAGCTAATTGGTCAGATCATCCTATTCACCACAATGAAGATCGGATATACATCTTAGAAGTAAATCAAACACTAATCGAAGAAGAAATAGTAGTACTTTTATTAATTCATAGGACTCAGCAAGGCTCCTCCCCTCAACCTAGGAGGTTTAGAAACTCATACTGAAGTAAAATACAATGTAAAACTCGGAATAATGGCTGTCCTCCCTAAGAGGTCTACGAAAATCATGTAAAATAACACTTAAATACCAAACATATGACTAGTAAGGGTAAAATAGTATATTTAGTGCTAAAATCCACTTTTGGGGCCCACTTGGTGAATGTTTCGGCTGAGCTTTGATGAGATTCACGTGCTATGAGGCTCCTTGGGCATGAAACGCCAGCTAGGGGGTCCTCTCTGGGCATTTGTACATTGGTCTCTGCTCTTTGGGCACTGGACTCCTGGAAGGGGGTAGGAAGCTCGTGTTGGACGCCAGTTTTGGGCCTTCTAATCCGAAGCAAAGTATGGACTATTATATATTGCTGGAAAGCTCCGGAAGTCAGTTTTATATAGCCATTGAGAGCGATCCATTTGAACTTCTTTAGCTCTAGAAAAGCTCTTTCGAATGCAGGCAGGTCAGATCTAGACAGCATCTGCAATGCTTTTTCTGTCTCTGAATCAGATTTCTGCTCCACCTCCTCAATTTCAGCCAGAAAATACCTGAAATTGTACAAAAAAACAAAAACTCATAGTAGAATCCAAAAATGTTATTTTAACACTAAAACCTATAAAAAATTAATAAAAACTACTAAAAACTATATGAAAATGATGTCAAAAAGCGTATAAAAGATTCGCTCATCAACGGCTTACATAGAAATGGTTCTAATGGTTCATAAGATTAGTTGATTATTTTTCATGATTCTTTCAAGTGATGCTAGGTCCAGTTTATAAATATTTTTAGTAGCTTTATTAGTGCTAATAGCTTTTATATTTAATTTGTTTTACAGTGTGATAAAATTCATTGTTCAATCTAGAATTATTTGGCAAAGATGTTTGAGAATGAACTGATCGAGAGGATGGTCTATGTCTTCTCAAATTTTATGATTGAGGAATCAAGCGCAATTTATCTTACAATTGCACACGTGTGTAGAATAACTTTTAAGAAGGAGTCACGTATAGTAAATACGGTCGATGATTGGTACACAAAATCATGATACACAACTCAGTGCAGCTGACCAGCAAGTGCATTGGGTCGTCCAAGTAATACCTTACGTGAGTAAGGGTCGATCCCATGGAGATTGTTGGCTTGAAGCAGCTATGGTTATCTTGTAACTCTTAGTCAGGATATCAATAATTGTTCTTAGTTTTGATTGCAAAAAATAAAAGAACATGGAATAAATACTTGTTATGCAGTAATGGATAATAGGTTGGAGTTTTGGAGATGCTCTGTCTTCTGAATCTCTGCTTTCCTACTGTCTTCTTCTTCACACACTCAAGGCTCCTTCCATGGCAAGCTGTGTGTTGGTGGATCACCGTTGTCAATGGCTACCATCAATCCTTTCAGTGAAAAAGGTCCATATACATGGCTAATCATCTGTTGATTCTCACTTGTGCTGGAATAGGATCCAGTTATCCTTTTGCATCTGTCACTACGCCCAACATTCGTGAGTTTGAAGCTCTTCATAGTCATCCCATCCCAGATCCTACTAAGAATACCACATACAAGGTTTAGACTTTTTGGATCTCAAGAATACTGCCAATTGATTATAGCTTATACCACGAAGACTCTGGTCTCACGGATTGAACGCTCTGTTGTTAGGAGAGGTAGTCAAACTTGTGAACCAGGAACCCAAAAGATAAACACTCAATCTAAGGTAGAACGGAAGTGGTTGTCAGGCACGCGTTCATAGGTTGAGAATGGTGATGAGTGTCACGGATCATCACATTCATCATGTTTAAGTGCGAGTGAATATCTTAGAATAGAATTAAGAGTGATTGAATAGAAAACAGAAGTAATTGTATTAATCCATCGAGGCGCAGCAGAGCTCCTCACCCCCGACCATGGGGTTTAGAGACTCATACCGTAGAAGATACAAATTCAAATGAAAAATATCATGAGGTACAAAATGAATCTCTAAAAGTAGTTTTTATACTAAATTAGTAACCTAGGTTTACAGAAAATGAGTAAACTAAATAGATAGTGCAGAAGTCCACTTCCGGTGTCCACTTCGTGTGTGTTTGGGCTGAGCATTGAAGCTTTCACGTGTAGAGGCTATTCCTGGTGTTTAACTCCAGCTTTTATGCCAGTTTGGGCGTTTAACTCCAGCTTTTATGCCAGTTCTGGCGTTTAACGCCAGAATAGGGTTGAAAGTTGGCGTTAAACGTCGGTTTGCGTGATCTCAACTCGGGAAAAGTATTGACTATTATATATTGCTGGAAAGCCCAAGATGTCTACTTTTCAGAGCTATTAAGAATGTGCCAGTTGGGTTTCTGTTGCTCCAGAAAATCCATTTCGAGTGCAAGGAGGTCAGAATCCAACAACATCTGAATGTCCTTTTTTAGCCTCTGAATCAGATTTTTGCTTAGGTCCCTCAATTTCAGCCAGAAAATACCTGAAATCATAGAAAAACACACAAACTCATAGTAAAATCCAGAAATGTGATTTTTCTATAAAAACTAATAAAAGTATACTAAAAAGTAGCTAAAGCATACTAAAAACTACAAGAAAATACCACCATAAAGCGTATAAAATATCCGCTCATCACAACACCAAACTTAAACTGTTGCTTGTCCTCAGGTAACTAGATAAATAAAATAGGATAAGAAGAAGATCAAGAGGTAATACATCTCAAAGTTTTAAGTGAAGCTCAGATTCTAATTAGATGAGCGGGGCTAGTAGCTTTTTGCTCCTGAACAGTTTTGGCATCTCAATTCATCCTTTGAAGCTCAGAATGATTGGCATCCATAGAAACTCAGAATTTTAGATAGTGTTATTGATTCTCCTAGTTCAGTATGTTGATTCTTGAACACAGCTACTTTATGAGTCTTGGCCGTGACCCTAAGCACTTTGCCTTCCAGTATTACCACCGGATACATAAATGCCACAGACACATAACTAGGTAAACCTTTTCAGATTATGACTCAGCTTTGCTAAAGTCCCCAGTTAGAGGTATCCAGAGTTCTTAAGCATACTCTTTTTGCTTTAGATCATGACTTTAACCACTCAGTCTCAAGCTTTTCACTTAGACCTTCATGCCACAAGCATATGGTTAGGGACAGCTTGATTTAGCCGCTTAGGCCAGGATTTTATTCCTTTGGGCCCTCCTATCCATTAATGCTCAAAGCCTTATATCCTTTTTACCTTTGCCTTTTGGGTTTAAGGGCTATTGGCTTTTTCTGCTTGCTTTTTCTTTTTCTGTCTTTTTCTTTTTTCGCAAATTTTTTTTCACTGCTTTTTCTTGCTTCAAGAATCAATTTCATGATTTTTTAGATTATCAATAACGTTTCTCTTTATTCATCATTCTCTAAAGAGCCAACAATTTTAACATTCATAAACTTCACTATAAAAAATATGCAATGTTCAAGCATTCATTCAGACGACAAAATGTGTTGCCACCACATAAAATAATTAGAATTTTCCTTATTGAAAATTTGAAATAATTGCCTCCTTACTCTAAAGAGAATCTACTATTTTATTCATGTTTAGTGATGATCAGAGGAACAAATTATAGCTTACTTGGAGATAATAAAAATAAAAATAAGGACCCTAATCACTAATACTCATGTAATTCTTAAGATAGCTTTCTAATAATAAAAGTTATCACAAATTTAAGATTAGGACTCAACAACCTTTATTTTGGGAGATGGATGCTCCTTCAATCTGTGGGGTGTCTGGTCCCTCAAGGGAGAGCCTCTGGGGCTTCAGCTCCTGTAGCTCATGCCCTTGCTTTTCTTGCTCCTTAAGCAGTTTGCAAAGCATGCTATTTTGATTTTGCTGTTCTTCCTTAAGTTGATCCATAGCTTCTTGCAGTTTGGTGACAGATGCTTCTAGGCAGGTCCAGTAGTCAATCTGAGGGATTTCTAGGAGGAACTCCTGTGCCCTCCTTTTGATGGAGTTATCTTGCACTTGTTGTCCTTCCATTGACTTTTTGGTGATTGGGTGCTTGACTGAGATATACTCATCCACTCCCATCTTTACCCTAGCATCTTTACATAGCAGAGAGATTAAGCTTGGGTAAGCCAATTTGTCGTCAGTGGAGTTCTTGTTTGCAATTGTGTAAAGCTCACAAGAAATCAGATGATGAATCTCCACTTTGTTTCCCAGCATAATACAATAGATCATCACTGATCTTTTGACAGTGACTTCAGAGCGGTTGCTGGTGGGCAGTATAGAACGCCCAATGAAGTCCAGTCAGCCCCTAGCGATTGGTTTGAGATCTCCTCTCTTGAGTTGATTTGGGACACCCTTTGTGTTGGTTATCCACTTGGTTCCAGGGATGCATATGTCCTCTAGAACTTGGTCCAAGCGCTTATCTAATCTCACCATTCTCCTATTAAAGGATTCTGGATCATCTTGTAGTTGAGGCAGCTTGAAGACCTCTCTTATTTTGTCCAGGTGGAAGTAAATAATCTTCCCTCTAACCATAGTTCGAAAGGTATAGAAGGCGATTCCAGTCATTCTCTGCTTATCTGTTTGCCACAGATTTGAATAGAATTCATGAACCATGTTTCTACACACCTTTGTCTCAAGATTAGCTAGAATTTCCCAGCCCCTGTTTCGAATCTGTTCTTGGATCTCCAGATATTCGTCTTCTTTCAGATCGAATTTAACTTTCGGGATCACTGACCTTAGACCCATTATTTTGTGGTAATGGTCTGCATGTTCTTTGGTTAAGAATCTCTTGATTCCAAAGTGGTTTTGGAGTGTTCTCTTTCTTGCTTCTTGGAGTGGTTTGTTTTCCCTTAGGAGCCATGATCTTAGTGAATCTTAGCTTAGTGATCACAAAAAACACACCAAACTTAGAGGTTTGCTTGTCCTCAAGCAAAAGAAAGAACGGGAGAGGAATAGGAGGATAGTCGAATTTGAGTTGTGGAGGAGAAAGGGAGGCCGAATGTGAATTTTGAAAAAAGATATGATAGAAGATATGATTTGTAAAAGATAAGCATGATATGCAAAAGATGTAATTTTAAAATTGAAAAGATATAAGAGAGGTTTGAAAAAGATAAATCTAAATTTGAAAAGATAGTATGATGAGTTGAAAAAGATTTGAAAAGATAATAAAAAGATAGATGAGTTTTGAAAAAGATTTGAAAAGAAATTGAAGAAGAATGAAGAAAGATTTTTAGGATTAAGATAATTTTTTTTTTAAATTGAAATTGAAAAATGAGAATTTGTACATGTTCATGCAAGAAATTATGGATGAAAACATGAAAATTTGAAAAAAAAAATTGAGTTGGAAACAAGACTTCCTCCCCTCCACATTCTTGGCGTTAAACACCCAGAATGGCATCAATTATGGCGTTTAACGCCCAATTGTTGCTTGTTTTGGGCGTTTAACGCCCAGCCAGGTACCCTGGCTGGCATTAAACGCAAGAAAGCCTTTATCACTGGGTGTTTTTCTAAACGCCCAGGATGCTGCAATTCTGGTGTTAAATGCCCAGAATGGTACCTATTCTGGCATTTAACACCCAGAAAGGTATCTTTACTGGCGTTAAACGCACAGAATGGTGCCCATTCTGGCGTTTAACACCCAAAATACCCCTTACTAGCATTTTTGTGCCAGTGAGCTCTTTTTCTCTGCGTTATGCTCTGGATACTTCTGTAACTCTGTGAACTTCTGTAATTGAGAATAAATGTTGAAGATAATTTATATCAAACCCCTATAATTATTATTTAAATAACAAATAGACTATGCCAATGGTTGGGTTGCCTCCCAGCAAGCGCTTCTTTATTGTCTTTAGCTGGACCTTTCTGAGCTTTAATCCAGTCTCAGTTTTGAGCATTCTTGCTCAACATTGCTTTCAAGATAATGCTTGACTCTCTGTCCATTAACAATGAACTTTTTGTCAGAGTCAATATCCTGAAGCTCTACATATCCATATGGTGACACACTTGTAATCACATATGGTCCTCTCCACCGGGATTTTAATTTCACAGGGAATAGTCTAAGCCTAGAGTTAAACAGCAGAACCTTTTGTCCTAGCTCAAAGACTCTGGATGACAGTTTTTTGTCATGCCACCTTTTTGCATTCTCCTTGTAAAATTTTGCATTTTCGAAAGCATTGAGTCTGAATTCCTCTATCTCATTCAGCTGGAGCAATCTTTTTTCTCCAGCTAATTTGGCATCAAGGTTTAGGAATCTGGTTGCCCAGTAGGCTTTATGCTCCAGTTCCACGGGCAGGTGACAGGCCTTCCTATACACAAGATGGTATGAAGAAGTTCCTATAGGAGTCTTGAATGCTGTTCTGTATGCCCATAGAGCATCATCCAAGCTCCTTGCCTAATCCTTTCTACGGGCAATTACAGTCCATTCCAGGATTCTTTTTAGTTATCTATTAGAGACTTCAGCTTGCCCATTTGTCTGTGGATGATATGGAGTTGCCACCATGTGGCTAATTCCATATCTGACCATAGCAGAGTAAAGCTGTTTATTGCATAAATGAGTGCCTCCATCACTGATTAGTACACTAGGGACACCAAATTTGCTAAAGATATGTTTCTGGAGGAACTTCAGCACTGTCTTAGTATCATTAATGGGTGTTGCAATTGCCTCTACCCATTTAGATACATAGTCTACGGCAACCAGAATATAAGTGTTTGAGTATGATGGTGGGAAAAGCCCCATAAAGTCAATACCCCATACGTCAAACAACTCAATCTCTAAGATCCCTTGTTGAGGCATGGCGTAACCATGAGGCAGGTTACCAGCTTTCTGGCAACTGTTACAGTTACGTACAAACTCTCGGGAGTCTCTATAGAGGGTAGGCCAGTAGAAGCCACATTGGAGGACTTTTGTGGCTATTCGCTCACTTTTGAAATATCCTCCATATTGTGATTCATGACAATGCCATAGGATCTTCTGTGCTTCTTCTCTAGGCACGCATCTACCGATTATTCTGTCTGTACATCTCTTAAAGAGATATGGCTCATCCCACAAGTAGTACTTTGCATCAGAGATCAATTTTTCATTTGCTGCCTGCTGTACTCCTTGGGTATGAATCTCACAGCTTTATAGTTTGCAATGTCTACAAACCATGGCACTTTCTAAATGGCAAAGAGTTTCTCATCGGGGAATGTTTCAGAGATCTCAGTGGAAGGGATGGACGCTCCTGCCACTGGTTCTATCCGGGACAAGTGATCAGCCACTTGGTTCTCTGTCCTTTTTCTGTCTCTTATTTCTATTTCAAACTCTTGCAGAAGCAACACCCATCTTATGAGCTTGGGTTTTGAATCCTGCTTTGTGAGTAGATATTTGAGAGCAGCATGGTCAGTGCACACAATCACTTTTGATCCGACTAAATAAGATTTAAACTTGTGAAAGGCATAAACCACTGCAAGCAGTTCCTTTTCTATGGTTGTGTAGTTCTTCTGTGCGTCATTTAGAACACGGCTGGCATAGTAACTGACATGCAGAAGCTTATTATGCCTCTGTCCCAATACTGCACCAATAGCATGATCACTGGCATCACACATTAGTTCGAATGGTAATGTCCAGTTTGGTGCAGAAATAATAGGCGCTGTGACCAACTTAGCCTTCAGAGTCTCAAAGGCCTGCAAACACTCTATGTCAAAGACAAATGGTGTATCTGCAACTAGCAGATTAATCAGAGGTTTTGTGATTTTTGAAAAATCCTTTATAAACCTCCTATAGAATCCTTCATGTCCCATAAAACTTCTAATTGCCTTAACATTGGTGGGTGGTGGTAATTTTTCAATTACCTCTACCTTAGCTTGATCCACCTCTATTCATTTGTTCGAAATTTTATGCCCAAGGACAATTCCTTCAGTCACCATAAAGTGACATTTTTCCCAGTTTAAAACTAGGTTAGTCTCTTGGCACCTTTTCAGAACAAGTGCTAGATGATCAAGAGAGGAGTTGAATGAGTCTCCAAATATTGAGAAGTCATCCATGAAGACTTCCAGAAATTTTTCCACCATATCAGAGAAGATAGAGAGCATGCATCTCTGAAAGGTTGCTGGTGCATTGCACAGACCAAAAGGTATCCTTCTGTAGGCAAATACTCTAGATGGACATGTAAATGCTGTTTTCTCTTGATCCTGAGGATCTACTGCAATTTGGTTATAACCTGAATAGCCATCCAAAAAGCAGTAATAGTCATGACCTACTAGTCTTTCTAGCATCTGGTCTATGAATGGTAAAGGAAAATGATCTATTCTGGTGGCTGTATTGAGTCTTCTATAGTCAATGCATATACGCCACCCTGTAACTGTTCTTGTAGGAACCAGTTCATTCTTTTCATTGTGAATCACTGTCATGCCTTCCTTTTTGGGTACAATTTGGACAAGGCTCACCCAGGGGCTATCAGAAATGGGATAAATAATCCAAGCCTCCAGTAATTTAGTGACCTCATTCTGCACTACCTCCTTCATGGCTGGATTCAGCCGCCTCTGTGGTTGAACTACTGGCTTAGCATTATCCTCCAATAGGATCTTGTGCATGCATCTGACTGGGCTAATGCCCTTGAGAACACTTATGGACCACCCAAGAGCTATCTTGTGTGTCCTTAGCACCTGAATTAGTGCTTTCTCTTCCTGTGGCTCTAAAGCAGAGCTTATGATTATAGGAAAAGTGTCACCTTCTTTGAGAAATGCATATTTCAGGGATGGTGGTAGTGGTTTGAGCTCGGGTTTAGGAGGTTTCTCCTCTTCATGATGGGTTTTCAGAGGTTCTTTTATTTCCTCTGGTTCCTCCAGATCAGGCTGAACATCTTTAAAGATGTCCTCTAACTCTGATTCGAGACTCTCAGCCATATTGATCTCTTCTACCAGGGAGTCAATAATATCAATGCTCATGTAGTCTTTTGATGTGTCTGGATGATTCATTGCTTCAACAGCATTTAGCCTAAACTCATTCTCATTGACTCTCAGCGTCACTTCCCCTTTTTGGACGTCAATGAGGGTTCGTCCAGTTGCTAGGAAAGGTCTTCCTAGAATGAGAGTTGCACTCTTGTGCTCCTCCATCTCCAGCACTACAAAGTTAGTGGGAAAGGCAAATGGCCCAACTGTGACAATCATGTCCTCAATTACGCTTGGCGGAGTTTTTGAGGATAAGGCATTTTAGCTTTGTATTCTTCAACCTTGGTTGCTGCAGGTTTATTTCCTACAGAGGCAAGTTGAGAAGCCTTATTGAGGGAGTTATTATCAGCACTTATAGGTGTCTGATCCCTCATTGGCGTTTGAACGCCAGGATGGGAGGAGGAATGGGCGTTTAACGCCATATTCCTACCTTTTTCTGGCATTTGAATGCCAGAACTGGACATGGGTTGGGCGTTTAACACCAACTTTTCACCCTTTTCTAGCATTTGAACGCCAGAACTGGGCATCCACTGGGCGTTCAATGCCAGTTTTTCACCCTTTTCTGGCGTTTTAACGCCGGAATTATTCCTCTCTGGGCTCTTAATGTCCTCAGAGGGTCTTTAGGTGGCAGTTTGCTCATGCTATATCAGTTGTTCTCTTCTTGGCTTTCTGCTACCTTAAGTTGAGGTGTTCAATATTTTTCCACTTTTTAATTGAACTGCTTGGCACTCTTCTATTATCTATTTTGATAACTGCTGTTTTGTCTGATTCAATTGTGTTTCCATATCCTTATTAGCATTCTTGGTTTCTTGTAGCATCTCCTTAAATTTTGCTAACTGTTTTGTTATAGAAGATAGCTGCTGATTGAGTTCAGCAACTTGTTCCTGAGGACTAAAGTTAGTGGATACTACCTTAGCTTCTTCTTTCATGGAGGACTCACTATTTAAGTACAGATGCTGATTTCTATCAACTGTATCTATGAGCTCTTGAGCCTCTTCAATCATCTTCGTTATGTGTATAGATCTACCAGCTGAGTGGTCTATAGATAACTGAGCTTTTTCTGTAAGCCCATAGTAGAAGATGTCTAACTGCACCCATTCTAAAAACATTTTAGATGAGCATTTCCTTAGCATCTCTCTGTACCTTTCCCAAGCATCATAAAGAGATTCATTATCTCCTTGTCCGAAGCCTTGGATATCCAGCCTTAGCTGTGTTATCCTTTTTAGAGGAAAATATTATACCACGAAGACTCTGATCTCACGAAATGGAAGGCTAGGTTATCAGGCGAGGGCAACCATGCATCGTGCATCAAGAATCCAAGAGATACACACTCTAGCTCTCGCTTGTAGAACGGAGGTGGTTTTCAGGCACGCGTTCATAAGGATAGATGATGATGAGTGTCACGGATCATCACATCCATCAGGTTGAAGTACGAATGATATCTTAGAACAAGAATGATGTGCGGAAAACGATCCGACACAAAACTCACCGGCAAGTGTACCGGGTCGCATCAAGTAATAATAACTCACATGAGTGAGGTCGATCCCACAGGGATTGAAGGATTGAGCAATTTTAGTTTAGTGGTTGGTTTAGTCAAGCGAATCAAATATTGGTTGTGTGATTTGTGTTTAACAGAAGCTAAACTGCTTGGAATGTAAAGGGGGAAGGGAAAATTTGCAGTAAATTAAAGAACAGGAAAGTAAACTTGCAGAATCTTAAAGAACAAGAAAGTAAATGACTGAAACTTAAAGTGCAAGAAATGTAAATTGCAGTAACTTAAATTGCAAGGAATATAAATTGCTTGAATGTAAAAGGGATTTGAGGACAGGGATTTCAGAATTTAAGCAAGAGAATGGAAATTGTAACGATCAATAGAGCAGAAATTGAATTAGAAACAATTATGATTCAGACAGTAAGGAAATAAAATGCAGCAGAGGTTCACAGAAGAACCAAAAGTAAATTGGGATCTCAGGTCTCCAGAGACTAGGTAGCAAAGCCTAGATCTCAATTGCCTTCCCAGATCCAAGTTCACAAAGCAATTGACAAGAAATTGAAGAAGAAGCAGTAAAGGAAATTGAAATTGAATTTAATTGTGCAGAAAGGAATTAAAGAGATTTTGAATGGAGGTTGAGACAGAATTTCCTCAACTCTTCACACCCAAAACTCAAAACAAGAAAATTAAAAGTGCTCAGGCAAGAACGAGGAAGAAGAGAGATCAATTCTCCTCCCCAATTCTCTGAAATCTCAGTGAAGTCACCAAGAGAAGTTGCAGAATTCAAAGCTCCAAAAGAAGTATGAAATTCAAAAATCAAGTAAAAGGTAAATGTCAAAAGTTCAAAAGTGCAAGTAAAGGTCCTAATTACATCAAACTAACTCCTATTTATACACTTCCTATTCTTGGATCTTGGGATTTGGATGGGCTTTTGATTTGGTGAAGAATTGAATTAAATTGGATTTTTAATTCAATTTTTGGCCCATGAAGAGTTGCTTCCAGGAGGCTGCCCTGCCCTTGTGGAGGGCAGGGCAGAATTTGGTGCTTGGTGCGTGCGTGGTGCGGCGTGGTGCAGGCTTGGTGTGCAGAATGCTGCCCTGCCCTCGCGGAGGGCAGGGCAGGAAAAGTTGGTGCGCCAGAATTGTGCTGTGGTGCGCTGTTGGTGCTGCCAGAGTCGTTCCTTGGTGCGCCAGAATCGTGCCTTGGTGCGCCAGATTCATGCCACAACAAAATGCTGCCCTGCCCTCGCGGAGGGCAGGGCAGTGTTTCCAAACTGAAGTCCCGCGTTCGAGACATGGCTGGAACGCACGCTACTCATTTCCCTTGGCTTTCTTGGCACCATAATCAAGCTTAGTTCCTTGCTTCTTCCTTGTTCCATGTTCGACTCTTGTGGCATGCAATGGAGACATTTTCCTTTGATTTTCTTCCCTTGGTGAGCCCGATACTGCCCTTGTGGAGGGCAGGGCAAGGTTTTGTTCCTCTTGATTCCAAGGCACAGATTTGTGCTCTGCCCTTGTAGTGGGCAGGGCAGAGTTGCCTTTCATGCTTGGTTCCCTTATGTTGCCCTCCTAGAGGGCAGTGTGCCCTTGTGGAGGGCAATGTTTGCCCTTCCTCATGTTGTGCGCCACACTTCTTCTCTCTTTGACCACACTTTCTTCTCCTTGGGCCACACTTCCTTAGGCCACGCTTTTTCTTTTTTTCTTTTCTTCACCTACAATAAACCAAAACAACCACTCAAAGTATCACTAAATTCAAGAGGCTTATAAATCAATTAAAAATCAATTAAATTTAGCTTAAACCTCATGAGTTAACATTAATTTCATGGTGGTTGTTTGATTTAAAGAAGTTATGCATTTTCACTCCAAATCACTTACTTAGGATGCAAGAAAGTGTATAAATGCTAATAAAACAAGTGAAATTAGCTTGAAAAATGGGTATATGATGACTTGTCATCAAAGAATAAGCTTAAATTGAATAAAAGGCAGTAGTAATTGCATTAAAACTCGAGGTACAGCAGAGCTCCACACCCTTAATCTATGGTGTGTAGAAACTCCGCCGTTGAAAATACACAACTGATAGTGGTTCAGGCATGGCCGAATGGCCAGCCCCCAAAATGTGATCAAAGATGTAAAATCCCAGATGTCTAATACAATAGTAAAAAGTTCTATTTATACTAAACTAGCTACTAGGGTTACAGAGATAAGTAATTGATGTAGAAATCCACTTTCGGGGCCCACTTAGTGTGTGCTTGGGCTGAGCATGAGATTAACACGTGCAGAGGCTTCTCTTGGAGTTAAATGCCAAGTTATAACGTGTTTTTGGCATTTAACTCAGGTTTGTGACGTGTTTCTGGCATTTTACTCCAGAATGCAGCATGGAACTAGCGTTGAACGCCAGTTCGCGTCGGCTAATCTCGAATAAAGTATGGACTAATATATATTGCAGGAAAGCTCTGGATGTCTACTTTCCAACGCCATTGAGAGCGCACCATTTCGAGTGCAAGGAGGTCAGAATCCAACAGTATCAGCAGTCCTTTGTCAGCCTTCTTATCAGAGTTTTGCTCAGATCCTTCAATTTCAGCCAGAAAATACCTGAAATCACAGAAAAACACACAAACTCATAGTAAAGTCTAGAAATGTGAATTTAACATAAAAACTAATGAAAACATCCCTAAAAGTAGCTAGATCCTATTAAAAACTACCTAAAAACAATGCCAAAAAGCGTATAAATTATCCGCTAATCACAACACCAAACTTAAATTGTTGCTTGTCCCCAAGCAACTGAAAATCAAATAGGATAAAAAGAAGAGAATATACTATAAATCTCAAAATATCAATGAATATTAGTTTTAATTAGATGAGCGGGACTTGTAGCTTTTTTCTTCTGAACAGTTTTGGCATCTCACTTTTTCCTTTGTAGTTTAGAATGATTGGCATCTATAGAAATTTAGAATTTCAGATAGTGTTAGTGATTCTCTTAGTTAAGTATGTTGATTCTTAAACACAGCTACTTTTATGAGTCTTGGCCGTGGCCCTAAGCACTTTATTTTCCAGTATTCCCACCAGATACATAAATGCCACAGACACATAATTGGGTGAACCTTTTCAGATTGTGACTCAGCTTTGCTAAAGTCCCCAGCTAGAGGTGTCCAGAGCTCTTAAGCACACTCTTTTTTCTTTGGATCACAACTTTAACCACCCAGTCTCAAGCTTTTCACTTGGACCTGCATGCCACAAGCACATGGTTAGGGACAGCTTGATTTAGCCGCTTAGGCCTGGATTTTATTTCCTTGGGCCCTCCTATCCATTGATGCTCAAAGCCTTGGATCCTTTTTAGCCTTGCCTTTTGGTTTTAAGGGCTATTGGCTTTTTCTGCTTGCTTTTTCTTTTTCTTTCTATTTTTTTTGCCACTTTCTTTTTTCGCAAGCTTTTGTTATTCACTGCTTTTTCTTGCTTCAAGAATCAATTTTATGATTTTTCAGATCATCAATAACATTTCTCTTTGTTCATCATTCTTTCAAGAGCCAACAATTTTAACATTCATAAACAACAAGATCAAAAATATGCACTGTTTAAGCATTCATTCAGAAAACAAAAAGTATTGTCACCACATCAATATAATTAAACTAATTTCAAGGATGAATTCGAAACTCATGTACTTCTTGTTCTTTTGTATTAAAAATATTTTTCATTTAAGAAAGGTGAAGGATTCATGGAATTATTCATAGCCTTTAGACATAGACTAAACACTAATGATCATGTAGTAAAGACACAAATATAGATAATCATGAAGCTTAAAAACCGAAAAACAGAGAGATAAGAACAAGGAAGTTAAGGAATGAGTCCACCTTAGTGATGGTGGCGCCTTTTTCTTGAAGGACCAATGATGTCCTTGAGCTCCTCTATGTCTCTTCCTTGCCTCTGTTGCTTGATCCCTAGTGATTTTGGTGCTCCTATCCTTAGTTGCTCCCAATAGTTGTGTGGAGGAAAATGTATCCCTTAAGGTATCTCGGGGATTTCTTAATGAGGGAATTCCTCATGCTTTTGTTCAGGTCCATGAGTGGGCTCTCTTGATGTGTAGTCAAATGCTCTACTACTGAGCTATGGACCCTTGAGATGAATCTCTCCATCTCCCATGACTCAGGGGTGGAAGCAATTGCATTCCCTTTCCTCTTTCTTGAGGTTTCTCTGGCCTTAGGTGCCATCAATGGTTATAGAAAAACAAAAAAAAAGCTATGCTTTTAGCACACCAAACTTAGAATGTTGCTCGTCCTCGAGCAAAAGAAGAAAGAATAGAAGAAGAAGAAGATATGGAGGAGAGGGAGAGATGTGGGGTGGGTTTGGGTGGAAAAGAGATTTTGAATTTGAAGGCAGGTGGGGATCCTGTGGGGTCCACATATCCTGAGGTGATCCTGTGGGGTCCACAGATCTTGAGGTGTCAAGAATTTATCATCCCTGTACCAATTAGGCGTGTAAAATGCCCTCTGCATGCAATCCTGGCATTTAACACCATATTGATGCTTGTTTCTAGCATTAAATGCCAGTTCTATGCTTGTTTTGGGCGTTCAACGCCAGTCAGTAGCATGTTTTTGGCGTTGAACGCCAGCTTCCCTCAGTGTGCAATCCTGGCGTTTAAACACCAGATTGCTGCATGTTTTTGGTGTTCAACGCTAGATCCATGCTCTGTTCTGGCATTGAACGCCAGCCAGATGCTCCTTACTGGCATTTAAATGCCAGTAAGCCCTTCCTATAGGGTGTGCTGTTTGTTCTGCTATTTTTTATTCTGTTTTTAATTTTAGTATTTGTTTTGTGACTCCACATGATCATGAACATAAGAAAACATAAAAGAACCATAAAATAAAATAAAAATAAAATTAGATAAATAAAAATTGGGTTGCCTCCCAATAAGCGCTTCTTTAATGTCAATAGCTTGACAATGGGCTCTCATGGAGCCTCACAGGTGATCAGGTCAATGTTGTAGACTCCCAACACCAAACTTAGAGTTTGAATGTGGGGGTTCAATACCAAACTTAGAGTTTGGTTGTGGCCTCCCAACACCAAACTTAGAGTTTGATTGTGGGGGCTTTGTTTGACTCTGTATTGAGAGAAGCTTTTCATGCTTTCTCTCCATGGTTGCAGAAGAAGATCCTTGAGCTTTAAATACAAGGTAGTCTCCATTTAATTGAAGGACTAGCTCTTCTCTGTCAACATCAATCACAGCTCCTGCTGTGGCTAGGAAGGGTCTTCCAAGGATGATGCATTCATCCTCCTCCTTCCTAGTGTCTAATATTATGAAATCAGCAGGAATGTAAAGGCCTTTAACCTTTACTAACACGTCCTTTACTAATCCATAAGCTTGTCTTACTGACTTGTCTGCCATTTGTAATGAGAATGTGGCATGCTGCACCTCAATGATCTCCAGTTTCTCCATTACAGAGAGTGGCATAAGATTTATCCCTGACCCCAGGTCATAAAGAGCCTTCTCAAAGGTGCTGGTGCCTATGGTACATGATATTAAGAATTTACCAGGGTATTGTTTCTTTTGAGGTAGAGCTTGCTGAACCCATATATCTAGTTCACTAATGAGCAAGGAAGGTTCATCTTCCTAAGTCTCATTACCAAATAACTTGGCATTCAGCTTCATGATAGCTCCCAGATATTGAGCACTTTGCTCTCCAGTTACATCTTCATCCTCTTCAGAGGAAGAATAGTTTTCAGAGCTCATGAATGGCAGAAGGAGATTTAATGGAATCTCTATGGTCTCTATATGAGCCTCATATTCCTTTAGGTCCTCAATAAGGAACTCCTTCTTGTCTGGGAGACGTCCCATGAGGTCTTCCTCATTGAGATTCACATCCTCCCCTTCCTCTCCATGTTCGGCCATTTTGATTATGTCAATAGCCTTGCACTCTCTTTTCGGATTCTCTTCAGTATTGCTTGGGAGAGTATGATGCCAAGGCATCTTAGGCTAGTTTCACTAGCATTTTTCTGTTAGTTTTAGTTGTTTTATGCATTTTCTTGAGCTTAAAGTAACCAAGAATGGTTAAATGAATAACAAAGCAATAAACCATCCAAACAGTATGATTTTGATGCAAATTTCATGAGTTTTTAGTTATATTACTTGAATGCTATGAATGAAAGATTTCTCATGAAATTTTGCAAGACTTTGATGCAGTTGTTTGGATGATTTCAGGGAAGAAGAGGCTAGGCAAGGAAGCAACAAAATCAATAAAGGAAGCTTGAATATCACATGTGGAGTTTAAGCTCCAGTTTAAGCTTAAACTGGAGCTTAAACGCCAAAATCATGAAAGCTAAGGAAAGGCTGAAAGTGGCGTTTAACCTCCAGTTTAAACGCCAGAATTGAAAGCACCAGGGAGCCATTTCCACGTTTAAGCTCCAGTTTAACCTTAAACTGGAGCTTAAACGTGTTCGACCATTCTCCTCCAGGGTTGCGTTTTGCATTTCCACGTTTAAGCTCCAGTTTAAGCTTAAACTGGAGCTTAAACGTGTTCGACCTTTACCCTCCAGGATGGCTTCCCTCCATTTCCACGTTTAAGCTTCAGTTTAACCTTAAACTGAAGCTTAAACGTGTTCGACAATTCCACACTCTAGGGTTGCCTTCTTCCATTTCCACGTTTAAGCTTCAGTTTAACCTTAAACTGAAGCTTAAACGTGTTCGACTCATATCACCTCCAGGAGTGTCCAACGTTTAAGTTGCAGTTTAAGCTTAAACTGCAACTTAAACGCCACTAATTGAAAAGGTTTCTGGACCAAAGATATTGCAGTTTAAGTTAGCATTTGAGCACAAACATTAACTTAAACGTACTCTAGTATGAAACCCAATTGAATATCATGGTTTATGGGATTGGGCCTGAAGAATTGATGAGTCTGGAATTTCAATTTGTTGAGTCATGTGTCATTACTTGATTATCACTAAGTTGGCTCAATGAATGTTACAGAATTGGATCAACAGCCTCATCAGGATTATGGATCATAAACCCAAGGCAAAAGGAAATCAGGAAAAGGCCTCAAAGCCCAAGAAACACAACAGAAGCTCAATTTAGAAAGTGTATAAATAGGATAGAATTTAAGTTTGAAAAACTTGGATCGGAGAACTTTGGATCATTTTTCTAGTTTTCATACTTTTTGTAATTGAATTCAGAGCTATGACTCACTAAACCCCCTTTCATTGGGTTAGGGAGCTCTATTGTAATTCAATGAATCACTAATAGTTTTTATCTTCTTCTTCAATCTTTTCTCTTGAATTTTGTTAGAAAGCTTCTCGATCTAATTCCATTGGTTAGTTGTCTTGGGAAAGAAACTATCCATAATTGGAATCCTCCGGAACCTTGGGAAAGGAATGGAGGATTCATGCTAGAGAAGCTTTCTCACAGTGAATTGGATTGGGGTTTGGATGGATATTGTGACATGTAATCCTACCAAATTGTGGTTCATGAAACTGTGTGGTATAATCAGTGATCGAACATCATCTCTTCTTATGAACATTTAAACCAAGGGATTGGGAATTTGTTTGTTTTTAGAGAGAATTGGTGAGCCAAGGGATTGGGATCCAATCATATAAGATTGCCAAGCAAAATTCAATGAATGCATTGGTTGAGGAAGGGATAAAAATGTTTTGATTCGGAGATCTCAATATCTCCTGAAACCCAATGAATTCCCCATTTCTGATCTACCACTTTCTCTTTACATTCTGCAATTAAATTCATGCAATCACCCCGATCCCCTTTTAATTTCAGCAATTTAGCTTCTCGCTCTTTAATTCATGCAATTTAAGATTCCGCACTTTCAATTTCTTGCCATTTACGTTTCCCGCCAACTTTACATTCCGCAATTTTCATCTAAATCTTGATTCCGCTCAACTAGAACACACTTCTAATCCGAATTGCTCACTCAACCAATCCTTGTGGGATTCGACCTCACTCTATTGTGAGTTTTTACTTGACGATAACCGGTGCACTTGCCGGAAGAAATTTTTGCCGATCGTGCAATTTCCTAAAATCGTAGCTATCAAGTTTATAGCACATCAAGTTTATGGCGCCGTTGCCAGGGATTGGTTTTCGATTGACAATTCTCAAATTGGAAGTTAACTAGATTGAGCATTTTTCTTGTTTTGTTAATTCAGTTCAAGTTACTTGTTGAATTTTAATTTCTGCACTCTGTTACTTGCTTTCTTTCTTTATGCCTTTAAATTCAAGCAACTAACTCACTGACTCACTAACTATTTGAATTAATTCCTCAACTGCTCTAACCATACTCTTCCATTAACCAAGAGTATTTCACTTGTTTGTTGCCTGTGCTGTGTTCTTGTATGACAGGTAGGAGAGGAGAGACATCAACTCCTCCATATACCGAACCAGAGAGGACCCTTCATAAACTTAGAAGGGAAGCAAGAGGGAAGAGAGTACTGGGAGAAGAAGAATCTGAAGGAGAATCTGAGGACAATATTGAGGAAGCTCTAGATCTCAACATGGATAGAGAAGTTCACAACCATGAGAGAGCTGATGGAAACAATGCCATTCCCGAGAGGAGGGTTCTTGGTTCATACATAAACCCAACCTCTGGGAATTGTGGTAGCAGCATTCAGAAACCACCCATTCAGGCCAACAATTTTGAACTCAAACCACAGCTAATATCACTGGTGGAGAATCATTGTTCATTTGGTGGGAGTGCTAATGAAGATCCAAACCAACATCTCACAAAATTCCTGAGAATTTGCGACACTGTGAAGTCCAATGGAGTCCAGGAAGATGCCTATAAACTGCTCTTGTTCCCATTTTCACTTAGGGACAAGGCAGCTAAGTGGCTGGAATCATTCCCAAGGGGGAGCCTAACAACCTGGGATAAGGTGGAAAGCAAGTTTCTGGCACGTTTCTACCCCCCACAAAAGGTCAATAGGCTTCGATCTGAGGTTCAGACTTTTAGACAACAAGATGGTGAAACTCTCTACGAGGCATGGGAGAGGTTCAAGGATTTGACAAGGAAATGCCCACCAGACATGTTCCATGACTGGGTGCAATTGCATATTTTCTATGATGGACTTTCTTATGAATCAAGGAATGCTGTAGACCATTTATCAGGAGGTTCATTGAACAAAAAAAAGACTGTGGAAGAAGCCATTGAAGTGATTGAGACAGTGGCTGAGAATGAGTACTACTATGCTTCAGAGAGACACAACACTAAGGGAATCATGGAGCTGAACCATGTTGATACAATTCTAGCCCAAAACAAGGTGTTTGCCAAGCAACTAGCAGAGCTCACCAGGAAATTAGAAACAAATCAAGTGGCTACAATACACACACAAGATCAAGAGGAAGTAAGCACTGAAGGAGGTGATTGGGAAGAGGCCAACTATATGGGAAATCAACAAAGGCAACCATATGATCCACATTCCAACACTTACAACCCAGGCTGGAAAAACCACCCAAACTTTGGGTGGGGAAACCAGCAAACCCAACCACAAAACCACAAACCTTACAACCCCAACCAACATAACAATTCCACATACCAAAACTCCAACCAAAGATCATACCAAGCCACACAAAACACTTACTCCCAACCACCATATCATGGCCAAAATAATCAACCTGCCCAACCTAATCCGAACCAACAATTTCAAGATCAATTAAACAGGATAGAAGGAATGCTTGCAAACATGGGTCAGGACATAAGTGAGTTGAAAAGCTTTAGGGATGATGTGAGATCTACCTTAAGGAACCATGGTGAAAAACTCAAGAGGATGGAGTCTCGAGTAGGAGAGCTATCTCAACAGGCCCCCAAGTCAACTGCAGTGTTCCCTAGTGACACAGAAAAGAATCCTAAAGGGGAACAAAAGGGAGTGAGATGGGAAGAATGCAAGGCCATCACGATATTGAAGGAAGTCTCAGAAGAAGAAGGAATCAGACCCTCAGAACAGGAGCCAGAAATCTTGAAGGAAGGTGTGGAAGAAGCTAAGCAGGAAAGTGAAACTGAGCAAGCCAAGGAACTGCAAAATAAAGGCATGCTGGAAACATACCAACCAAAAGCACCATTTCCTCAGAGGTTAGGAGGAGGTGAAAAAGGGAAAACATATTCAAGGTTTTTAGAGACATTTAAGTCTCTCCATATCAATATTCCTTTTCTTGAGATTCTCCAGCAGATGCCTACACATATCAAGTATTTGAAGGAATTGCTGAGCAAGAAAAGAGTTTTGAAGGGAGGACAAACTGTAATAATGAACAAAGAATGCAGTGCCCTCATCAAGAAGGACATAGTCTCTAAGAAAACAGACCCAGGAAGTTTTCATATCCCCTGCATCATAGGGGAAACAAAAATTGACAGAGGATTCTGTGATCTAGGAGCTAGCATAAATGTGATGCCTCTGACTCTTATGAAGAGGCTACAACTGAATGAGGTGAGATCCACTGATGTAATCATACAACTGGCTGACAAAACTCAGAAGCAAGCTGAAGGGGTAGTTGAGAATGTGCTGGTGAAAGTGGGAAATTATTTCTTCCCCACAGACTTTGTCATTTTGGACATGGAGGAAAGCTACCTACACCCTATCATTCTGGGAAGGCCATTTCTAGCCACTGCTAGAGCGCTCATAGATGTAGAACAAGGAGAGCTAATTTTGAGAATACATGATGAACAGCTCATTTTCCATGTTTTCAAACCTGCATCTGAGCCTGAACCAGAACCTGAAAAGCCTAAGGATGATAGTAGCCATTTGGGTTAGGGAGCTCTATTGTAATTCAATGAATCACTAATAGTTTTTATCTTCTTCTTCAATCTTTTCTCTTGAATTTTGTTAGAAAGCTTCTCGATCTAATTCCATTGGTTAGTTGTCTTGGGAAAAAAACTATCCATAATTGGAATCCTTCGGAACCTTGGGAAAGGAATGGAGGATTCATGCTAGAGAAGCTTTCTCACAGTGAATTGGATTGGGGTTTGGATGGATATTGTGACATGTAATCCTACCAAATTGTGGTTCATGAAACTGTGTGGTATAATCAGTGATCGAACATCATCTCTTCTTATGAACATTTAAACCAAGGGATTGGGAATTTGTTTGTTTTTAGAGAGAATTGGTGAGCCAAGGGATTGGGATCCAATCATATAAGATTGCCAAGCAAAATTCAATGAATGCATTGGTTGAGGAAGGGATAAAAATGTTTTGATTCGGAGATCTCAATATCTCCTGAAACCCAATGAATTCCCCATTTCTGATCTACCACTTTCTCTTTACATTCTGCAATTAAATTCATGCAATCACCCCGATCCCCTTTTAATTTCAGCAATTTAGCTTCTCGCTCTTTAATTCATGCAATTTAAGATTCCGCACTTTCAATTTCTTGCCATTTACGTTTCCCGCCAACTTTACATTCCGCAATTCTCATCTAAATCTTGATTCCGCTCAACTAGAACACACTTCTAATCCGAATTGCTCACTCAACCAATCCTTGTGGGATTCGACCTCACTCTATTGTGAGTTTTTACTTGACGATAACCGGTGCACTTGCCGGAAGGAATTTTTGCCGATCGTGCAATTTCCTAAAATCATAGCTATCAAGTTTATAGCACATCAGAGTACTAGGAGGTGTTTCAGTGATTTTCTTACTCAACTAGCCCACTTGTGCCTCCAAATTTCTGATGGAGGACCTTGTTTCACTCATGAAATTTAAAGTGGCCTTAGACAGATCAGAAACTATATTTGCTAAGCTAGAGGAGCTTTGCTCAAAATTCTCTGTTTGTTGCTGAGAAGATAATGGAAAGGGCTTGCTATTGCTAAGTGATGAGCGGATAATTTGTACGCTTTTTGGCATTGTTTTTAGTATGTTTTTAGTATGATCTAGTTAGTTTTTAGTATATTTTTATTAGTTTTTAGCTAAAATTCACTTTTCTGGACTTTACTATGAGTTTGTGTGTTTTTCTGTGATTTCAGGTATTTTCTGGCTGAAATTGAGGGACTTGAGCAAAAATCTGATTCAGAGACTGAAAAGGACTGCAGATGCTGTTGGATTCTGACCTCCCTGCACTCGAAGTGGATTTTCTGGAGCTACAGAAGCCCAATTGGCGCGCTCTCAACGGCGTTGGAAAGCAGACATCCTGGGCTTTCCAGCAATATATGATAGTCTATACTTTACCCAAGATTTGATGGCCCAAACCGGCGTTCAAAGTCACCCTCAGAATTTCCAGCATTAAACGCCGGAACTGGCACCAAAATGGGAGTTAAACGCCCAAACTGGCACCAAAGCTGGCGTTTAACTCCAAGAAGAGTCTCTACACGGAAATGCTTCAATGCTCAGCCCAAGCACACACCAAGTGGGCCCGGAAGTGGATTTTTATGTCATTTACTCATCTTTGTAAACCTTAGGCTACTAGTTTTCTATAAGTAGGACCTTTTACTATTGTATTTTCATCTTCTGATCTTTGGAATCTTTTGATCTTTAGATCTTTTGATCACTTTGGGAGGCTGGCCATTCGGCCATGCCTAGACCTTGTTCTTATGTATTTTCAACGGTGGAGTTTCTACACACCATAGATTAAGGTGTGGAGCTCTGCTGTACCTCGAGTATTAATGCAATTACTATTGTTCTTCTATTCAATTCCGCTTGTTCTTGTTCCAAGATATCACTTGTTCTTCAACTTGATGAATGTGATGATCCGTGACACTCAACATCATTCTCACCTATGAACGTGTGACTGACAACCACCTCCGTTCTACCTTAGATTGGGTGAATATCTCTTGGATTCCTGATACACGATGCATGGTTGATCGCCTGACAACCGAGTGCTCGCCTGACAACCGAGCCAGCCATTCCGTGAGATCAGAGTCTTCGTGGTATAGGCAAGAACTGATGGCGGCATTCAAGAGAATCCGGAAGGTCTAACCTTGTCTGTGGTATTCTGAGTAGGATTCAATGATTGAATGACTGTGACGTGCTTCAAACTCCTGAGGGCGGGGCGTTAGTGACAGACGCAAAAGAATCACTGGATTCTATTCCGGCCTGATCGAGAACCGACAGATGGATAGCCGTGCCGTGACAGGGTGCGTTGAACATTTCCACTGAGAGGATGGGAGGTAGCCACTGACAACGGTGAAACCCTTGCATAAGCTTGCCATGGAAAGGAGTAAGAAGGATTGGATGAAGACAGTAGGAAAGCAGAGAGACGGAAGGGACCAAGCATCTCCATTCGCTTATCTGAAGCTCTTACCAATGAATTACACAAGTATCTCTATCTTTATCTTTATGTTTTATTCATCATCTATACCCATTTGAGTCTGCCTGACTAAGATTTACAAGGTGACCACAGCTTGCTTCATACCAACAATCTCCGTGGGATCGACCCTTACTCGCGTAAGGTTTATTACTTGGACGACCCAGTGCACTTGCTGGTTAGTTGTGCGAAGTTGTGTTTATGCCGTGGTATTGAACACCAAGTTTTTGGATTCATTACCAGGGATTATTTGAGTTGTGAAAAGTATTGATCACAATTTCGTACACCAAGTTTTTGGCGCCGTTGCCGGGGATTGTTTCGTGTATGGACAACTGACGGTTCATCTTGTTGCTTAGATTAGGTATTTTTCTTCAGAGTTCTTAAGAATGAATTCTAGTGTTTCATGATGATCTGTTGAAATCTGGCTGGCTGAGAAGCCATGTCTAATCTTATTGGACAGAGGTTTCAACTGATCATCACAAGAGCTTGTTGATTTCTATCAATCTTGCTATTGGAGCAATGATCTGCTAAGGCTGGGCTGGCCATTGGCCATGTCTAGTGTTTTGGACCGAAGCTTTCTTTGAAAGCTTGGCTGGCTGTGAAGCCATGTCTAATTCCTGGACCGGAGTCTTAGACTAGCATTGCAATGATTCCTGGAATTCAAATTAAGAATTCTGAAACCTTTATTTTCCATTTTCATATAATTTTCGAAAAAGCACAAAAAAATTACAAAACCATAAAAACCAAAAAAAAGATTTTATGTTTCTTGTTGAGTCTAGTGTCTAATTTTAAGTTTGGTGTCTTGCATGCATTGTTTATTTGATCTTGGTTCTATTTTCAAGTCAATAGTACAGGGAACTGAAGATTCAGAACATGCAGCAGAGGAATTACACAGAAAAAGCTGGGCGTTCAAAACGCCCAGTGAAGAAGGACAGACTGGCGTTTAAACGCCAGCCAGGGTGCCTGGTTGGGCGTTTAACGCCCAAAAAGGTAGTGCATTGGGCGTTAAACGCCAGAATGTGCACCATTCTGGGCGTTTAACGCCAGGATGGCACAAGAGGGAAGATTCTGTTTTCAAATCAATTTTTTTTAAGTTTTCAAAAGTTTTTCAAAATCAAATCTTTTTCAAATCAAATCTTTTCAATCAAATCTTTTTCAAAATCAATTTCTTTCCTTTTTCAAAGATACTTGCTAACAATTAATGATTTGATTGAACAATTCAAGTATGTTGCCTTTTCTGTTGAGAAAGGTTTAATGTTTGAATCATATCTTTTCTTGTTAGGCAAGTCATTAATTTTTAAAATCAAATCTTTTTAAAATTGTTTTCAAACCATATCTTTTCAATCATATCTTTTTAATCACATCTTTTTCAAAACAGTTTTTAATCATATCTTTTTTATTTCTAATTTCAAATCTTTTTCAAAAATTACTTGATCTCTTTCTCACTCTTGTTTTTCGAAAATCAAATTAAAGTTTTTCAAAATGTTTTTAAAATCTTTTTAATTAATTTTCGAAAAAAAGCTCTTCCCCTCTTCTCACATCCTTCTATTTATGGAGTACTACTCCTTCTCAATGCACAATTCAAACTCTATCTGATTAAGTTCGAATTCTTCTACCTCTTCCTTCTAATTTTCTTCTTCTCTGACACCTCAAGGAATCTCTATACTTTGACAAAGAGGATTCCACATTTTCTTGTTCTCTTCTCTTTCATATGAGCAGGAACAAAGACAAAGGCATTCTTGTTGAAGCTGACCCTGAACCTGAAAGGACCTTGAAGCGAAAGCTAAGAGAAGCTAAGGCACAACTCTCTGTAGAGGACCTAACAGAAATCTTCAAAGAAGAAGAACACGTGGCAGCCGAAAATAACAACAATGCCAACAATGCAAGGAAGGTGCTGGGTGACTTTACTGCACCGACTCCCGACTTCTATGGGAGAAGCATCTCTATCCCTGCCATTGGAGCAAACAACTTTGAGCTTAAGCCTCAATTAGTTTCTCTAATGCAACAGAATTGCAAGTTCCATGGACTTCCATTGGAAGATCCTCATCAGTTCTTAGCTGAATTCTTGCAAATCTGTGACACTGTCAAGACTAATGGGGTTGACCCTGAGGTCTACAGACTTATGCTATTCTCTTTTGCTGTAAGAGACAGAGCTAGGACATGGTTGGACTCACAACCTAAAGAAAGCCTGGACTCATGGGAAAAGCTAGTCAATGCCTTCTTGGCAAAGTTCTTTCCACCTCAAAAATTGAGTAAGCTTAGAGTGGAAGTCCAAACCTTCAGAGAGAAGGATGGAGAATCCCTCTATGAAGCTTGGGAAAGATATAAACAATTGATCAGAAAATGTCCTTCTGACATGCTTTCTGAATGGAGCATCATAGGTATTTTCTATGATGGTCTCTCTGAACTATCCAAGATGTCTTTGGATAGCTCTGTTGGAGGATCTCTTCATCTGAAGAAGACGCCTACAGAAGCTCAAGAGCTAATTGAAATGGTTGCAAATAACCAATTCATGTACACTTCTGAAAGGAATCCTGTGAACAATGGGACTAATCAGAAGAAAGGAGTTCTTGAGATTGATACTCTGAATGCCATATTGGCTCAGAATAAAATATTGACTCAACAAGTCAATTTGATTTCTCAAAGTCTGTCTGGAATGCAAAATGCACCAAGTAGTACTAAGGATGCTTCATCTGAAGAAGAAGCTTATGATCCTGAGAACCCTTCAATGGAAGAGGTGAATTACATGGGAGAACCCTATGGAAACACCTATAATTCTTCATGGAAAAATCACCCAAATCTCTCATGGAAGGATCAACAGAGACCTCAACAAGGTTTCAACAACAATAATGGTGGAAGAAACAGGTTTAGCAATGGCAAGCCTTTTCCATCATCTTCTCAGCAACAGACAGAGAATTCTAAGCAGAGCCACTCTGACTTAGGAACTATGGTCTCTGATCTAATCAAAACCACTCAAAGTTTCATGACTGAAACAAGGTCCTCCATTAGGAATTTGGAGGCACAAGTGGGACAGCTGAGCAAGAAAATTACTGAACTCCCTCCTAGTACTCTCCCAAGCAATACAGAAGAAAATCCAAAAGGAGAGTGCAAGGCCATCAACATGGCCGAATTTGGAGAGGAAGGAGAGGCAGTGAACGCCACTGAGGAAGACCTCAATGGGCGTGCACTGGCCTCCACTGAGTTCCCCAATGAGGAACCATGGGAATCTGAGGCTCAAAATGAGACCATAGAGATTCCATTGGACTTGCTTCTGCCTTTCATGAGCTCTGATGAGTATTCCTCCTCTGAAGAGGACGAATATGTCACTGAAGAGCAAGTTGCTAAATACCTTGGAGCAATCATGAAGCTAAATGACAAGTTATTTGGAAATGAGACTTGGGAGGATGAACCCCCTTTGCTCACCAAAGAACTGGATGACTTGTCTAGGCAGAAATTACCTCAAAAGAGGCAGGACCCTGGGAAGTTCTTCATACCCTGTACCATAGGCACCATGACCTTCAAGAAGGCTCTGTGTGACTTAGGGTCAAGTGTAAACCTCATGCCTCTCTCTGTAATGGAGAAGCTAGGGATCTTTGAGGTGCAAGCTGCAAGAATCTCACTAGAGATGGCAGACAATTCAAAGAGACAAGCCTATGGACTTGTAGAGGATGTTCTGGTAAAGATTGAAGACCATTACATCCCTGCAGATTTTATAGTCCTAGAGACTGGGAAGTGCATGGATGAATCTATCATCCTTGGCAGACCCTTCCTAGCCACAGCAAAGGCTGTGATTGATGTTGATGGAGGTGAACTGATCATTCAAGTGAATGAAGAATTCTTTGTGTTTAAGGCTCAAGGATATCCCTCTGTCACCATGGAGAGGAAGCATGAAGAGCTTCTCTCAAATCAGAGTCAAACAGAGCCTCCACAGTCAAACTCTAAGTTTGGTGTTGGGAGGCCACAACCAAACTCTAAGTTTGGTGTTGAACCCCCACATTCAAACTCTAAGTTTGGTGTTGGGAGGTTCCAACATTGCTCTGAGAAAATGTGAGGCTCCATGAGAGCCCTCTGTCAAGCTACTGACATTAAAGAAGCGCTTGTTGGGAGGCAACCCAATGTTATATTTTATCTATTTTTCTTTGTTATTTTATGTTTTCTGTAGGTTGATGATCATGAGAAGTCACAAAATCAATTGAAAAAGCAAAAACAGAATGAAAAACAGGAAGAAAAACAGCACACCCTGGAGGAAGAACCTACTGGCGTTTAAACGCCAGTAAGGCTAGCAGATGGGCGTTTAACGCCCAGTCTGGCACCATTCTGGGCGTTTAACGCCAGAAAGGGGCACCAGACTGGCGTTAAATGCCAGAAAAGGGCAAGAACCTGGCGTTAAATGCCAGAAATGGGCACCAGCCCGGCGTTTAACGCCAGAATTGGCTCAAAACGCATTTTTGCATGCCATTTGGTGCAGGGATGACTTTTCCTTGACACCTCAGGATCTGTGGACCCCACAGGATCCCCACCAACCCCACCACTCTCTCTCTTCTTCACCCATTCACCAATCACCTCAACACCTCTTCCCCAAAAACCCTTCACCTATCAAATCCCATCTTTCTATTCACCACTCACATCCATCCTTCATAAAACCCCATCTACCTCACCCTTCAAATTCAAACCACTTTCCCTCCCAAACCCACCCCTACATGACCGAACCATAAGCCCCCCCTCTCCTATATAAACCCTTCTTCACTCCTTCATTTTCACACAACCTAAACACCACTTCTCCCCCTCTTTGGCCAAACACAAAAGCCATTCCCTTCTTCCTCATTTCTTCTTCTTCTACTCTTTTCTTTCTTCTTTTGCTCGAGGACGAGCAAACCTTTTAAGTTTGGTGTGGTAAAAGCATTGCTTTTTGTTTTTCCATAACCATTTATGGCATCCAAGGCCGGAGAAACCTCTAGAAAGAGGAAAGGGAAGGCAAAAGCTTCCACCTCCGAGTCACGGGAGATGGAGAGATTCATCTCAAGGGTGCATCAAGACCACTTCTATGAAGTTGTGGCCTTGAAGAAGGTGATCCCCAAGGTCCCTTTTTCACTCAAAAAGAGTGAATATCCGGAGATCCGACATGAGATCCGAAGAAGAGGTTGGGAAGTTCTTACCAACCCCATTCAACAAGTCGGAATCTTAATGGTTCAAGAGTTCTATGCCAATGCATGGATCACCAAGAACCATGATCAAAGTGTGAACCCGGATCCAAAGAATTGGCTTACTATGGTTCGGGGGAAATACTTGGATTTTAGTCCGGAAAATGTAAGGTTGGCATTTAACTTACCCATGATGCAAGGAGATGAACATCCTTACACTAGAAGGGTCAACTTTGATCAAAGGTTGGACCAAGTCCTCACTGACATTTGTGAAGAGGGCGCCCAATGGAAGAGAGATTCAAGAGGGAAGCCGGTTCAATTAAGAAGGCATGACCTCAAGCCCGTGGCTAGAGGATGGTTGGAGTTTATCCAACGCTCAATCATTCCCACTAGCAACCGGTCTGAAGTTACTCTAGACCGGGCCATCATGATCCATAGCATCATGATGGGAGAGGAAGTAGAAGTTCATGAGGTTATAGCCCAAGAACTCTATAAGGTGGCGGACAAGTCCTCTACCTTAGCAAGGTTAGCCTTTCCTCATCTCATTTGTCACCTCTGTTATTCAGTTGGAGTTGACATAGAGGGAGACATCCCCATTAATGAGGACAAGCCCATTACTAAGAAGAGGATGGAGAAAACAAGAGACCCCTCTCATCATGAGATCCCTGAGATGCCTCAAGGGATGCACTTTCCTCCACAAGACTATTGGGAGCAACTGAACACCTCCCTAGGAGAATTAAGTTCCAACATGGGACAACTAAGGGTGGTGCACCAAGAACATTCCATCCTCCTCCATGAAATTAGAGAAGATCAAAGAATCATGAGAGAGGAGCAACAAAGACAAGGAAGAGACATTGAGGAGCTCAAGCACTCCATAAGACCTTCAAGAGGAAGAACAAGCCGCCATCACTAAGGTGGACCCGTTCTTTAATCTCCTTGTTCTTTATTTTCTTGTTTTTCGAAATTTAGTGCTTATGTTTATCTATGTTTGTGTCTTATGATCATTAGTGTCTTAGTGTCTATGCCTTAAAGTTATGAATGTCCTATGAATCCATCACCTCTCTTAAATGAAAAATGTTCTTAAGTGAAAAAGATAAGAATTGCATGAATTTTGAATTTTATAACAGTTTAATTATTTTGATGTGGTGGCAACACTTTTGTTTTCTGAATGCATGCTTGAACAGTGCATATGTCTTTTGAATTTGTGGTTCATGAATGTTGGCTCTTGAAAGAATGATGGAAAAGGAGACATGTTACTGAGGATCTGAAAAATCATAAAAATGATTCTTGAAGCAAGAAAAAGCAGTGAATACAAAAAAAAAATGAAAAAAAAAAGAGAAAGAGAAAAAGAAAGAAAAAAAGAAATAAAGTTGTGATCCAAGGCAAAAAGAGTGTGCTTAAGAACCCTGGACACCTCTAATTGGGGACTTTAGCAAAGCTGAGTCACAATCTGAAAAGGTTCACCCAATTATGTGTCTGTGGCATGTATGTATCCGGTGGTAATACTGGAAGACAGAGTGCTTTGGGCCACAGCCAAGACTCAATAAGTAGCTGTGTTTAAGAATCATCATACTTAGCTAGGAGAATCAATAACACTATCTGGATTCTGAGTTCCTAAAGAAGCCAATCATTCTGAATTTCAAAGGATAGAGTGAGATGCCAAAACTATTCAGAGGCAAAAAGCTAAAAGCCCCGCTCATCTAATTAATACTGATCTTCATAGATGTTTTTGGAATTCATTGCATATTCTCTTCTTTTTATCTTACTTGATTTTCAGTTGCTTGAGGACGAGCAACAATTTAAGTTTGGTGTTGTGATGAGCGGATAATTTGTACGCTTTTTAGCATTGTTTTTAGTATGTTTTTAGTATGATCTAGTTAGTTTTTAGTATACTTTTATTAGTTTTTAGCTAAAATTCACTTTTCTGGACTTTACTATGAGTTTGTGTGTTTTTCTGTGATTTCAGGTATTTTCTGGCTGAAATTGAGGGACCTGAGCAAAAATCTGATTCAGAGACTGAAAAGGACTACAGATGCTGTTGGATTCTGACCTCCCTGCACTCGAAGTGGATTTTCTGGAGCTACAAAAGCCCAATTGGCACGCTCTCAACGGCTTTGGAAAGTAGACATCCTGGGCTTTCCAGCAATATATGATAGTCCATACTTTGCCCAAGATTTGATGGTCCAAACCGGCGTTCAAAGTCACCCTCAGAATTTCCAGCGTTAAACGCCGGAACTGGCACCAAAATGGGAGTTAAACGCCCAAACTGGCACCAAAGCTGGCGTTTAACTCCAAGAAGAGTCTCTACACGGAAATGCTTCAATGCTCAGCCCAAGCACACACCAAGTGGGCCCGGAAGTGGATTTTTATGTCATTTACTCATCTTTGTAAACCTTAGGCTACTAGTTTTCTATAAGTAGGACCTTTTACTATTTTATTTTCATCTTCTGATCTTTGGAATCTTTTGATCTTTAGATCTTTTGATCACTTTGGGAGGCTGGCCATTTGGCCATGCCTAGACCTTGTTCTTATGTATTTTCAACGGTGGAGTTTCTACACACCATAGATTAAGGTGTGGAGCTTTGCTGTACCTCGAGTATTAATGCAATTACTATTGTTCTTCTATTCAATTCCGCTTGTTCTTGTTCCAAGATATCACATGTTCTTCAACTTGATGAATGTGATGATCCGTGACACTCATCATCATTCTCACCTATGAACGTGTGACTGACAACCACCTCCGTTCTACCTTAGATTGGGTGAATATCTCTTGGATTCCTGATACATGATGCATGGTTGATCGCCTGACAACCGAGTGCTCGCCTGACAACCGAGCCAGCCATTCCGTGAGATCAGAGTCTTCGTGGTATAGGCAAGAACTGATGGCGGCATTCAAGAGAATCCGGAAGGTCTAACCTTGTCTGTGGTATTCTGAGTAGGATTCAATGATTGAATGACTGTGACGTGCTTCAAACTCCTGAGGGCGGGGCGTTAGTGACAGACGCAAAAGAATCACTGGATTCTATTCCGGCCTGATCGAGAACTGACAGATGGATAGCCGTGCCGTGACAGGGTGCGTTGAACATTTCCACTGAGAGGATGGGAGGTAGCCACTGACAACGGTGAAACCCTTGCATAAGCTTGCCATGGAAAGGAGTAAGAAGGATTGGATGAAGACAGTAGGAAAGCAGAGAGACGGAAGGGACCAAGCATCTCCATTCGCTTATCTGAAGCTCTTACCAATGAATTACACAAGTATCTCTATCTTTATCTTTATGTTTTATTCATCATCTATACCCATTTGAGTCTGCCTGACTAAGATTTACAAGGTGACCATAGCTTGCTTCATACCAACAATCTCCGTGGGATCGACCCTTACTCGCGTAAGGTTTATTACTTGGACGACCCAGTGCACTTGCTGGTTAGTTGTGCGAAGTTGTGTTTATGCCATGGTATTGAACACCAAGTTTTTGGATTCATTACCAGGGATTATTTGAGTTGTGAAAAGTATTGATCACAATTTCGTGCACCACTAAGCTTGTTTCTTCCACCATTATTAAAGCTTTATTGGGGCTTTTGTTGATCCTTCCATGAGAAGTTTGGATGATTTCTCCATGAAGAATTGTAGGTGTTCCCATAGGGTTCACCCATGTAATTCACCTCTGCCATTGCAGGGTTCTCAAGATCATAAGCTTCTTCTTCAGAAGATGCCTCTTTAGTACTGTTGGATGCATTTTTCCATCTATTCAGACTTTGAGAGATCATGTTGACTTGCTTAGTCAACATTTTGTTCTGAGCCAATATGGCATTCATAGCATCAATTTCAAGAACTCCCTTCTTTTGAGGTGTCCCATTACTCACAGAATTCCTCTCAAAAGTGTACATGAATTGGTTATTTGCAACCATGTCAATGAGTTCTTGAGCTTCTGCAGGCATTTTCTTTAGGTGAATGGATCCACCTGTAGAATGATCCAGTGACATCTTAGAGAACTCAGATAGACCATAATAGAATATATCCAAAATGGTCCACTCTGAAAGCATGTCAGAAGGACACCTTTTGGTCATCTGTTTGTATCTTTCCCAAGCTTCATAGAGGGATTCGCCATCTTTTTGTTTGAAGGTCTGAACATCCACTCTAAGCTTGCTCAGCTTTTGAGGAGGAAAGAATTTAGCCAAGAAGGCCGTGACCAGCTTATCCCAAGAGTCCAGGCTATCTTTAGGTTGTGAATCCAAACATATTCTAGCTCTGTCTCTTACAGCAAAAGGGAAAAGCATGAGCATGTAGACTTCAGGATCTACTCTATTAGTCTTAAAAATCTCACATATCTGTAGAAACTCAGTTAAAAACTGATAGGGATCTTCTAATGGAAGTCCATGGAACTTGCAGTTCTATTGCATTAGAGCAACTAGTTGAGGTTTCAGCTCAAAATTGTTTGCTCGAATTGCAGGAATTGAGATGCTTCTTCCATCAAATTTGGAAGTATACTCCTTCCATCAAAATTGTTTGCTCGTCACAGTCATTCAATCCCTGAATCCTACTCGGAATACCACAGACAAGGTTTAGACTTTCCGGATTCTCAAGAATGGCCACCAATAATTCTAGCTTATACCACGAAGACTCTGATCTCACGGAATGGAAGGCTCAGTTGTCAGGCGAGGGCAACCATGCGTCATGCATCAGGAATCCAAGAGATACACACTCTAGCTCTCGCTTGTAGAACGGAGTTAGTTGTCAGGCACGCGTTCATAAGGATGGATGATGATGAGTGTCACGGATCATCACATCCATCAGGTTGAAGTACGAATGATATCTTAGAACAAGAATAAGCTTGAATTGAATAAAAGGCAGTAGTAATTGAATTAAAACTCGAGGTACAGCAGAGCTCCACACCCTTAATCTATGGTGTGTAGAAACTCCACCGTTGAAAATACATAAGTGATAGTGGTTCAGGCATGGCCGAATGGCCAGCCCCCAAAACGTGATCAAAGATGTAAAATCCCAGATGTCTAATATAATAGTAAAAAGTTCTATTTATACTAAACTAGCTACTAGGGTTACAGAGATAAGTAATTGATGTAGAAATCTACTTCCGGGGCCCACTTGGTGTGTGCTTGGGCTGAGCTTGAGATTTACACATGCAGAGGCTTCTCTTAGAGTTAAACGCCAAGTTATAACGTGTTTTTGGTGTTTAACTCTGGTTTGTGATGTGTTTCTGGCGTTTTACTCCAGAATGCAGCATGGAATTAGCGTTGAACGCCAGTTTGCGTCGTCTAATCTCGAATAAAGTATGGACTATTATATATTGATGGAAAGCTCTCAATGTCTACTTTTCAACGCTGTTGAGAGCGCGCCATTTGGAGCTATAGCTCTAGAAAATTTATTTCGAGTGAAGGGAGATCAAAATCCAACAGCATCAGCAGTCCTTTGTCAGCCTTCTTATCAGAGTTTTGCTCAGATCCCTCAATTTCAGCCTGAAAATACCTCAAATTACAGAAAAACACACAAACTCATAGTAAAGTCCAGAAATATGAATTTAACATAAAAACTAATGAAAACATCCCTAAAAGTAGCTAGATCCTATTAAAAACTACCTAAAAACAATGCCAAAAAGCGTATAAATTATCTGCTCATCACATATCTTTTAATTTCTTGTTAGTCAAGTAATCAATTTTTAAAAATCAAATCTTTTTCAATTATATCTTTTCAAGCATATCTTTTTAAAAAAATCAAATCTTTTTCAATCATATCTTTTCAATCATCTCTTTTTAAAACAAATCTTTTTCAATCATATCTTTTTAAATTTTGATTGCAATATCTTTTTCTAACTTCTTATCTTTTCAAAATTATTTTCAAATCTTTTTTCAACTAATTACTATTTCTTATATTTTTTAAAAACCACCTAACCACTTTTCCACTTCCAATTTTCGAAAATCACTAACCACTTTTTCAAAAATCTTTTTAATTAACTAATTGTTTTCAATTCTAATTTTATTTTATTTCTTTTTCAAATTTTTGAATACTCCCTCTCTCTCATCTCTTTGTATTTATTTGCTAACACTTCTCTTCTACTTATAATTCAAACCCTCTCTCTCTCTCTCTCTCTGTGTTCGAATTCCTCTTATTCTCTCTCTACCTCATTCCTCTATTGTTCTTTTCCTCTAACACATCATGAAATCTCTATACTGTGACATAGAGGATTCCACTACTCTCTTTTGTTCTCTTCTTTTTTATATGAGCAGAAATAGGGGTAAAAACATTCTTGTTGAAGCTGATCCTGAACCTGAAAGGACTCTGAAGAAGAAGCTAAGAGAAGCTAAAGCATAACACTCCGGAGAAGACCTTTCAGAGAATTTCAAAAAAAAGTAGACATGGCAGCCGAACCCAACAACAATGCCAGAGATGTAAGGAAGATGCTTGGTGACTATACTGCACCAACTTCCAACTTCTATGGAAGAAGCATCTCAATTCCTGCCATTGGAGCAAACAACTTTGAGCTTAAGCCTCAATTAGTTTCTCTAATGCAGCAGAATTGCAAGTTTTATGGACTTTCATCGGAAGATCATCATCAGTTCCTAACTGAGTTCTTGCAAATCTGTGATACTTTTAAGACCAAAGGGGTTGATCACGAGGTCTACAGACTTATGCTTTTCCCCTTTGCTGTAAGAGATAAAGCTAGAACATGGTTGGACTCACAACCTAGGAAAAGCCTGTACTCTTGGGATAAGTGGGTCAATGCTTTCTTGACTAAATTCTTTCCACCTCAAAAGATGAGCAAGCTTAGAGTGGAAGTCCAAACCTTCAAACAGAAGGAAAGTGAATCCCTCTATGAAGCTTGGGAAAGATACAAGCAATTAACCAAAAGGTGTCCTTCTGACATGCTTCCAGAATGGAGCATTATATGTATATTCTATGATGGTCTGTCTGAATTGTCCAAGATGTCATTGGACCATTTTGCTGGTGGATCTCTTCATCTGAAAACCCCTGCAGAAGCCTAGGAACTCATTGAGATGGTTGCAAATAACCAGTTCATGTACACTTCTGACAGAAATCCTGTGAATAATGGGATGACTCAGAAGAAAGGAGTTCTTGAGATTGATACTCTAAATGCCATATTGGCTCAGAACAAAATATTGACTCAGCAAGTCAATATGATTTCTCAGAATCTGAATGGATTGCAAGCTACATCAGGTAGTGCTAAAAAAGCCTCCTCTGAAGGAGAAGCTTATGACCCTGAGAATCCTGCAATGGAAGAGGTGAATTACATAGGAAAACCCTATGGAAACACCTATAATCCTTCATGGAGGAATCATCCAAATTTGTCATGGAAGGATCAACAAAAGCCCCAACAAGGCTTCAACAACAATAATGGTGGGAGAAATAGGTTTGGCAATAGCAAACCTTTTCCATTATCTTCTCAGCAACAGACAGAAAATTCTGAGCAGAGCCTCTCTGGCTTAGCAAACATAGTCTCTGATCTATCTAAGGCCACTCTCAGTTTGATGAATGAAACACGGTCCTCTATAAAAAATTTGGAGGCACAAGTGGGTCAGCTGAGAAAAAGAGTTAATGAAACTCCTCCTAATACTTTTCCAAGCAATACAGAAGAGAATTCAAAAAGAGAGTGCAAGGCAATAACCATACCTGGCGTGGCCAAACCTGGAGAAGAGGAAGAGGAAGTGGTTCCCAATGAGGAAGACCTCAATGGATGTCTACTGACCACTAGAAAGTTCCCTCATGAGGAACCAAAGGAATCTGAGGCTCATGCAGAGACCATAGAGATTCCACTAAATTTTCTATTACCATTCATGAGCTCTGATGAATATTCTTCTTCTAAAGAAGATGAAGTCATTGATGAAGAGCAAGTTGCTCAGTATTTAGGAGCAATCATGAAGTTGAATGTTCAAGTTATTTAGTAATGAGACTTGGGAGGATGAACCTCCATTGCTCATTAATGAACTAAATGCCTTGGTTCAGCTGAAGATACTTCAAAAGAAACCGGATCCCGGAAGGTTCTTAGTACCTTGCACCATTGGCACCATGACCTTTGAGAAGGCTCTGTGTGAGTAGGGGTCAGGCATCAACCTCATGCCACTCTCTGTAATGGAGAAACTAGGAATCTTTGAGGTACAAGCTGCAAGAATCTCATTGGAGATGGAAGACAGTTCGATGAAAAAGGCTTATGGACTTGTAGAGGATGTCTTAGTGAAGGTTGAAGGCCTTTACATCCCTGCTGACTTCATAATCCTAGACATTAGGAAGGATGAGGATGAATCCATCATCCTTGAAAGACCCTTCCTAGCCACATCAAAGTTGTAATTGATGTGGACAGAGGAGAGTTAGTCCTTCAGTTTAATGAGGACTACCTTTTGTTTAAGGCTCAAGTATCTTCCTCAGTAAACATGGAGAATAAGCATGAAAGGCTTCATCCAAATCTCTCTATACAGAGTCAAGCAGAGCCCCCACACTCAAACTCTAAGTTTGGTGTTGGGATGCCACAACCATGCTCTGAGCAATTGTGAAGCTCTTAAAGAGCTAACTGTCAAGCTATTAACATTAAAGAAGTGCTTATTGGGAGGCAACCCAATTTTATTTATTTATCTATGTTAGTCTATGTTTTCTTTAGGATGATGATCATGTGGAGTCATAAAAACAATTGCAAAAATTAAAGCAAAATAAAAAAACAACATCAAAAACAGCACACCCTGGAGGACAAGCTTACTGGCGTTTAAACGCCAGAAAGGATACCAAGATGGGCGTTTAACATCCATCCTGGCACCATTCTGGGCGTTAAATGCCAGAACTGGCAGGCAAATTGGCATTTAAATGCCAATCAGGGTAGAAAAATGGGCATTTAAACGCCTAGCCTAGCACCATTCTGAGCGTTAAAATGCCAGAACTGGCAGGCATACTTTCGTTTAACGCCAGAAAAAGGCAGTAGCCTGGCGTTTAAACGCCAGGAAAGGTAGCAGAACTGGCGTTTAACGCCAGATTTGGCACACAGTGGTCATTTAAACGCCAGGAAGGTGCAGGGATGAGAATTCCTTGACACCTCAGGATCTGTGGACTCCACAGGATCCCCACCTACCTCACCTCACTCTCTCTCTTCTTCACACCTTTCCATAACACTATTCCCCAACACCAACCTACATCACCATTTAAATTCAAATCATTTCCCTCCCAAACCCACCCATTCTCCACATGATTACCCTTTCTCCCTTACCTCATAAAGAACCCTCCTTACCAACCTCCATCTCCTCTATTTCTTCTTCTTCTCCTCCTTTCTTTCTTCTTTTGCTCGAGGACGAGCAAACCTTTTAATTTTAGTGTGGGAAAAAGCGTTGCTTTTTATTTTCCATAACCATTAATGGCACCTAAGGCCGGAGAAACCTCTAGAAAGAGGAAAGGGAAGGCAGTGGCTTCCACCTCCGAGTCATGGGAGATGGAGAGATTCATCTCAAAAGCCCATCACTAGAAAGTGGATGGAGCAAACAAGAGAGTCCACTCATGGACCTCAACAAGAGCATGAGGAAATTCCTCATCAAGAAATCCCTGAGATGCCTCAAGGGATACACTTTCTTCCACACAACTATTTGGAGCAACTCAACCCCTCTTTAGGAGATTTGAGTTCCAATATGGAGCAACTATGGATGGAGCACCAAGAGCACTCCATTATCCTCCATGAAATTAGAGAGGGCCAAAGATCCATGAGGGAAGAGCAACAAAGGCAATGAAGAGACATTGAGGAGCTTAAGCACTCAATAGGATCTTCAAGAGGAAGAACTAGCTGCCATCACTAAGGTGGACCCGTTCTTTAATTTTCTTGTTATTTGTTTTTCTATTTTTCAATTTTTTATGCTTTATGTTTGTCTATGTTTATGTCTTTATTGCATGATCATTAGTGTCTAGTGTCTATGCCTTGAAGTTATGAATGTTCCATGAATGCTTCACCTTTCTTAAGTAAAAAATGTTTCTAATTGCAAAAGAACAAGAAGTACATGAATTTCGAATTCTATCTTGAAATTAGTTTAAATATTATGATGTGGTGGCAATACCTTTTGTTTTCTGAATGAATGCTTGAACATTGAATATTTTTTATAGTAAAGTTTATGAATGTTAAAATTGTTGGCTCTTGAAAGAATAATGAAAAAAGAGAAACGTTATTGATAATCTGAAAATTTATAAAATTGATTCTTGAAGCAAGAAAAGCAATGAAAAATACAAAGCTTTCGAAAAAAAAGAAAAAAAGGGGGCAAAAAAATAAAGGAAAAAAGAAAAAGAAAAAGCAAGCAGAAAAAGCCAATAGCTCTTTAAACCAAAAGGCAAGAGCAAAAAGTCAGTAACCCTTTAAACTAAAAGGCAAGGGTAAAGAGGATCCAAGGCTTTGAGCCTTAATGGATAGGAGGGCCCAAAGGAATAAAATCCTGGCCTAAGCGGCTAAATCAAGCTGTCCCTAGCAAAAAGAGTGTGCTTAAGAACTCTGGACACCTCTAACTGGGAACTCTAGCAAAGCTGAGTCACAATCTGAAAAGGTTCATCCAGTTATGTGTCTGTGGCATTTATGTATCCAGTGGTAATACTGGAAAACAAGATGCTTAGGGTGACGGCCAAGACTCATAAGTAGCTGTGTTCAAGGATCAACATACTGAACTAGGAAAATCAATAACACTATCTGAATTCTGAGTTCCTATGGATGCCAATCATTCTGAACTTCAAAGGATAAAATGAGATGCCAAAACTGTTCAGAAGCAAAAAGCTACTAGCCCCGCTCATCTAATTAGAACTAAGCTTCATTGATGTTTTGGAATTTATTGTATATTCTCTTCTTTTTATCCTATTTTGTTTTTGGTTGCTTGGGGACAAGCAACAATTTAAGTTTAGTATTGTGATGAGCGGATAATTCATACGCTTTTTAGCATTGTTTTTAGGTAGTTTTTAGTATGTTTTTGTTACGTTTTAGTATATTATTATTATTTTTTATGAAAAAATCACATTTCTGGACTTTACTATGAGTTTGTGTGTTTTTCTGTGATTTTAGGTATTTTCTGGCTAAAATTGAGGGACCCGAGCAAAAATCTGATTCAGAGGCTAAGAAAGGACTGCAGATGCTGTTGGATTCTGACCTCCCTGCACTCGAAGTAGATTTGATGGAGCTACGGAAGCCCAATTGGCGCGCTCTTACTTGCTTTGGAATGTAGACATCTAGGGCTTTCCAGCAATGTATAATAGTTCATACTTTTTTTGAGATTTGATAGCCCAAACTGGCGTTCAAACGCCCACCAGAGACCCTTTTCTGGAGTAAAAGGGCAGAACTGGCACCAAAGCTGGAGTTAAACGCCCAAACTGGCACCAAAGATGGCGTTTAATATGCACGTGAAAGCTTCAATGCTCAGCCGAAGCACACACCGAGTGGGCCCCGGAAGTGGATTTCTGTACTATCTGCACTTAGTTACTCATTTTCTATAAACCTAGTTTACCAGTTTAGTATAAATAGCACTTTTTAATATTGTATTCATATCTTTGGATCATCTTTTGATCTTTTGATCACTTTGGGAGGTTGTCCATTTGGCCATGCCTAGACCTTCTTCTCTTATGTATTTTCAACTGTGGAGTTTCTACACCTCATAGGTTAAGGTGAGGAGCTTTGTTGTTCCTCATGAATTAATGCAAGTACTATGGTTTTTCATTCAATTCACGCCTACTTCTTCTCCAAGATATACTCTTGTACTTAATTCAGTTAAGTCAGACTGAAGGGGTGACCCATGACAATCACCCTCTATCTTCAGTACTCGCTTAGCCAAGATCCGCGTGCCTGACAACCACAAAGCGGTCTATATGATGTTCAACGTAGTCATTGGATGACAGCCGGAGTATATTCTCTTGGGTCTCTAATCAACGATTCACATCGTCTCTCCTGACAATAGAGCATCTGAATCTGAGATTAGGATCTTCGTGGTATAGGCTAGAACAATGGACAGCATTCCTGAGATCCGGAAAGTCTAAACCATGTCTGTGGTATTCTGAGTAGGATCTGGGAAGGGATGACTATGAAGAGCTTCAAACATGCGAATGTTGGGCGCAGTGACAGTGTGCAAAAGGATCAATGGATCTTATTCCGACGCTAGTGAGAAACGACAGATGATTAGCCCTGCGGTAGTTGTGCCTGGTATTTGCATCCGAGTCGAGAAATTCGACAGTTGATTAGCCGTACAGAGACCGTAGCCGGACCATTTTTACTGAGAGGATCATACAGCTTGCCATGGAAGGGAGTGCACGTGATTGGATGAAGACAATAGGAAAGCAGAAGTTCAGAAGCAACAAAGCATCTCTAAACACTTATCTGAAATTCCGACTAATGAATTACATAAGTATCTGTATATTATTTTATGTTTTATTTATCTTTTAATTATCAAAACCTCATAACCATTTGAATCTACCTAACTGAGATTTACAAGATGACCATAGCTTGCTTCAAGCTGACAATCTCCGTGGGATCGACCCTTACTCACGTAACGTATTACTTGGACGACCCAGTGCACTTGCTAGTTAGTTGTGCGGAGTTGTGAAAAGTGTGATCATAAGTTCGATTACTAGTGTACGTCATCCACCAAGGAAGAAGTTCCTAAGAAGGAAGGCCCTAGGGGATAGAGAAACAAAAAGATCCCCACTAAAGGTTTCTCCCCATGGTTGAAGGTGGTGTTGACTCGTAATCCAGTGTTGGCTTATACAGTAAATAGAGTCCTCTCTCTTGAGCATATTGGGATATTTCATGGGGACACAGGGAAAAAATTTACAGTGAGAGGATAGGAGTTGAAGCAATATGATCAACCCCCACCTTAGCAAGAAATCAACCGTTAACCTAGTAATGTTAAAGAAATTCTTGTTAGGAGACAACCCAATAATTTGTATCCTTAGATTTTCTATTTGTTTTGAATTTATTTGGTTTGTTTTAAATTCTTAATAGTTTTCCTTCCTTTTACATGTGTTTTGGTCATGCATAGTATTTAAAACAGGAACAAATGCAACCATAAGGGGTTTCAAACAACCCTAGAGAGGAGTACATTTGGCCAAGGTGGTGTCAAACTTAAGATTCTCAAGTTTGGCGCTATATATACATGTTTTAAGAAATTGGCTACTACCAAGGTCTCAAGTTTGGCCCCCAACATCACATCATTGGAGGGATCACATTCGGGAAAGGTGGCGCCAAACTTGGCCACCCTCAAGCTTGGCGCAATATTGGAGTATTTTAAAGAGTTTATTCGGGAAGGGTGGCGCCAAACTTGGCCACCCTTAAGTTTGGCGCCACATATTTTCAAAAAAGAATTTTAAATTTTAATCTTTCTTGCCCTTATATTATTCCCTTCTTCCATTTCAATATTTTTTGTTTCTACTCATTATTGCACTTTTTATGTCCCTTCCCGTTTTCAGTTTTTCTTCGCTTGGAGACAAGTAAACTTTTAAGTTTGGTGTTGTAGAGTGTGCTCTTTGTTTATCTTATCATCAATTGCACCAAAAGGAGGTAAATCATCTTCACAGAGGAGCACAGCCTGAGGAATGAGATACCAATTGTGATGAATGAGGTGGTTCATTCCTTTTTCACTTTCTATTTCCCTTTCGTTGTTATTATGCTATGTTCCTATTTTCTATTGCTTTTCTTTATCTGTTGCATGATCTGCAGTATTTTCAGTTTCGTAGGTTTTAGTTTGATTCAGTTGTTTGTTTTTAATTTGAAAAGATATCTCATGCACCACTCACTAAGCTTGAATCTAAAAAAGAAAAAAAATGTTTGATGTATTGCATGAGAAATTGAGTTTATATTTGAGAGTAGTCCTATTCACTTAGATGTGGTGCTGTTTATTTGTGACTTTGAATGCATGATATGAATAGTGCATATTTAAATTTGGATCAAAGGATGTTGATGCATGATGAACAAGAATTTTGAGAACTATTATGAATTCTCTAAATTAAATAAGAAATTAATCCTTGAAACAAAAGAAACAGCAAAAAAAAAGAAAAAGAAAAAGAAAATAACAGGCAGGGCCCAAGGCTCTGAGTATCAATGGGCTAGGAAGTTTAAGAACGATCAAAAGCTCAAAGAGTTGTTTTCCTAGCTATATGCTTGTGGTGTGACTATGCCAATAAACTCTTGAGACAGAACACTTAGAGTCAAAGCCGAATGCAATAAAGAGTATACCAAAGGCTCTGAGCACCACTAACAGAGAAAATTCAATATAAAAGATCTGAACTCAAAGAGTTTCCAGTTAAGTGCTTGTGGTGTTTCTGTGTCAAGCAAAGCTCAAGACAAAACATTTAGAGTCACGACTAGGCTCGAGGTACAAAGCACCAAAGAAAAGACAAGAAAATATTGTGTTCAAGGTTTAATCCAAAGTCAAAAGCAAGAGAATTCATAATATTATATGAATTCTAATTCTGAATGAAATTAACATTCCTAAGCTTCAAAGTATAGTGATATCCCAAAACTATTCATGGTGACAGTGTTTTAACCCCACTCAGAAGAGAGACAGAAGCTTAATTTAAAACTCAACTGCCATGCAAATTCACATCTCAGGTTTATATTGTTTTCACTTTGGTGTTGTGATGTGTGAGCATCATTCTGATCTTTTCTTAGTGAATTTGCATTTGAATTTGTTGAATCAAATCAAGATTTAAGTGTTTGAAGCCACCATGAATACGACTTTGAGTTGTTTTGAAATTTGATTAATTTCAGGTAACATTGGAGCGAATTTGTCAGAGTTCAGAAAGAAGAAAAATGAGCCAATTTCATGCAGAAGGTGGCGCCAAACTTCACCCAACCAAGTTTGGCACCAAGATCACAATTAAAGCTCCAATTCAATTCAGCCATAGTGGCACCAAATGCCACATCACGTTGTTTAATGCTAGGAATGTAGGAATGCGTGCAATCTTACTTGAACATGGCGCCAAACTTCACCAAGCTCAAGTTTGGCGCCATGTTGAGTTAAGAAATTAACTAACATAATTGGTGATGGCAAAATTAATTTTATTGGGCTAACTACCCAATTAGTATTGATGCTTTTTTAAAGTGATGCAGGCCAAAACTTAATGTTGCAGCAACCCAAATAATGGTAACAAAATCAAAAGCACTCATAGTGTGCAACATTTACAAACAAGCCCAAATAAGAAATGACAAAGAAATTACATGGGCTGAATGGTAAGTGAATAAAATATAAGCCCAAGGTGTTTCTCTCAAGCTGATCTCTCCAAGTGCTTGCCTCCAAAGTAACGTTCACTTTTTCATTTCGGTTAGACTTAGAGGAGAGAAAGAGAGAGCTTCATTCCTAAGTCATTCACCAAAGAAGAAAGAAAGAGAAGCGTTAAGCAAAAAGGTTGAGGTATAATCACCCACATCAAACCATACTGGTGCACGAAATTGTGATCATCAATGGTGCCATCAACATGGTACGCTCAATTGCAATCTTAACTCTTTATCACAACTTCGCACAACTAACCAGCAAGTGCACTGGGTTATCCAAGTAATAAACCTTACGCGAGTAAGGGTCGATCCCACGGAGATTGTTGGTATGAAGCAAGCTATGGTCATCTTGTAAATCTCAGTCAGGCAGATTCAAATGGTTATGGAGGAGCTATATGAATCTGGAAATAACCTGTGTAACCATCTAAAAAGCAATAATGTGATTTACCTGACAGGCGATCCAGCATTTGATCAATGAATGGAAGTGGGTAGTGATCCTTACGAGTAGCTTGGTTGAGACGCCTGTAATCAATGCAGACTCTCCAAGCATTCTGAACTCTAGTTGCTATGAGCTTTCCATGCTCATTCTTCACGGTAGTGATTCCGGACTTCTTGGGCACCACTTGTACTGGGCTTACCCATTCACTGTCTGAAATGGGATATATGATACCGACCTCCAATAGTCTGGTAACTTCCTTTTTGACAACTTCCAAGATGGTAGGATTCAATCTTCGTTGTGGTTGATGGACAGGTCTTGCTCCCTCTTCTAGAAATATTCTGTGCTCGCATATTTGAGGGTTGATTCCCACTATGTCTGCCAAACTCCACCCAATTGCCTTCTTATGTTTCCTCAGCACATCAAGTAGTTGTTCTTCTTGTTGAGAAGTCAGTTCTCTTGCAATAATAACCGGAAGCTTCTGCTCATCCTCAAGGTAAACATATTTGAGATGTGGAGGGAGAGGTTTCAATTCTAACTTGTGAAAATGGCGAAGTGTCCTCATTGTCAGTTAAGAGGGTCCCCACACTTGGACCTTGTCTAGTGTGCCTTTCTTCGAACTCTTCCTTTTGAACTTCAGCCACACTTTCGTCTATGACATCACACTGGAAGATAGAATGATCTTCTGGGGGTTGTCAATGACTCCATTCAGATTGAAGATTACTATGCGGCCATCTATTTCAAAAAAGTATGTCCCTGAAAAAGCATCCAATTTGAATTTTGATGTCTTCAGGAATGGTCTTCCAAGTAGGATTGATGATGGCTTATCTGAATCATTATGGGGCATCTCCAAGATATAAAAATCAGTGCGAAATGTGAGCCCTTTAATGTTCACCAAAACATCTTCAGCAACTCCAGCCACTGTGATAATGCTTTTATCTGCTAACACAAAACAAGCTGCCGACCTTTTTAAGGGAGGGAGCCTTAAAACATCATATATAGACAAAGGCATTATACTGACACATGCTCCTAAATCACAAATGCAGTCATAAATTACTACACCACCAATAGTACAACTAACTATGCAAGGACCTGGATCACTATATTTTTCAGGTAATCCTCCCATTAAAGCAGATATAGAACTACCTAAAGGAATAGTTTCTAATTCATTAATTTTGTCTTTATGGATACATAAGTCTTTTAGAAACTTTGCATATTTAGGTACCTACTGAATAACATCAAAAAGGGGGAACAGTTACCTCAACCTTTTTGAATATTTCTACCATTTTGGGATCAGGTTCCAGCTGCTTCCTAGGCTTCCTTGCAAGTTGTGGAAATGGAATGGGAGTAGTGTTTTCTGTGGTGCTTGCATCTTTTTGTGCTTCTTCCTGTGGTTGAGCTATCTCTTCTTCAGCTATATCCTGTATATCCTCTTCCTCTTCAACATCTTCGATTTCTACCACCTCTTCAGCTGAGGCGTATTCTGGTGAGCTTGGTTCCTCCTGATTCCTCTCCTGCAGTGTGGTTCCAGACCTCAGGGTGATGGCATTAATGCCTCCCTTTGGATTGGGTAATGGTTGAGAGGGGATTCCAGTGGTGCTTGAAGGTTGGTTATTGGAATTTTGTGCTGAACCAAGTTGTGTCAATAAAGCTTGCAGAGTAGAGGTGAAACCATTCAGACTGGCGTTAATACTGTTCACGATGGTATTTTCCATGGCCAGTTGTCTTTTCTCAAAAGCTTGTAATAAATCTTCATTAGAAGATACAGAAGAATGAGTAATTTGAGAGGTTTGCTGCTGATTGTTCGGTGGTCCTTAATTTTGCCTCAGGTGAGGTGCTCGGTAAGGTTGATTTTGCTGCCTGTTGTTGTAATTATTCCACCTCTGATTTCCCTTATTATTGTTGTCCCTCCAATTCTGGTTTGAATTGTCCTGCCATCCATGGTTATTATTTCCACTTTGATTGTACCCTTGGTTGGGGCGGTCATAGAAGTTGTGAGTGGATGCCACCATGTTGTCTTCTTGTTGGAGCTGCGGGCATTCATCAGTGTAATGGCTATAATCAGCATAAATTCCGCAAATTTTTTGTGGAACTAGTTGTTGGTTTTGCTGCGGTTGAGTTTGCTGAGCTTGTTGATTTAACTGCAATTGCTTCAGCAGGTTAGTCATTTCACAGGTGCTTCGATTTAGAGCAGCAGTCTCTATACCAGAAGATACTTCTGCAACGGCCCTTGAACGGCCTTGCTTCTGTCTGTGGTTCCGAGTAGATTCAGCTAAATCACTGATCAATTGCCAAGCTTCATCAGTGGTCTTGTACTTCTTCATAGACCCATTGCTGGCACTTTCCAATGTGGTCTTATCTTGGGGCCTCACACCTTGTGTGACATAGCTGAGTAGCACGATCTTGTCAATCATGTGGTGGGGGCATGCTTCCAGAAGATTATTGAAGCGCTCCCAGTATTCAAAGAGAGTCTCATTGTCATCCTGAACAATTGTAGAGATATCCTTCCTCAATTTATCAGTAACTTCAGATGGAAAGAATTTCTCCAGAAACTCCTTTCTGAGTGTATCCCAGTTGGATACATTTGCTAGAGGTTGAGTGTAGTACCACTCTCTTGCTTTTCCCTCAAGAGAGAACGGAAAAGTTTTCAGCAGAATTGAAGTTTCATCAGTGCCATCACGCCTGACAGTAGAACAGGCTGCCTGGAAATCTCTCAAGTACTTGATAGGCTCTTGAGCAGGTAGGCCATGAAACTTGAGCATCAAATTTAGCAGTGTGGTCTTTATTTCAAAATCCGTAGCTACCGCTGGATGATGCGCTTGAAACGGTTGCATTGTAAAATCAGGAGCTCCTTCCTCCTGAATAGTAACTCTTCTAGCTGCCATGTTTTCTGCACGTAAAACAACCGAATCAGTAGAACGGGGGCTGGTTTCTTCCTCAGATTCACCTTCAGATCTGCCCTCAGAGCGAACTAACCTACGCTATTCTCGCCTTATTCATGAAATTGTTCTTTCAATTTCAGGATCGAATATTAGCAAGCGCGGATCAGGAAGTGAACGTGTCATTTGACGGAAGAAACATGCAGCTCATAGTAGCAAAATTAAATAAAATGCAAATAAATAAATTCTAATTAATAAAATTAGCACTCTATTGCAACTCCCCGGCAACGGCGCCAAAAATTGATGGAGTGTAGAAGCTGGTGAATTAAAAATTTATTAAAATGATTACGTTGCTAGTATAGTTCTTAACTCACCGAAAATGTGCCTATCAATTTAGAAATATGTCACAGAAAGTTTAAATTAAAATTACTGGGAGTTTTAAGTCCCAGGTCGTCTCCCAACGAGTTACAGAAAAGTGTGCTATTTTATTAATCAGATATTTTAAAAAGTTGAGCTAAGTAAATTGGAATTTAAATTGAGGAATTTTAAATAATAAAAATAAAAGTCCTTGACTGGGAATTGATTGGCTAGAATCTCTATCATTGATGGTATGATTGTAAGATTAATTTATGATTAATAGTTACTCTGTTTGGTTATCCCTTACTAGGTAAGGAAAAGTCGAACAAGTGGGAATGCCAGATCTGTTCACAAGTTGCAACCCACTTAGTTCAAAGGGATTGGCGTTTGTGACAGGATAGCAATCCAACGTTTAACCCAATTACAAATTTTTCCTTCAATCCTTCCAACTCAAGAGTTCCTTTTAATCAACTCCCCATCAAGTAATGAAACTACTCACGCATTGTAAATAAAGAATCCATGGCACATGAAAGGGAATTAAAAGAAGACATGATTATTGGAATTGGAATTAAATTAAAAAGAAATAATCCTTGCATTAATTAATCATAAAAGTATCTGAATGACAAAATTGAACATAACAAGAACATGGAAGAAAAAAACCAAGTTAAGAGAATGGTGCACGAAATTGCAATAACACCTTTGCAATCCCGCACAACTAACCAGCAAGTGCACTGGGTCGTCCAAGTAATACCTTGCGTGAGCAAGGGTCGATCCCACGGAGATTGTCGGCTTGAAGCAAGCTATGGTTATCTTGTAAATCTTAGTCAGGATATCAGAAATTATCAGGATTGATTGTAAAAAGCAAAAGAACATGAAATGGTTACTTGTATTGCAGTAATGGAGAATGGGTTGAGGTTTGGAGATGCTCCATCTTCGGAATCTCTGCTTTCCTACTGTCTTCTTCATCAAACACGCAAGGCTCCTTCCATGGCAAGCTGTATGTAGGGTTTCACCATTGTCAGTGGCTACCTCCCATCCTCTCAGTGAAAATACGTCCCTGATGCTCTGTCACAGCATAGGCTAATCATCTGTCAGTTCTCAATCAGGCCGGAATAGAATCCAGTGATTCTTTTGCGTCTGTCACTAACGCCCCGCCCTCAGGAGTTTGAAGCACGTCACAGTCATCCAGTCATTGAATCCTACTCAGAATACCACAGACAAGGTTTAGACCTTCCGGATTCTCTTGAATGCCGCCATCAGTTCTAGCTTATACCACGAAGATTCCGATTAAAGAACCCAAGAGATAACTACTCAATCTAAGATAGAACAGAGGTGGTTGTCAGGCACATGTTCATAGTTGAGAATGATGATGATTGTCACGGATCATCACATTCATCCGGATTAAGAACAAGTGTTATCTTAGAATCGAAGCAAGCATGATTGAATAAGAAACAGTAGTAATTGCATTAATCCATCAAGACACAGCAGAGCTCCTCACCCCCAACCATGGGGTTTAGAGGCTCATACTGTGGAAAGAAACGTGTAAGAAATGTTATGAGGTCATAAGGTACGGATACAATGTCAAAAGATCCTATTAATAGTAAACTAGTGTCCTAAGGTTTACAGAAATGAGTAAATGACATAAAAATCCACTTCCGGGCCCACTTAGTGTGTGCTTGGGCTGAGCAATGAAGGAATTTCGTGTAGAGACCTTTTCTGGAGTTAAACGCCAGCTTTCATGCCAGTTTGGGCGTTTAACTCCAAATTTTATGCCAGTTCCGGCGTTTAACGCTGGAATTTCTGTAGGTGACTTTGAGCGCCGGTTTGGGCCATCAAATCTTGGGCAAAGTATGCACTATTATATATTGCTGGAAAGCCCAGGATGTCTACTTTCCAATGCCGTTGAGAGCGCGCCAATTGGGCTTCTGTAGCTCCAGAAAATCCACTTCGAGTGCAGGGAGGTCAGAATCCAACAGCATCTGCAGTCCTTTTCAGTCTCTGGATCAGATTTTTGCTCAGGACCCTCAATTTCAGTCAGAAAATACCTGAAATCACAGAAAAAACACACAAACTCATAGTAAAGTCCAGAAAAGTGAATTTTAATTAAAAACTAATAAAAATATACTAAAAACTAACTAAAAGATACTAAAAATATACTAAAAACAATGCCAAAAAGCATACAAATTATCCGCTCATCACAACACCAAACTTAAATTGTTGCTTGTCCCCAAGCAACTGAAAATCAAAATAGGATAAAAAGAAGAGAATATACTATAGACTCCAAAATATCAAAGAAACATAGCTCCAATTAGATGAGCGGGACTAGTAGCTTTTTGCCTCCGAACAGTTTTGGCATCTCACTCTATCCTTTGAAGTTCAGAATGATTGGCATCTATAAGAACTCAGAACTCAGATAGTGTTATTGATTCTCCTAATTAAGTATATTGATTCTTGAACATAGCTAGTGTATGAGTCTTGGCTGTGGCCCAAAGCACTCTGTCTTCCAGTATTACCACCGGATACATACATGCCACAGACACATAATTGGGTGAACCTTTTTAGATTGTGACTCAGCTTTGCTAAAGTCCCCAATTAGAGGTGTCCAGGGTTCTTAAGCACACTCTTTTTGCTTTGGTTCACAACTTTATTTCTTTCCTTTTCTCTTTTTTTTTTCTTTTTCTTTTTTTTTCGAAATTTTTTTTTTTTTGTATTCACTGCTTTTTCTTGCTTCAAGAATCATTTTGATGATTTTTCAGATCCTCAATAACAGTTCTCCTTTTCCATCATTCTTTCAAGAGCCAACAATTTTAACATTCTTAAAACAACAAATTCAAGAGACATATGCACTGTTCAAGCATTCATTCAGAAAACAAAAAGTATTGTCACCACATCAAGCTAATTCAACTAGTTTCAAGGATAAATTTCGAAATCCTGTACTTCTTGTTCTTTTGTGATTAAAGCATTTTTCATTTAAGAGAGGTGATGGATTCATAGGACATTCATAACTTTAAGGCATAAATTTTATTAATTATGAACTAAGAACAAGACTCAAATATAGATATAAGATGAGACTAAAAATAAAAATAGAAAATAAGACAAGAAAAACAAAAAAAATAGGCTCCTAATGATAGAGGTTTTCACAGAGTTAGGACTCAACAACCTTGATTTTGAGAAGTGGATGCTCCCTCAGCTTGAGAGGAGAGCTTTTGGCGTTTCATCTCTTGAATTTCACGCCCCTGCTTCTCTTGTTCCTTCAGCAATTTGCAGAGCATGCAGTTCTGATTCTGCTGTTCTTCCTTCAGTTGCTCCATAGTCTCTTGCAACTTTGTGATAGATGCTTCTAGGCTGGACCAGTAGTCAATTCTTGGGAATTCAGGGAGGAATTCCTGCGCCCTCCTCTTGATGGAGTTGTCTTGCACTTGTCCTTCCATTGACTTCTTGGTGATTGGATGCTCAATGGGTATGAACTCATCTATTCCCATCTTCACCCCAGCCTCTTTACAGAGCAAGGAGATCAAGCTTGGGTAAGCCAATTTGCCTTCAGTGGAATTCTTATTTGCAATTGTGTAGATCTCACAAGCAATCACATGATGCACCTCCACTTCTTTTCCAAGCATAATGCAATGAATCATCACTGCTCTCTTGATGGTGACCTCAGAACGGTTGCTAGTGGGCAATATGGAACGCCCAATGAAGTCTAGCCAACCTCTTGCAATTGGCTTGAGGTCTCCCCTCTTGAGTTGGTTTGGGACACCCTTTGAATTGGTTATCCACTTAGTTCCAGGGAGGCATATGTCCTCTAGAACTTGATCCAACCCTTTATCTACTCTCACCATCCTCCTATTAAAGGAGTCAGGATCATCTTGCAGTTGGGGCAATTTGAAGATTTCTCTTATTTTGTCCAAATGAAAGTACATAACTTTCCCTCTGACCATGGTTCTGTAGGTATGGTAAGCAGTTCCAGTCATTCTCTGTTTATCTGTTAGCCACAGATTTGAGTAGAATTCCTGAACCATGTTCCTTCCAACCTTTGTCTCAGGATTGGTTAGAACTTCCCATCCTCTGTTTCGAATTTGCTCTTGGATCCCCGGATATTCATCTTCTTTCAGATCAAATTTAACTTCCGGGATCACTGACCTCAGACCCATTATTTTGTGATAATGGTCTTCATGTTCTTTGGTTAAGAACTTCTCTTGACTCCAAAGATTCTTTGGATTATTCTCTTTCTTGCCTCTTAAATTGGTTTGTTTTCCCTTAGGAGCCATGATATTGATGAATCTTGGCTTAGTGATCACGGAAAAGCACACCAAACTTAGAGATTTGCTTGTCCTCAAGCAAAAGAAAAGAAAGACGAGAGAGAGAGAAAGAGGAAATTCGAATGGTGTGGGTAAAGGGGGTTCCAAACGTGAATTTATAAGGGAGGGGAGAAGAGATTTCAAAAAAAATAAGAATTTGAAAGAAAATTTGAGAAGATATGGAAAGAAATTGAGAAAAGGGTGAGTTTTTGAAGAAGATTTGGGATTAATTTGAAATAGATTTGAAGAATGGTTTTGATTTGTGAAGATTTGAAAGTGAATGATGAAAGGTTGAAGTGCATTTATGTAGAAGAGTATGGTTAAAAAGAGGAAAGTTTGAAAAAATTTGAGTTGAAAACAAAAATGTGGTCCCCCCACCTTTCTGGCGTTAAACGCCCAGAATGGCACCCATTCTGGCGTTTAACGCCCATTTGCTACCCCTTTTGGGCGTTTAACGCCCAGCTAGGTGCCCTGGCTGGCGTTAAACGCCAGAAATCCTTTATCACTGGGCGTTTTTCCAAAACGCCCAGGATGCTGCACACCTGGCGTTAAACGCCCAGAATGGTGCCCATTCTGGCGTTTAACGCCCAAAATGGTACCATTACTGGCGTTAAACGCCCAGAATGGTGCCCATTCTGGCGTTTAACGCCCAAAATGCCCCTTACTGGTGTTTTTTCGCCAGTAAGCTCATTTTCTCTGCTTTTTGAGCTGAATCCTTCTGTAACTCTGTGAATTCCTTCATTTTTGATACTTGCCTCTGTAAGAACAATTCATACAACTTTCTAATGACTGGGTTGCCTCCCAGCAAGCGCTTCTTTACTGTCTTTAGCTGGACTTTTACTGAGAATCACTCAAGCCTCAGTTTTGAGCATTCCTGCTCAAAATTTCCTTCAAGATAGTGCTTGATTCTCTGTCCATTTACAATGAACTTTCTGTCAGAATCAGTATCCTGAAGCTCAACATATCCATATGGCGAGACTCCTGTAATCACATACGGACCCCTCCACCGGGATTTGAGTTTTCCTGGAAACAGTTTGAGCCTAGAGTTGAAGAGCAGAACTTTTGTCCTGGCTCAAAGACTCTGGTTGACAACTTCTTGTCATGCCATTTCTTTGCCTTTTCCTTATAAATTTTTGCATTTTCAAAGGCATTGAGTCTGAACTCCTCTAGCTCATTTAGCTGGAGCAATCTTTTTTCACCAGCTAACTGTGCATCCATGTTTAGGAATCTGGTTGCCTAGTAGGCTTTGTGTTCCAGTTCCACAGGCAAATGACAGGCCTTCCCATACACCAATTGGTATGGAGAGGTTCCTATAGGAGTCTTGAATGCTGTTCTGTATGCCCACAGAGCATCATCCAAGCTCTTTGCCCAATCCTTTCTTCGGGCTATCACAGTCCGTTCTAGGATTCTTTTTAGCTCTCTGTTAGAGACTTCAGCTTGCCCATTTGTCTGTGGATGATACGGAGTTGCCACTTTATGGCTGATTCCATATCTAACCATAGTAGAGTATAGCTGTTTATTGCAGAAATGAGTGCCCCCATCACTGATTAGCACTCTGGGGACACCAAACCTACTGAAAATGTTTTTCTGGAGGAATTTCAGTACGGTTTTGGTATCATTAGTGGGTGTAGCAATTGCTTCTACCCACTTAGATACATAGTCTACTGCCACCAGAATATAAGTGTTTGAGTATGATGGTGGGAATGGCCCCATGAAGTCAATTCCCCATACATCAAACAATTCTATCTCTAATATCCCTTGTTGAGGCATGGCATATCCGTGAGGCAGGTTACCAGCTCTTTGGCAACTGTCACAGTTACGCACAAACTCTCGGGAATCTTTATAGAGAGTAGGCCAGTAGAATCCACACTGGAGGACTTTAGTGGCTGTTCGCTCACTTCCAAAATGTCCTCCATAATGTGATCCATGGCAGTGCCATAGGATCCTTTGTGCTTCTTCTCTGGGTACACATCTGCGGATCACTCCGTCAGCACATCTCTTAAAGAGATATGGTTCATCCCAAATGTAGTACTTGGCATCTGAAATTAATTTCTTTCTTTGCACACTGCTGTACTCCTTGGGTATGAACCTTACAGCTTTATAATTTGCAATGTCTGCAAACCATGGAGCTTCCTGGATGGCAAAGAGTTGCTCATCTGGGAAAGTCTCAGAGATCTCAGTAGAAGGGAGGGACGTCCCAGCTACTGGGTCTATCAGGGACAGATGATCAGCTACTTGGTTCTCTGTCCCTTTTCTGTCTCTTATTTCTATATCAAACTCTTGCAGAAGCAACACCCATCTGATAAGCCTGGGTTTTGAATCCTGCTTTGTGAGTAAGTATTTAAGAGCAGCATGGTCAGTGTACACAATCACCTTTGATCCCACTAGGTAGGATCTAAACTTGTCAATGGCATAGACCACTGCAAGCAACTCTTTTTCTGTGGTTGTGTAATTCTTCTGTGCATCATTTAGAACACGGCTAGCATAATAAATGACATGCAGAAGTTTGTTATGCCTCTGTCCCAACACTGCACCAATGGCATGATCACTGGCATCACACATTAATTCAAATGGTAATGCCCAATCTGGTGCAGAGATGACTGGTGCTGTGACCAGCTTAGCTTTCAGGGTCTCAAATGCCTGCAAACACTGTGTGTCAAACACAAATGGCGTGTCAGCAGCTAACAGGTTACTCAAAGGTTTAGCAATTTTCGAAAAATCCTTGATAAACCTTCTATAGAATCCTGCATGCCCCAGAAAGCTTCTGATTGCCTTAACATTGGCAGGTGGTGGTAATTTTTCAATTACCTCTACCTTTGCCTTATCCACCTCTATTCCCCTGCTTGAAATTTTGTGCCCAAGGACAATTCCTTCAGTCACCATAAAGTGACATTTCTCCCAGTTTAAAACTAGGTTAGTCTCTTGGCATCTTTTCAGGACAAGTGATAAGTGGTTAAGACAGGAGCTGAATGAGTCTCCATATACTGAGAAGTCATCCATGAAGATTTCCAAAAATTTCTCTACCATATCTGAAAAGATAGAGAGCATGCACCTCTGAAAGGTTGCAGGTGCATTGCACAGACCAAAAGGCATTCTCCTATAGGCAAACACGCCAGAAGGGCAGGTGAATGCTGTTTTCTCTTGGTCCTGGGGATCTACTGCAATTTGATTGTAGCCTGAATAGCCATCCAAAAAGCAGTAATAGTCATGACCAGCTAGTCTTTCTAGCATTTGGTCTATGAATGGTAAAGGAAAATGATCCTTTCTGGTGGCTGTATTAAGCCTTCTGTAGTCAATACACATACGCCACCCTGTGACTGTCCTTGTAGGAACCAGTTCATTTTTTTCATTATGAACCACTGTCATGCCTCCCTTTTTGGGAACAACTTGGACAGGGCTCACCCAGGGGCTATCAGAAATAGGATAAATAATCCCAGCCTCCAGTAATTTAGTGACCTCTTTCTGCACCACCTCCTTCATGGCAGGATTTAGCCTCCTCTGTGGTTGAACCACTGGTTTGGCATTATCCTCCAACAGGATTTTGTGCATGCATCTAGCTGGACTAATGCCCTTGAGATCACTTATGGACCACCCAAGAGCTGTCTTGTGTGTCCTTAGCACTTTAATCAGTGCTTTCTCTTCCTGTGGATTTAAAGCAGAGCTTATAATCACTGGAAAAGTGTCACCCTCTCCCAGAAATGCATATTTCAGGGATGATGGTAGTGGTTTGAGTTCAGGCTTAGGAGGCTTATCCTCCTCCTGAGGAATTTTCGAAAATTCCTTTGCCTCCTCTGGCTCTTCCTGATCAGTTTGAGCATCTTTGAAGATGTGCTCAAGCTCTAATTCTAGGCTTTCAGCCATATTGATCTCTTCAACCAGAGAGTCAATAATGTCAACGCCTATGCAGTCATCTGGTGTGTCTGGATGCTGCATAGCTTTCACAGCATTCAACTTGAACTCATCCTCATTGACTCTCAGGGTTACTTCCCCCTTTTGTACATCAATGAGAGTTCGTCCAGTTGCTAGGAAAGGTCTTCCTAGAATGAGAGTTGCACTCTTGTGCTCCTCCATTTCCAGCACCACAAAGTCAGTTGGAAAGGCAAATGGCCCAACCTTGACAATCATGTCCTCTATTATGCCTGATGGGTGTTTAATGGAGCCATCAGCAAGTTGGAGGCATATCCTGGTTGGTTTGACTTCTCCAATCAACCCAAGCTTTCTGATAGTGGATGCAGGTATTAAATTGATGCTTTGATGAGCGGATAATTTGTACACTTTTTTGGTATTGTTTTTAGTATGTTTTTGGTAGTTTTAGTTGAGTTTTTAGTATATTTTTATTAGTTTGTAGTTAAAATTCACTTTTCTGGACTTTACTATGAGTTTGTGTGTTTTTCTGTGATTTCAGGTATTTTCTGGCTGAAATTGAGGGATCTGAGCAAAAATCTGATCCAGAGACTCAAAAGGACTGCAGATGCTGTTGGATTCTGACCTCCCTGCACTCGAAGTGGATTTTCTGGAGCTACAGAAGCCCAATTGGCGCGCTCTCAACGGCGTTGGAAAGTAGACATCCTGGGCTTTCCAGCAATATATAATAGTTTATACTTTGCCCAAGATTTGATGGCCCAAACCGGCGTTCAAAGTCACCTCAAGAAATTCCAGCGTTAAACGCCGGAACTGGCACCTAATTGGGAGTTAAACGCCCAAACTGGCACTAAAGCTGGCGTTTAACTCCAAGAAGAGTCTCTACACGAAAATGCTTCATTGCTCAGCCCAAGCACACACCAAGTGGGCCCGGAAGTGGATTTTTATGTCATTTACTCATCTTTGTACACCTTAGGCTACTAGTTATCTATAAGTAGGACCTTTTACTATTGTATCAAGAGACTTTGGTAGCTATCTTCGTTTTATGCTATCTTAGATCATTGGGAGGCTGGCCATTCGGCCATGCCTAGACCTTATGCTTATGTATTTTCAACGGTGGAGTTTCTACACACCATAGATTAAGGTGTGGAGCTCTGCTGTACCTCGAGTATTAATGCAATTACTATTATTCTTCCATTCAATTCCGCTTGTCTTTGTCCAAGATATCACTTGTTCTTCAACTTGATGAAGGTGATGATTGACGCCCATCACCATTCTCACCCATGAACAAGGTGACTGACAACCATTCTTGTTCTACAAGCATCTGAGGCTTAGTGAATATCTCTTGGATTCCTGATTGTACGATGCATGGTTGATCGCCTGACAACCGAGTGCTCGCCTGACAAACGAGCCAACCATTCCGTGAGATCAGAGTCTTCGTGGTATAGGCAGGACCTGATGGCAGCATTCAAGAGAATCCGGAAGGTCTTACCTTGTCTGTGGTATTCTGAGTAGGATTCAATGATTGAATGACTGTGACGTGCTTCAAACTCCTAGCAGGCTAGGGCGTTAGTGACAGACGCAAAAGTATCAATGGATATTATTCCGGCCTGACCGAGAACCGACAGCTGAATTCCGCTATGCTGTGACAGAGCATATGCTCTCGCTTTCACTGAGAGGATGGGAGGTAGCTGCTGACAACAGTGAAACCCTACATGAGCTTGCCATGGAAAGGAGTAAGAAGGATTGGATGAAGGCAGTAGGAAAGCAGAGAGACGGAAGGGAAGGCATCTTCATACGCTTGTCTGAAGCTCTTACACCAATGATATACATAAGTATCACTATCTTTATCTTTTATGTTATTTTCGTTCATCATCATATACATTTGAGTTTGCCTGACTAAGATTTACAAGATGACCATAGCTTGCTTCAATGCTAACAATCTCCGTGGGATCGACCCTTACTCACGTAAGGTATTACTTGGACGACCCAGTGCACTTGCTGGTTAGTTGTGCGAAGTTGTGTAATGCCATGGAATTGAACCACCAAGTTTTTGGAGTTCATGACCAGGGATTATGAGAGTTGTGAAAAGTATTGTTCACAATTTCGCGCACCAAGTTTTTGGCGCCGTTGCCGGGGATTGTTCAAGTTTTGAGCAAGCTTTTGGTAACAATGCCTGGGATTGTTCTAGTTTGGACAACTGACGGTTCATCTTGTTGCTTAGATTAGGTATTTATTTTTTTCGAAATTCTTGAAGATGAATTCTAGAGTTTCATGATGATTTGTTGAAATCTGGCTGGCTGAGAAGCCATGTCTAATCTGATTGGACCGAGGTTTCAACTTATCACCACAAGAGCTTGTTGATTTTCATCAATTTTGCTTTTGGAGCAGTGATCTGCTAAGGCTTGGCTGACCTTTGGTCATGTCTAGTGTTTTGGATCGAAGCTTTCTTTAAAGGCTTGGCTGGCTGTGAAGCCATGTCTAATTCCTGGACCGGAGTCTTAGACTAGCATTGCACTGATTCCTGGAATTCTCATTAAGAATTTTGATATCTTTTTCCACTTAATTTTCGAAAAACACAAAAAAATTTACAAAATAATAAAAACCAAAAATATTTGATGTTTCTTGCTTAAGTCTAGTGTCTCATCTTAAATTTGGTGTCAATTGCATGCATTCATTCATGTGTCTTAAGGATCTTCAAGTAATTCTTGATGATTTCTTACTCTGATCTTTGAATTCTTTTGGCTTGAGTGTTTATGTGTCTCATATAGTGTCAGTAGTATACAAACTGCTAAGTTTGGTGTCTTGCATGCATTGTTATTTGATTCTTGTTGCATTTTGATTATTAAAAAAATCCAAAAATATTTTTAATTTGTGTCTTTTCAAGTCAATGATACAAAGAATTGAAGATTCAGAACATACTGCAGAGGAATTATACAGAAAAAGCTGAGCATTCAAAAATGCCCAGTGAAGAAGGCAGACTGGCGTTTAAACGCCAGCCAGGGTACCTGGTTGGGCGTTTAACGCCTAAAGAGGTAGCATTTTGGGCGTTAAACGCCAGAATGTATACCATTCTGGGCGTTTAACGCCAGGATGGTGCTAGGGGGAAGATTTTGTTTTCAAATCAATTTTTTTTCAAGTTTTCAAAGTTTTTCAAAACCAAATCTTTTTCAAATCAAATCTTATCAATCAAATGTTTTCAAAATCAATTTCTTTCCTTTTTCAAAGATACTTACTAACAATTAATGATTTGATTGAACATTTTTTGCCTTTTCTGTTGAGGAAGGTTTTATGTTTGAATCATATCTTTTCTTGTTAGGCAAGTCATAAATTTTTAAAATCATATCTTTTCAAATTATTTTCAAAATATATCTTTTAAAATTGTTTTCAAATCATATCTTCTCAATCACATTTTTTTTTTAAAAACCAATCATATCTTTGTAATTACATCTTTTTCAAAATAGTTTTCAATCAAATCTTTTTGACTTCTAATTTCAAAATCTTTTTCAAAAATCACTTTAATTCTTCCCCACTTTCAATTTTCGAAAATTATCAATCAATTTTTAAAATGTTTTTGAAATCTTTTTAATTGAATTTTCGAAAATTCTCTTCCCTCTTTCCCACATCCTTCTATTTATGGAGTACCACTCCTTCTTAATGCACAATTCGAACCTTATCTAATTAAAGTTCGAATTCTTCTTCTCCTTCTTCTTTCTATTTCTCTTTTCCTCTGACACTTCAAGGAATCTCTATACTGTGACATAGAGGATTCCACATTTTCTTTTTCTCTTCTCTTTCATATGAGCAGGAGCAGAGACAAGGGCATTCTTGTTGAAGCTGACCCTGAACCCGAAAGGACCTTGAAGAGAAAGCTAAGAGAAGCCAAAGCACAACTCTCTTTAGAGGACCTGACCGAATTCTTCAAAGAAAAAGAAGACATGGCAGCCGAAAACAACAACAATGCCAACAATGCAAGGAAGGTGCTGGGTGACTTCACTGCACCTACTCCTGATTTCTATGGGAGAAGCATCTCTATCCCTGCCATTGGAGCAAACAACTTTGAGCTTAAGCCTCAATTAGTTTCTCTAATGCAACAGAATTGCAAGTTCCATGGACTTCCAATGGAAGATCCTCATCAGTTTTTAGCTGAGTTCTTGCAAATCTGTGACATAGTCAAGACTAATGGGGTAGACCCTGAGGTCTATAGACTGATGCTATTCCCTTTTGCTGTAAGAGACAGAGCTAGAATATGGTTGGATTCTTAACCTAAAGAAAGCCTGGACTCTTGGGAAAAGCTAGTCAATGCCTTCTTGGCAAAGTTCTTTCCACCACAAAGATGGAGTAAGCTTAGAGTGGAAGTCCAAACCTTCAGACAGAAGGATGGAGAATCCCTCTATGAAGCTTGGAAAAGATACAAACAATTAATCAGAAGATGTCCCTCAGACATGCTTTCTGAATGGAGCATCATAGGTATTTTCTATGATGGTCTCTCTGAACTATCCAAGATGTCCTTGGATAGCTCTGCTGGAGGATCTCTTCATCTGAAGAAGACGCCTACAGAGGCTCAAGAGCTAATTGAAATGGTTGCAAATAACCAATTCATGTACACTTCTGAAAGGAATCCTGTGAACAATGGGACTAGTCAGAAGAAAGGAGTTCTTGAGATTGACACTCTGAATGCCATACTGGCTCAGAACAAGATATTGACTCAACAAGTCAATTTGATTTCTCAAAGTCTGTCCGGAATGCAAAATGCACCTGGCAGTACTAAGGATGCTTCATCTGAGAAAGAAGCTTATGATCCTGAGAACCCTTCAATGGAGGAGGTGAATTACCTAGGAGAACCCTATGGAAACACCTATAATTCTTCATGGAGAAATCACCCAAATTTCTCATGGAAGAATCAAGAGAGACCTCAACAGGGTTTCAATAACAATAATGGTGGAAGAAACAGGTTTAGCAATGGCAAGCCTTTTCCATCATCTTCTCAGCAACAGACAGAGAGCTCTAAGCAGAGTACTTCTGACTTAGCAACAATGGTCTCTGATCTAATAAAGACCACTCAAGGTTTCATGAATGAAACAAGGTCCTCCATCAGGAATTTGGAAGGACAAGTGGGACAGCTGAGCAAGAAAATTACTGAACTCCCTCCTAGCACTCTCCCAAGTAATACAGAAGAAAATCCAAAAGGAGAGTGCAAAGCCATAGACATGGCCGAATATGGAGAGGAAAGAGAGGAGGAGGGCGCCACTGAGGAAGACCCCAGTGGGCGTGTACCAATCTCCTCTGAGTTCCTCAATGAGGAACAATGGGAATCTGAGGCTCAAAATGAGACCATAGAGATTCCATTGGACTTACTTCTGCCATTCATGAGCTCTGATGAGTATTCTTCCTCTGAAGAGGATGAGTATGCCACTGAAGAGCAAGTTGCTAAATACCTTGAAGCAATCATGAAGCTAAATGACAAGTTATTTGGAAATGAGACTTGGGAGGATGAACCACCTTTGCTCACCAAAGAACTGGATGACTTGTCTAGGCTGAAACTGCCTCAAAAGAGGCAGGATCCTGGGAAGTTTTCTATACCTTGTACCATAGGCACCATGACCTTCAAGAAGGCCTTGTGTGACTTAGGGTCAAGTGTAAACCTCATGCCCCTCTCTGTAATGGAGAAATTAGGGATCTTTGAGGTGCAAGCTGCAAGAATCTCATTAGAGATGGCAGACAATTCAAGAAAACAAGCTCATGGACTTGTAGAGAATGTTTTGGTGAAGATTGAAGACCATTACATCCCTACTGATTTCATAGTCCTAGAGACTGGGAAGTGCATGGATGAATCTATCATCCTTGGCAGACCCTTCCTAGCCACAGCAAAGGCTATGATTGATGTTGATAGAGGAGAGTTGATCATTCAAGTGAATGAAGAATCCTTGGTGTTTAAAGCCCAAGGACATCCCTCTATCACCATGGAGAAGAAGCATGAAGAGCTTCTCTCAAAACAGAGCCAAGCAGAGCCCCCACAGTCAAACTCTAAGTTTGGTGTTGGGAGGCCACAACCAAACTCTAAGTTTGGTGTTGAACCCCCACATTCAAACTCTAAGTTTGGTGTTGGGAGGTTACAACACGGTTCTGAGTATTTCTGAGGCTCCATGAGAGTCCTCTGTCAAGCTAATGACATTAAAGAAGCGCTTGTTGGGAGGCAACCCAATGTTTTATAGTTAACTATTTTCTTTTGTTATTTTATCTTTTTTGTAGGTTGATGATCATAAGAAGTCACAAAAACAATGAAAAAAGCAAAAACAGAAAGAAAAACAGGAAGAAAAATAGCACACCCTGGAGGAGAAGAAGCTGGCGTTCAAACGCCAGTAATGCTAGCTGTTGGGCGTTTAACGCCCAGTCTGGCACCATTCTGGGCGTTTAACGCCAGAAAGGGGCACCAGACTGGCGTTAAACGCCAGAAAAGGGCAACAACCTGGCGTTAAACGCCAGGAATGGGCACAAGCCCGGCGTTTAACGCCAGAAATGGCTCAAAACGTGAATTTTGATGCCACTTGGTGCAGGGATGACTCTTCCTTGACACCACAGGATCTGTGGACCCCACAGGACCCCACCACCACTCTCTCTTCTTCCCCCATTCACCAATCACCTCAATACCTCTTCCCCAAAAACCCTTCACCTATCAAATCCCATCTTTCTCTTCACCACTCACATCCATCCTTCATAAATCCCCACCAACCTCACCCTTCAAATTCAAACCACTTTCCCTCCCAAACCCACCCATAATGGCCGAACCATTACTCCCCCTCTCTCCTATATATACCCTTCTTCAACCCTTCATTTTCACACAACCTAAACACCCCTTCTTTCCCTTCTTGGCCGAACACACCACCTTCTCCCTCTTCCTCATTTCTTCTTCTACTCTCTTCTTTCTTCTTTGCTCGAGGACGAGCAAACATTTTAAGTTTGGTGTGGTAAAAGCGTTGCTTTTTCGTTTTCCATAACCATTTATGGCATCCAAGGCCGGAGAAACCTCTAGAAAGAGGAAAGGGAAGGCAAAAGCTTCCACCTCCGAGTCATGGGAGATGGATAGATTCCTCTCAAGGGTGCATCAAGACCACTTCTATGAAGTTGTGGCCTTGAAGAAGGTGATCCCCGAGGTCCCCTTTTCACTCAAAAAGGGTGAATATCCGGAGATCCGCCATGAGATCCGAAGAAGAGGTTGGGAAGTACTTACCAACCCCATTCAACAAGTCGGAATCTTGATGGTTCAAGAGTTCTATGCCAATGCATGGATCACCAAGAACCATGACCAAAGTGTGAACCCGAATCCAAAGAATTATCTCACTATGGTTCGGGGGAAATACTTGGATTTTAGTCCGGAGAGTGTGAGGGTGGCGTTCAACTTGCCTATGATGCAAGGAGATGAGCATCCTTACACTAGAAGGGTCAACTTTGATCAAAGGTTGGACCAAGTCCTCACAGTTATATGTGAAGAGGGCGCACAATGGAAGCAAGATTCAAGAGGAAAGCCGGTTCAATTGAGAAGGCATGACCTCAAGCCCGTGGCTAGAGGATGGTTAGAGTTCATACAACGCTCAATCATTTCCACTAGCAACCGGTCCGAAGTTACCATAGACCGGGCTATCATGATCCATAGCATCATGATTGGAGAAGAAATAGAGGTTCATGAGGTTATAGCCCAAGAACTCTATAAGGTGGCGGACAAGACCTCCACCTTGGCAAGGCTAGCCTTTCCTCATCTCATCTGTCACCTCTGTTATTCAGTTGGAGTTGACATAGAGGGAGATACCCCCATTGATGAGGACAAGCCCATCACCAAGAAAAGGATGGAGCACACAAGAGACCCCTCTCATCAAGAGATCCCTGAGATGCCTCAAGGGATGCACTTTCCTCCACAAAACTATTGGGAGCAACTAAATACATCCCTAGGAGAGTTGAGTTCCAACATGGGACAACTAAGGGTGGAGCATCAAGAATACTCCATTCTCCTCCATGAAATTAGAGAAGATCAAAGAATCATGAGGGAGGAGCAACAAAGACAAGGAAGAGACATTGAGGAGCTCAAGCACTCCATAGGACCTTCAAGAGGAAGGAAGAGCCGCCATCACTAAGGTGGACCCGTTCCTTGATTTCCTTGTTCTTTATTCTTCTGTTTTTCGAATTTTATGCTTATGTTTATCTATGTTTGTGTCTTGTGATCATTAGTGTCTTAGTGTCTATGCCTTAAAGTTATGAATGTCCTATGAATCCATCACCTTTCTTGAATAAAAACGTGCTTAATTGAAAAGGAAAGAATTGCATGAATTCTGAATTTTAGAATAGTTTAGTTAATTTGATGTGGTGGCAACACTTTTGTTCTCTGAATGTATGCTTGAACAGTGCATATGTCTTTTGAATTTGTGGTTCATGAATGTTGGCTCTTGAAAGAATGATGAAAAAGGAGACATGTTACGGAGGATCTGAAAAATCATAAAAATGATTCTTAAAGCAAGAAAAAGCAGTGAAAAAAAAAAGAAAAAAAAGAGAAAAAGCAAACGAAAAAAAAAACCGAAAAAAAAAGAAGAAAGAAAAAGAAAGAAAAAAAAAGTTGTGATCCAAGGCAATAAGAGTGTGCTTAAGAACCCTGGACACCTCTAATTGGGGACTTTAGCAAAGCTGAGTCACAATCTGAAAAGGTTCACCCAATTATGTGTCTGTGGCATGTATGTATCCGGTGGTAATACTGGAAGACAGAGTGCTTTGGGCCACGGCCAAGACTCAATAAGTAGCTGTGTTCAAGAATCATCATACTTAACTAGGAGAATCAATAACACTATCTGGACTCTGAGTTCCTAAAGAAGTCAATCATTCTGAATTCCAAAGGATAAAGTGAGATGCCAAAACTATTCAGAGGCAAAAAGATAAAAGTCCCGCTCATCTAATTAATACTGATCTTCATAGATGTTTTTGGAGTTCATTGCATATTCTCTTCTTTTTATCCTATTTGATCTTCAGTTGCTTGGGGACAAGCAACAATTTAAGTTTGGTGTTGTGATGAGCGGATAATTTGTACACTTTTTTGGTATTGTTTTTAGTATGTTTTTGGTAGTTTTAGTTGAGTTTTTAGTATATTTTTATTAGTTTGTAGTTAAAATTCACTTTTCTGGACTTTACTATGAGTTTGTGTGTTTTTCTGTGATTTCAGGTATTTTCTGGCTGAAATTGAGGGATCTGAGCAAAAATCTGATCCAGAGACTCAAAAGGACTGCAGATGCTGTTGGATTCTGACCTCCCTGCACTCGAAGTGGATTTTCTGGAGCTACAGAAGCCCAATTGGCGCGCTCTCAACGGAGTTGGAAAGTAGACATCCTGGGCTTTCCAGCAATATATAATAGTCCATACTTTGCCCGAGATTTGATGGTCCAAACCGGCGTTCAAAGTCACCTCAAGAAATTCCAGCGTTAAACGCCAGAACTGGCACCTAATTGGGAGTTAAACGCCCAAACTGGCACTAAAGCTGGCGTTTAACTCCAAGAAGAGTCTCTACACGAAAATGCTTCATTGCTCAGCCCAAGCACACACCAAGTGGGCCCGGAAGTGGATTTTTATGTCATTTACTCATCTTTGTACACCTTAGGCTACTAGTTATCTATAAGTAGGACCTTTTACTATTGTATCAAGAGACTTTGGTAGCTATCTTCGTTTTATGCTATCTTAGATCATTGGGAGGCTGGCCATTCGGCCATGCCTAGACCTTATGCTTATGTATTTTCAACGGTGGAGTTTCTACACACCATAGATTAAGGTGTGGAGCTCTGCTGTACCTCGAGTATTAATGCAATTACTATTATTCTTCCATTCAATTCCGCTTGTTCTTTGTCCAAGATATCACTTGTTCTTCAACTTGATGAAGGTGATGATTGACGCCCATCACCATTCTCACCCATGAACAAGGTGACTGACAACCATTCTTGTTCTACAAGCATCTGAGGCTTAGTGAATATCTCTTGGATTCCTGATTGCACGATGCATGGTTGATCGCCTGACAACCGAGTGCTCGCCTGACAAACGAGCCAACCATTCCGTGAGATCAGAGTCTTCGTGGTATAGGCAGGACCTGATGGCAGCATTCAAGAGAATCCGGAAGGTCTTACCTTGTCTGTGGTATTCTGAGTAGGATTCAATGATTGAATGACTGTGACGTGCTTCAAACTCCTAGCAGGCTAGGGCGTTAGTGACAGACGCAAAAGTATCAATGGATATTATTCCGGCCTGACCGAGAACCGACAGCTGAATTCCGCTATGCTGTGACAGAGCATATGCTCTCGCTTTCACTGAGAGGATGGGAGGTAGCTGCTGACAACAGTGAAACCCTACACGAGCTTGCCATGGAAAGGAGTAAGAAGGATTGGATGAAGGCAGTAGGAAAGCAGAGAGACGGAAGGGAAGGCATCTTCATACGCTTGTCTGAAGCTCTTACACCAATGATATACATAAGTATCACTATCTTTATCTTTTATGTTATTTTCGTTCATCATCATATACATTTGAGTTTGCCTGACTAAGATTTACAAGATGACCATAGCTTGCTTCAATGCTAACAATCTCCGTGGGATCGACCCTTACTCACGTAAGGTATTACTTGGACGACCCAGTGCACTTGCTGGTTAGTTGTGCGAAGTTGTGTAATGCCATGGAATTGAACCACCAAGTTTTTGGAGTTCATGACCAGGGATTATGAGAGTTGTGAAAAGTATTGTTCACAATTTCGCGCACCATGCTTGCTCCAAGATCACATAAAGCTGTCTTGGTGCAAGTGCCTTCTAATGTGCATGGTATCAGAAAGCTTCCAGGATCTTGAAGCTTTTCTGGTAAGCTTTTTAGAATGACTGCACTGCATTCTTCAGTGAGAAACACTTTTTCAGTTTCTCTCCAATCCTTCTTATGACTTAAGATTTCCTTCATGAACTTAGCATAAGAAGGTATTTGCTCAAGTGCCTCTGCAAACGGAATCTTTATTTCAAGAGTCCTTAAATAGTCTACAAAGCGGGCAAATTGCTTATCCTGTTCCGCCTTGCGGAGTTTCTGAGGATAAGGCATCTTGGCTTGATATTCTTCAACCTTAGATGCTGCAGGTTTATTCCTTACAGAAGTGGTTGAAGAAGCTTTTTTTGAGGGATTACTGTCAGCACTCTCAGGTGTCTGATCCTCCCTTGGCGTTTGGACGCCAGGAATGGGTGGAAAATGGGCGTTTAACGCCAACTTTTCCCCCTTTTCTGGCGTTTGAACGCCAGAACTGGGCAAGGAATGGGCGTTTAACGCCAGTTTTCCTTCCCTTTCTGGCGTTTGAACGCCAATATTCCTCTCTGGGCTCTTACTGTCCTCAGAGGGATTTTGAACAGAGGTTTGGTTGTCCTCTGTCACTTGTTCCTTGTTTGGCTTTTTACTCTTTTGAACAGTGTTATTCAAGGTCTTTCCACTCCTCAATTGAACTGCTTGACACTCCTCTGTTATTTGTTTAGATATTTGCTGTTTTGCTTGATTCAACTGTAGTTCTATGCTCTTATTAGCAACTTTAGTTTCATGGAGCATCTCTTTAAATTCTGCTAACTGTTCTGTCATCAGGAGCAATTGTTGATTAAGCTCATTCATCTGTTCTTGAGGATTAGGATCAGTGACTAATGCCATGACTTCCTCCTTTGGAACGAACTCATTGCTAGAATACAAGTATTGGTTTCTAGCAACAGTGTCTATAAGCTCTTGAGCTTCTTCAATTGTCTTCCTGATGTGTATAGATCCACCAGCTGAGTGGTCTAAAGACATCTGAGCTTTTTCTGTAAGCCCATAGTAGAAAATGTCTAACTGGACCCACTCTGAAAACATTTCAGAGGGACATTTCCTTAGCATACCTCTATACCTCTCCCAGGCATTATAAAGGGATTCATTATCCTCTTGTTTAAAGCCTTGGATGTCCAGCCTTAGCTGTGTCATCCTCTTTGGAGGGTAAAAATGATTCAGGAATTTGTCTGACAACTGTTTCCATGTCTTTATGCTTGCTGTAGGTTGGTTATTTAACCACCTTTTAGCTTGATCTTTTACAGCAAATGGAAACAGTAATAATCTGTAGACATCCTGATCCACCTCTTTATCATGTACTGTGTCAGCAATTTGTAAAAATTGTGCCAGAAACTCAGTAGGTTCTTCCTGTGGAAGACCGGAATACTGGCAATTTTGCTGCACTATGATAATGAGTTGAGGGTTTAGCTCAAAGCTGCTTGCTTTGATGGGAGGTGTACAGATGCTACTCCCATATGCAGCTGTAATGGGGTTAGCATATGACCCCAGAGTCCTCTTGGACTGATTAATTCCACTTAAGTCCATAATGGACAAAAGGGAAATGATGATGATTGCAAAGAGATAAATTTTGTTTATTTTTATTTTTTTTTTTGAAATAACCGAAAAAATATAAAATTAAAATAAAATAAAGGAAAATTAAAATGAAAATTCGAAAATCAAAAGAGAATAAGATCAAAGTAAATTGAGAACTGAATCAATTAGTAAAAAAAAAGATTTTGAAAACAGCAATTACAAAGATATGATTGAAAAATTTTTATGAAAAAGATTTGATTTTTTTAAAAAAAGAAAGAGAAAAACACAAAAAGACACCAAACTTAAAATTTTTAGAAAATCAAACACACAGTTTTCGAAAATATTAAGAGAAAAACACAAAGAGGACACCAAACTTAGAACTTTTATGAATCAAAAAGAGGGACTAAGAACATGCAAAATTCGAAAATTAAAAGAAAAACAAAAGCATGCAATTGACACCAAACTTAGAATATGAAACTAGACTCAACTAAAAGACTCTAAACCAACAAAAATAAAAAGTCCTAATCTAAGCAACAAGATAAGCCGTCAGTTGTCCAAACTCGAACAATCCCCGGCAACGGCGCCAAAAACTTGGTGCACGAAATTGCAATAACACCTTTGCAATCCCGCACAACTAACCAGCAAGTGCACTGGGTCGTCCAAGTAATACCTTGCGTGAGCAAGGGTCGATCCCACGGAGATTGTCGGCTTGAAGCAAGCTATGGTTATCTTGTAAATCTTAGTCAGGATATCAGAAATTATCAGGATTGATTGTAAAAAGCAAAAGAACATGAAATGGTTACTTGTATTGCAGTAATGGAGAATGGGTTGAGGTTTGGAGATGCTTCATCTTCTGAATCTCTGCTTTCCTACTGTCTTCTTCATCAAACACGCAAGGCTCCTTCCATGGCAAGCTGTATGTAGGGTTTCACCATTGTCAGTGGCTACCTCCCATCCTCTCAGTGAAAATACGTCCCTGATGCTCTGTCACAGCATAGGCTAATCATCTGTCGGTTCTCAATCAGGCCGGAATAGAATCCAGTGATTCTTTTGCGTCTGTCACTAACGCCCCGCCCTCAGGAGTTTGAAGCACGTCACAGTCATCCAGTCATTGAATCCTACTCAGAATACCACAGACAAGGTTTAGACCTTCCGGATTCTCTTGAATGCCGCCATCAGTTCTAGCTTATACCACGAAGATTCCGATTAAAGAACCCAAGAGATAACTACTCAATCTAAGATAGAACAGAGGTGGTTGTCAGGCACATGTTCATAGTTGAGAATGATGATGATTGTCACGGATCATCACATTCATCCGGATTAAGAACAAGTGTTATCTTAGAATCGAAGCAAGCATGATTGAATAAGAAACAGTAGTAATTGCATTAATCCATCAAGACACAGCAGAGCTCCTCACCCCCAACCATGGGGTTTAGAGGCTCATACTGTGGAAAGAAACGTGTAAGAAATGTTATGAGGTCATAAGGTACGGATACAATGTCAAAAGATCCTATTAATAGTAAACTAGTGTCCTAAGGTTTACAGAAATGAGTAAATGACATAAAAATCCACTTCCGGGCCCACTTGGTGTGTGCTTGGGCTGAGCAATGAAGGAATTTCGTGTAGAGACCTTTTCTGGAGTTAAACGCCAGCTTTCATGCCAGTTTGGGCGTTTAACTCCAAATTTTATGCCAGTTCCGGCGTTTAACGCTGGAATTTCTGTAGGTGACTTTGAGCGCCGATTTGGGCCATCAAATCTTGGGCAAAGTATGGACTATTATATATTGCTGGAAAGCCCAGGATGTCTACTTTCCAATGCCGTTGAGAGCGCGCCAATTGGGCTTCTGTAGCTCCAGAAAATCCACTTCGAGTGCAGGGAGGTCAGAATCTAACAGCATCTGCAGTCCTTTTCAGTCTCTGGATCAGATTTTTGCTCAGGACCCTCAATTTCAGTCAGAAAATACCTGAAATCACAGAAAAAACACACAAACTCATAGTAAAGTCCAGAAAAGTGAATTTTAATTAAAAACTAATAAAAATATACTAAAAACTAACTAAAAGATACTAAAAACATACTAAAAACAATGCCAAAAAGCATACAAATTATCCGCTCATCAGAGAACAAACTAGAATGATGAAGTCTTGATGAGGAAATAACTCTTCTCAATGTTCCAATGCTAAGACCAATTCAAAATTAAAATTCTAAAAACTAGAGAGAAAAACCTAAGAGAGTGAAAAAGAACTAGATCTAAAACTGCTCAATGAATGTCTCCGTTGTTTCTGCATATTCTCTTACTCTAGTCTGCTGTTCCGGGCCGAAAACTGGGCCGAAATAGGGTCCAAAATCGCTGGTTTCGGATTCTGCAGATTATGCAGATCGCGCATGTCACGCGATCGCGTCGTCCATGTGGACGCGTCGCTTGCACTTTTCCTCTTCACGCGTTCGCGTCGCCCATGCTACCGCGTCGCTTGTGCTTTCCAATCCGCGCGGTCGCGCAAGCCACGCGGCCGCATCACTGCGATTTGCGCTCCTTCGCGCGGTCGCGTGAACCATGCGACCGCGTCACTTTTCGCTGGTTATCTCCTCAATTTCTTGTGTTCCTTCCATTTTTTCTAGCTTCCTCTCCAATCTCCGTCTCATTCATGCCCTATAAAGCCTGAAACACTTGACACACAGATTACGGCATCGAATGGAATAAAGGAGAATTAAAATTAAATAATTAAAGTCTCTAGGAAGCAATTTTCAAACATGTAATAACTTCAGGAAGGAAATCTAAATGCATGCTAAATTGATGAGTAAGTGGGTAAGGATCATGACAAAACCGCACAATTAAACACAATATAAACTATAAAATAGTGGTTTATCAATACACTTGAGTGAAAAGGCTAGAGTTATTTTAGATTTCTATAGGTAGTTTCTTGTGTCTTGTATCTTGTACAAGTGAGGTACCGCTTTCTTAGTTGGGTAAGCACTAAGGGTGAAAATTTATGTATTAGCATAGCCAAGTCAAGTTAGGTTAGAACTTGAGAGGGAAAGGATTGTGTCAATCATATGGAATTGGTGTATGTAAGACTTTAACTATGGTGAAAGTTGCACCACTGTTGTGGTGGAGACTGGATGTAGGTTGCATTGCACATGGCAACTGAACCAGGATACACGATGGTGTCAGCTTCCCTATACCCTTCTCTCTTCCCTTCTCTATTCTGTTTTCTCATAAATTTTCCGCTGCTGAGTTTAAACAGATTCAGACCGAAAGTTTGTAATTAAAGGGTTATTTCATTAAAGTAAAAAGAGGCCATAGATTCAACCCCCCCTTCTCTAAGCCTTCTAAAACCTTCAATTGGTATCAAGAGCCAAGATCTCAAGAATCAAGCTTCACCACTTGGAGCAAAGGTCCAATGGCGAACAACTTGGGCACAACCACAGTTGCCTATACTCTAACTGAAGGCCAGTCAAACAACACGCTTCCCTTCTTCAACGGGAAGAACTATGCTTACTGGAAAGAGAGGATGCAGATCTTCATCCAATCCATTGACTACAACATATGGAAGATTGTTGTAAGCGGCCCCAAGATCCCAACAAAAATATGTGCTGATGGGGTGGTGACTCCAAAAGAAGAAACTGAATGGAATGATGACGACAAGAAGAAAGTGGAGCTGAATGCTAAAGCCATTAACCTTCTTCACTGTGCTATTAGCTTTGAAGAGTACTGAAAGGTGTCTAGATGCAAGACAGCCAAAGAAATCTGGGAAAAACTTCAGGTTACATATGAAGGAACTAAACAGGTCAAAGAAATGAGGATTGATATATTGCGAAAAGAGTACGAGATGTTTAACATGAAGGATGGAGAAAGTATTAATGAAGTGTTTAAGAGATTCTCAATCATAATCAACAACCTTGATGCTCTGGGTTCAATGGTAGCGCGGAATTACACTTTGCACTATTGAACTAGCAAGTGCACTGGGTCGTCTAAGTAATATCTGAGTGAGTCAGGGTCGATCCCACGAGGATTGTGGTTTGACACAAGCTATGGTTATCTTGTAGATCTTAGTCAGGCGGATAGAAGAGTTGTTTGTTTGTTTAAAGCGCATAAAAGTTGGAATAAGATAGAATTACTATGCTTGATTATAACTAGTGATAAGAACATGGTTAAGGCTTGGAGATGCTTTGTTCTCCTGGATTCAAGGTTGTCAAACTCGCGAGTCTAGGTAAACTCGTGGAGCTGACCTAGACTCGACTCGTAGACTCGACTCATAGACTCAACTCGTAGACTCGTATGAGTTTATCTGTTATAATTTTTTTGTAAAAAATATATATGTCGTGTATAATATATGTTTACTCAAATATAGGCATTAAAACTCAACAATTTTAACGTAAAAAATATAATAAATTAACATAATACTACAATTATAACAAGTACTCTAGAACACATATTCAAATCCTTCAGTTATTACATAGTTATCCACTAACAGTTGTAAAATTATCCACTATCAAAGTTGGTAAATTCAGATTTGAAATTTCAGAGTTTCAAACATTCAGATTCAGTAACAAGTAACAATTAACTAACACTAACAAGTAACAACTACAAATTACAAGAAGTAGCAATTAAGAATAAACTAAACTAACACTAACTAGTAACAACTACAACATGCAGTAATTCAGTAACTATTTTTTTTAAACATACCTGAATCTGAATGGCTGAATGGAGTAGGCTCAGTTGAAGAACCAGGCATTATTGTGCTGTGCAAGCAGACAAGAACGAACGGCAACAGAGTACATGACGAACCGGTAGAGGACACAATGAACCGGCAGAGGACGCGACGACGGCAGAGGCTCCACAAGTCCATGAGATTTGATGCATAACAGAGTCAATAGAGAGCAGAATGAGAGAACAACGAAGAGAGAGAGAGAGAGATAGCGACGAGCTATTTGGGGAATGACAAATGGCGAACGGCGGCGAGGGACAGACGAAATGCGAAGAGGGATTATAGAAGAGAGTGACTGAGTGAGTGCGGCGATCAAAGTGAGGGATTTAGCTATTTAGGGTTACGTTCATACATTGCTCCATTTTTTTCCTCTTTTTTTGGGGCCAAAACGGCTCCGTTTTTGCGAAAAAAGGCCAAACAAAGCAAACTCGTTGACTCGCCTGTAAACTCGCGAGTTTGACCGAGTTTATGCGATTTTACCCGAGTCTACCCGAGTCTACCCAGAAACGAGTTTGTGTCCGAGTTAACTTGATTTCACTACCTAAACTCGTAAACTCGTACGAGTTTACGAGTTAACTCGAGAGTTTGACAACAATGCCTGGATTAATTCCGGTCTTACTATCTTCTTCAACTCTGAGTGATTTCTTCTATGACAGGCCGTATATGATCAACGCCGGTTGAGAGGTCGCCAATGCCCCTCTAGATTTGAACCCCAGGGTTAGTGCAGATCCATTCTGATCGAGGGTGAAGCTCCAATAGTTCATTCCCCTAGCGATCCTACTCAAAATGCCACAAACAAGGTCGAATCTTCTGGATCAGGGAATGCTGTGCCTTTGGTTCAAGCTTCTACCACAAAGACTTTAATCTCTCCGTACTTTGGCTAAATTGGTATCTTGAGAAGTTCCCAATGAAGTCGTGTATTAACCGTCTAGGAGATGTATGATCAAGCTGGTGGTTCATTATTGTCCAATGAAAGACTCACTCTGAACCCCTATAGAATGAGATAACCTTCTGCCGGTTCAATGCATTCATAATGATGAAGAACAGATATACATCTTAGAATAGTAGTACTTTATTAATTCATAAAACTTAGCAGAGCTCCTCCCTTCAACTTAGGAGGTTTAAAAACTCATACTGATAGAAAATACAGTGTGGAATTCGAAATATGCCAGGAGAGATCCTAAACAAGGGTGATCTTCTTCTTTAAATACTAATCTAATAACTAAGGATTACATAAGAAGGGTAAAATAGTCTTTTAGTGCTAAAATCCACTTTTAGGTCCCACTTGGTGAGTGTTTGGGCTGAGCTTTATTGGGATCCACGTGCTAGGAGGCCACTAGGGCATTGAACATTGGCTAGGGGGTCCTTTAAGGGCGTTGGACGCTGGTCTCTTCTCCTTTGGGCACTGGATGATAAACCCCATTTTTAGGGTTTATCTTGTGTTGAATTTAGAGGATTTTGTCAACTTTTCTCCCATGTATCCAATGAAATAACATGGTTTTGTAAATTCTCCTTTAATTGTGCTTAAGAGTGAAAACATGCCTTTTAGGTCTTAAAATAGCTAAATTTAATTCACCTTTATTCCATTAGATGTCTTGATATGTTTGCTAAGTGATTTCAGATTTAGGAGGCAAAGATTGGATTGAGGGAATGAAGGAAAAAGCATGTAGAAATGGAGAATTCATGAAGAAATGAAGGAATTGCAAAGTTGTCAAGCCCGACCTCTTCGCACTTAATCGACCATAACTTGAGCTACAGAGATCCAAATGATGTGGTTTCAGTTGTGATGGAAATCTAACATCTGGGGCTTAGAAATGATATAAGATTTGCTATAGTTGCTGCATGTATAAGGACGCGTACATGCACTGTACGCGTACGCGCCGATGGGTGCACGTGATTCACTTAATGCAACTCGTGGCCAGAAATTTTAGGAGCATTTTGGGCCCAATCCAACTCATTTCTGATGCTATTTAATCCAAGGATTGAATAGGGATGAGACATCTTTAGTCATAGTTAGTTTTAGTTTAAGTTTTGGAGGGAAAGTTAGTTTCTAGAGAGAGAAGCTCTCATTTCTCTCTAGGTTTAGAATTAGGTTAGATATACATTAGGAATTCTTAGATCTAGGTTAATTTCATGCTTTGATTCACTTTTCCTTTTGTAATTCTTCTTCTCCTACATCTCCTCTCTCTAGTTTAGCATTTAATTCTTGTAATTCTCTTCTTTTATGTTGATGCACTTTTATTTCTTCTATTTTCTTTTAATGCAATTCATGATTCATGTTCCTTTATTGTTCATTTGATTTGTTGTTGTTTAATTCCTTGCAGTTGAGTAGTGTAGATTTACTTTCCTTGCAATTTTACTATGCTTTCCTTTTATGCCTTCCAAGTGTTTGATAAAATTCTTGGTTGGATTTTAGAGTAGAATTTTATGTTCTTGGCTTGGGATGGTAACTTAGGAATTCTCGAGTTACTAATGTCCAAGTAATTGATGATTGGGAGCTATTAACTCTAGTTCTCACTAATTGGATTAGTAAAGAGTTAGGACTTATGGACTTGGATTGATATAGCTCATTTGACTTTCCTCTGCTACAAGTTAGAGGATGACTTAATATGATTGATCCTTGCCAATTCATAAGTTGTGGTTAGTGATTAGGATATAGATCATTGACCACCAAACCTTGCCAAGACCGTTTTAGCTATTAGTTTACTTCCTTGTCATTTATCTTTCATGTCTCTTATCAAAAACCCCAAACATAACTCATAACCAATAACAAGACACTTTATTGCAATTCCTAGGGAGAACGACTCGGGGTTTGAATACCTCAGTTATTAATTTTAGGAGTTTGTTACTTGTGACAAACAAATGTTTATATGAAAGGATTATTGTTAGTTTAGAGACTATACTTTACAACGAGGTTTCATTAGTGAAATTCTAGACCACACAAAAATCCTATCATCAAAATGGCGCCGTTGCCAGGGAATTGCAATGGTGTTATGTTATTGGTTATTGTACATATGTGAATAATGTGAATATATTGCTTTTTGCTTTATTTTCTAGTTGTTGAATTTTGTTTCTCTTGTTTTCTATTAGCTTTTGTTTTCATTTTCTCTGTTCACCATGAATTCTCACTTTCGCTATGAGTGTGATTACAACTATGTTGTAGGAAATGGGAGCTACAATGAAAATGTGTATCAAGGATGGGATACTCAAAGATGGGAGGAGCCATATGCATATGATCAATCCTCTTGGCAACAACTTCCACCAATACACTATGAGCAAGAGCTATCCTATGATACATATCAATCTAATGACTATGCTGAATTTTCTTGTGACTTTCAAGAACCACCACCATATGCCTATGAGCTATATCCTCAACATAAACCTCAACCATACTCACATGCCCCCTCTCACCAAACACCTCCATATGACCCTAATCCATACCCACCATACCAACCACCTTTTGAACCATATGAGCCATACATAGAACCGCCACCATTCTAACCTCAATACTTCTAAGAATCACCTCCTCCACACTATGACCAAGATGAATGGTGCACGAAATTGTGATCATCAATGGCGCCATCAGCATGGTACGCTTAATTGCAACCTCAACTCTTTATCACAACTTCACACAACTAACCAGCAAGTGCACTGGGTCGTCCAAGTAATAAACCTTACGCGAGTAAGGGTCGATCCCACGGAGATTGTTGGTATGAAGCAAGCTATGGTCATGTTGTAAATCTCAGTCAGGCGGATTCAAATGGTTATGGAGGATTAATGATTAAAAGATAAATAAAGATAGAGATACTTATGTAATTCATTGGTGAGAATTTCAGATAAGCGTATGGAGATGCTTTGTCCCTTCCGTCTCTCTGCTTTCCTACTGTCTTCATCCAATCCTTCTTACTCCTTTCCATGGCAAGCTGTATGTTGGGCATCACCGTTGTCAATGGCTACAGTCCCGTCCTCTCAGTGAAAATGTTCAACGTGCTCTGTCACAGCACGGCTAATCAGCTGTCGGTTCTCGATCATGTCGGAATAGAATCCAGTGATTCTTTTGCGTCTGTCACTAACGCCCCACAATCGCGAGTTTGAAGCTCGTCACAGTCATTCAATCCTTGAATCCTACTCGGAATACCACAGACAAGGTTTAGACTTTCCGAATTCTCAAGAATGCCGCCATCAATTCTAGCTTATACCACGAAGATTCTGATTAAGGAATCCAAGAGATATCCACTCAATCTAAGGTAGAACGGAGGTGGTTGTCAGGCACACGTTCATAGGTGAGAATGATGATGAGTGTCACGGATCATCACATTCATCAAGTTGAGGAAGAAGTGATATCTTAGAACAAGAATAAGCTAAATTGAATAGAAGAACAATAGTAATTGCATTAATACTCGAGGTACAGCAGAGCTCCACACCTTAATCTATGGTGTGTAGAAACTCCATCGTTGAAAATACATAAGAACAAGGTCTAGGCATGGCCGAATGGCCAGCCTCGCAAAGAGGCTTCAATCATAAAAACATGATCAAAAGATTCGATCTAAGAACTTGACGTCTAAAGATAGCTAATACAATAGCAAAAGGTCCTATTTATAGAGAACTAGTAGCTTAGGGTTTACAAAGATGAGTAAATGACATAAAAATCCACTTTCGGGCCCACTTGGTGTGTGCTTGGGCTGAGCATTGAAGCTTTCATGTGTAGAGACTTTTCTTGGAGTTAAACGCCAGCTTTTGTGCCAGTTTGGGCGTTTAACTCCCATTCTTGTGCCAGTTCCGGCGTTAAACGCCAGAATTCTTGAGCTGACTTGGAACGCCGGTTTGGGCCATCAAATCTCGGGCAAAGTATGAACTATTATACATTTCTGGAAAGCCCAGGATGTCTACTTCTCAACGCAATTAAAAGCGTGCCAATTGGGCTTCTGTAGCTCCATAAAATCTACTTCGAGTGCAGGGAGGTCAGAATCCAATTGCATCTGCAGTCCTTTTCAGCCTCTGAATCAGATTTTTGCTCAGGTCCCTCAATTTCAGCTAGAAAATACATGAAATCACAAAAAAACACACAAACTCATAGTAAAGTCCAGAAAAGTGAATTTTAACTAAAAACTAATAAAAATATAATAAAAACAAACTAAAACATACTAAAAACATACTAAAAATAATGCCAAAAAGCGTATAAATTATCCGCTCATCACAACACCAAACTTAAATTGTTGCTCGTCCCCAAGCAACTGAAAATCAAATAAGATAAAAAGAAGAGAATATGCAATGAATTCCAAAAACATCAATGAAGATCAGTATTAATTAGATGAGTGGGGCTTTTAGCTTTTTGCCTCTGAACAGTTTTGGCATCTCACTCTATCCTTTGAAATTCAGAATGATTGGCTTCTATAGGAACTCAGAATCCAGATAGTGTTATTGATTCTCCTAGTTAAGTATGATGATTCTTGAACACAGCTACTTTATGAGTCTTGGCCGTGGCCCAAAGCTCTCTGTCTTCCAGTATTACCACCGGATACATACATGCAACAGACACATAACTAGGTGAACCTTTTCAGATTGTGACTCAACTTTGCTAGTGTCCCCAATTAGAGGTGTCCAGGGTTCTTAAGCACACTCTTTTTGGCTTGGATCACGACTTTATTTTTACCCTTGCCCTTTGGTTTAAAGGGCTATTGGCTTTTTCTGCTTGCTTTCTCTCTTTTTTTTATATTCACTGCTTTTTCTTGCTTCAAGAATCATTTTTATGATTTTTCAGATCCTCAGTAACATGTCTCCTTTTTTCATCATTCTTTCAAGAGCCAACATTCATGAACAACAAATTCAAAAGACATATGCACTGTTCAAGCATACATTCAGAAGTCAAACTATTGCCACCACATCAAAATAATTAATCTGTTATCAAATTCAGAATTCATGCAATTCTTCTCTTTTTCAATTAAGAATATTTTTCATTTAAGAAAGGTGATGGATTCATAGGACATTCATAAATTTAAGGTATAGACACTAAGACACTAATGATCATAAGACACAAACATAAATAAAACATAAAGCATAATTGTCGAAAAAACAGAAAATAAAGAACAAGGAGATTAAAGAACGGGTCCACCTTAGTGATGGCGGCTTGTTCTTCCTCTTGAAGATCTTATGGAGTGCTTGAGCTCCTCAATGTCTCTTCCTTGCCTTTGTTGCTCCTCTCTCATGATTCTTTGATCTTCTCTAATTTCATGGAGGAGGATGAAATGTTCTTGGTGCTCCACCCTTAGTTGTCTCATGTTGGAACTCAATTCTCCTGGGGAGGTGTTGATTTGCTCCCAATAGTTTTGTGGAGGAAAGTGCATCCCTTGAGGCATCTCAGGGATTTCATGATGAGGAATTTCCTTATGTCCATGAGTGGGATCTCTTGTTTGCTCCATCCTCTTCTAAGTGATGGGCTTGTCCTCATCAATGAGGATGTCTCCCTCTATATTAATTCCAACTGAATTACAGAGGTGACAAATGAGATGAGGGAAGGCTAACCTTGCCAAGGTAGAGGACTTGTCTGCCACTTTATAAAGTTCTTGGGATATAACCTCATGAACTTCTACTTCCTCTCCAATCATGATGCTATGAATCATGATGGCATGGTCTATAGTAACTTCGGACCGGTTGCTAGTTGGAATGATTGAGCATTGGATAAACTTCAACCATCCCCTAGCCACGGGCCTAAGGTCATACCTTCTCAGTTGAACCGGCTTCCCTCTTGAATCTCTCTTCCATTGAGCGCCCTCTTCACAAATGTCTATGAGGACTTGGTCCAACCTTTGATCAAAGTTGACCCTTCTAGTGTAGGGGTGTTCATTTCCTTGCATCATGGGCAAGTTGAATGCCAACCTTACATTTTTCGGACTAAAATCTAAGCATTTCCCCCGAACCATTGTAAGCCAATTCTTTGGGTCCGGGTTCACAATTTGATCATGGTTCTTAGTGATCCATGCATTGGCATAGAACTCTTGAACTATTAAGATTTTGACTTGTTGAATGGGGTTGGTAAGAACTTTCCAACCTCTTCTTTGGATCTCATGTCGGATTTCCGGATATTCACTCTCTTTGAGTTTGAAAGGGATCTCGGGGATCACCTTCTTCATGGCCACAACTTCATAGAAGTGGTCTTGATGCACCCTTGAGATGAATCTCTCCATCTCCCATGACTCGGAGGTGGAAGCTTTTGCCTTCCCTTTCCTCTTTCTAGAGGTTTCTCCGGCCTTAGGTGCCATAAATGGTTATGGAAAAACAAAAAGCAACGCTTTTACCACACCAAACTTAGAAGGTTTGCTCGTCCTCAAGCAAAAGAAGAAAGAAGGACGGAGAAGAAGAAGAAAATGGATGAGATGGAGAAGTGGGAGTGATTCGGCCAAGGGGGAGAAGTAGTGTGTATGATGTGTGAAAATGAGGGGGTGAAGATGGGTTTATATAGGGGTAGAGAGGGGGGGTATGATTCGGCCATTATGGGTGGGTTTGGGAGGGAAATTGGTTTGAATTTGAATGGTGAGGTAGGTGGGGTTTTATGAAGGATGGATGTGAGTGGTGAAAAGAATGGTGGGATTTGATAGGTGAGGGGTTTTTGAGGTAATTGGTGAATGGGTGAAGAAGAGAGAGAGTGGTGGGATAGGTGGGGATCCTGTGGGGTCCACAGATCCTGAGGTGTCAAGGATAATTCATCCCTGCACCAAGTGGCGAGCAAAAATGCTCCTTCTGCTAATCCTGGCGTTAAACGCCGGGCTGGTGCCCATTTCTGGTGTTTAACGCCAGCTTGGTGCCCATTCCTGGCGTTAAACGCTAGTCTGATGCCCCTTTCTGGCGTTAAACGCCCAGAATGGTGCCAGACTGGGTGTTAAACGCCCATTTTGCTATCTTCACTGGCGTTTAAATGGCAGTAAATTTTCCTCCAGGGTGTGCTGTTTTTCTTTCTATTTTTCATGTTGTTTTTGCTTTTTCAATTGATTTTGTGACTTCCCATGATCATCAACCTATAAAATAACAAAGGAAAATAGATAAATATAACATTGGGTTGCCTCCCAACAAGCGCTTCTTTAATGTCAGTAGCTTGACAATGGGCTCTCATGGAGCCTCACAGATGTTCAGAGTACTGTTGGAACCTCCCAACACCAAACTTAGAGTTTGAATGTGGGGGTTCAACACCAAACTTAGAATTTGGTTGTGGCCTCCCAACACCAAACTTAGAGTTTGTCTGTGGGGGCTCTGTTTGACTCTGTTTTGAGAGAAGCTTTTCATGCTTCCTCTCCATGGTTACAGAGGGATATCCTTGAGCCTTAAACACAAAGGATTCTTTATTCACTTGAATGATCAATTCTCCTCTGTCAACATCAATCACAGCCTTTGCTGTGGCTAGGAAGGGTCTGCCAAGGATGATGGATTCATCCATACACTTCCCAGTCTCTAGGACTATGAAATCAGCAGGGATGTAATGGTCTTCAACCTTTACCAGAACATCCTCTACAAGTCCATAAGCTTGTTTTCTTGAATTGTCTGCCATCTCTAGTGAGATTCTTACAACTTGCACCTCAAAGATCCCTAGCTTCTCCATTACAGAGAGAGGCATAAGGTTTATACTTGACCCTAGGTCACACAGAGCCTTCTCAAAGGTCATGGTGCTGATGGTACAAGGTATTGAGAACTTCCCAGGGTCCTGTCTCTTTTGAGGTAATCTTTGCCTAGTCAAGTCATCCAGCTCTTTGGTGAGCAAATGGGGTTCATCCTCCCAAGTCTCATTACCAAATAACTTGTCATTTAGCTTCATGATTGCTCCAAGGTACTTAGCAACTTGCTCTTCAGTGACATCTTCGTCCTCTTCAGAGGAAGAATACTCATCAGAGCTCATGAATGGCAGAAGTAATTCCAATGGAATCTCTATGGTCTCAGTGTGAGCCTCAGATTCCAATGGTTCCTCATTAGGGAACTCATTGGAGGCCAGTGAATGTCCATTGAGGTCTTCCTCAGTGGCGCTCACTGCCTCTTTCTCCTCTCCAAATTCGGCCATGTTGATGGCCTTACACGCTCCTTTTGGATTCTCTTCTGTATTGCTTGGAAGAGTACTAGGAGGGAGTTCAGTAACTTTCTTTCTCAGCTGACCCACTTGTGCCTCCAAGTTTCTAATGGAGGACCTTATTTCAGTCATGAAACTTTGAGTGGTTTTGATTAGATCAGAGACCATGGTTGCTAAGTCAGAGTGGCTCTGCTTAGAATTCTCTGTCTGTTGCTGAGAAGATGATGGAAAAGGCTTACCATTGCCAAACCTGTTTCTTCCACCATTATTGTTGTTGAAACCTTGTTGAGGTCTCTGTTGATCCTTTCATGAGAGATTTGGATGATTTCTCCATGAAGGAATATAGGTGTTTCCATAGGGTTCTCCCATGTAATTCACCTATTCCATTGAAGGGTTCTCAGGATCATAAGCTTCTTCCTCAGATGAAAGCGTCCTTAGTACTGCCTGGTGCAGCTTGCATTTCAGACAGACTTTGAGAAATCATATTGACTTGCTGAGTCAATATTTTGTTCTGAGCCAATATGGCATTCAGAGTATCAATCTCAAGAACTCCTTTCATCTGATTCGTCCCATTGTTCACAGGATTCCTTTCAGAAGTGTACATGAATTGGTTATTTGCAACCATTTCAATGAGTTCTTGAGCTTTTGCAGGCGTCTTGTTCAGATGAAGAGATCCTCCAGCAGAGCTGTCCAATGACATCTTGGACAGTTCAGACAGACCATCATAGAAGATACCTATGATGCTCCATTCAGAAAGCATGTCAGATGGACATTTTCTGATCAATTATTTGTATCTTTCCCAAGCTTCATAGAAGGATTCACCTTCTTTCTTTCTGAAGGTTTGGACTTCCACTCTAAGCTTACTCAATTTTTGAGGTGGAAAGAACTTTGCCAAGAAGGCATTGACTAGCTTTTCCCAAGAGTTCAGGCTTTCTTTAGGTTGTGAGTCCAACCATATCCTAGCTCTGTCTCTTACAGCGAAAGGGAATAGCATAAGTCTATAGACCTCAGGGTCAACCCCATTAGTCTTGACAGTGTCACAGATTTGCAAGAATTCAGCTAAAAACTAATGAGGATCTTCCAATGGAAGTCCATGGAACTTGCAATTCTATTGCATTAGAGAAACTAATTGAGGCTTAAGCTCAAAGTTGTTTGCTCCAATGGCAGGGATAGAGATGCTTCTCCCATAGAAATCGGGAGTAGGTGCAGTAAAGTCACCAAGCACCTTCCTTGCATTGTTGGCATTATTGTTGTGTTCGGCTGCCATGTATTCTTCTTGTTTGAAGATTTTTGTTAGGTCCTCTACAGAGATTTGTGCTTTAGCTTCTCTTAGCTTTTGCTTCAAGGTCCTTTCAGGTTCAAGGTTAGCCTCACCAAGAATGCTTTTATCCTTGCTCCTGCTCATATGAAAGAGAAGAGGACAAGAAAATATGGAATCCTCTATGTCACAGTATAGAGATTCCTTGAGGTGTCAGAGGAAAAGAAGAATAGAAGGACGAGGTAGAAGAATTCGAACTTATCAAGAGAGATAGAGTTCGAATTGTGCATTGAGGAGGAGTGTTAGTCCATAAATAGAAGGATGTGAGAAGAGGGGAAGAAATTTTTCGAAAATTAAAGTGAATTAATTAAAAGAAATTTTGAAAAATGGTAATTGATTTTCGAGAAAATAAGATTGGGAAAGAAATAAAGTGAAATTGAAAAAGATTTTTAAATTATAAATCAAAAAGATATGATTGAAAAATTAATTTTTAAAAAAATGTGATAAAAAGATATGATTGAAAAGATATAGTTTTAAAATGATATGATTGAGAAGATATGATTTGAAAAACAATTTAAAAAGATTTGATTTTGAAAATTAATGACTTGGCAAACAAGAAATTTAAAAGATATGATTCAGAAATTAAACCTTTCTCAACAGAAAAGGCAACATACTTGAAATGTTGGATCAAATCATTAATCGTTAGCAAGTATTTTTGAAAATGGAAAGAAATTGATTTTGAAAATATATGATTGAAAAGATATGATTTGAAAAAGATTTGATTTTGAAAAATTATGAAAACTTGAAAAAAAAATTTGAATTAAAAACAAAATCTTCCCTCTTGTGCCATCCTGGCGTTAAACGCCCAGAATGGTATCCATTCTGGCATTTAACGCCCAAAACTCTACCTTTTTGGGCGTTAAACGCCCAGCCAGGCACCCTGGCTGGCGTTTAAATGCCAGTTTTCCTTCCTCACTTGGCGTTTTGAACGCCAGCTTTTTCTGTGTAATTCCTCTGCTGTATGTTCTGAATCTTCAATTCTCTGTATTATTGACTTGAAAAGACACAAAGAAAAAATTTTTGAATTTTTAATGATGAGGAATAATCAAAATACAACTAAAATCAAATAAACAATGCATGCAAGACACCAAACTTAGAAGTTTGTATACTACTGACACTAACAAATTGAGAATGCATATGAGAAATAACAAAACATTCAAAGATCAGAGCAAGGAAATCATCAAGAACAACTTGAAGATCAATGAAGAACATAATGCATGTAATTTTTGAAAATTAGAAGAATAAAGACATGCAATTGACACCAAACTTACAATTAGACACTAGACTCAAACAAGAAACATAAAGTATTTTTTGATTTTTTTGATTTTATAAATTTTTTTGTGCTTTTTCGAAAATTATATGGAAAAGAAAATAAAGAGATTCAAAATTTTTAATAAGAATTCCAAGAATCATGCAATGTTAGTCTAAAGAAATTAGACATGGCTAGCCAAGCTTCAGCATGACATTGCATTCAAGAGCTAAATTGATGAGAATCAATCATCTTTGGTGATGATGAAAACATCACCTTGAAACTCTAGAATTCATTCTTAAAAATTCTGAAGAAAAATACCTAATCTAAGCAACAAGATGAACCGTCAGTTGTCCAAACTCAAACAATCCCCGGCAACGGCACCAAAAACTTGGTGCACGAAATTGTGATCATCAATGGCGCCATCAACATGGTACACTCAATTGCAATCTCGACTCTTTATCACAACTTCGCACAACTAACCAGCAAGTGCACTGGGTCGTCCAAGTAATAAACCTTACACGAGAAAGGGTCGATCCCACGGAGATTGTTGGAATGAAGCAAGCTATGGTCATGTTGTAAATCTCAGTCAGGCGGATTCAAATGGTTATGGAGGATTAATGATTAAAAGATAAATAAAGATAGAGATACTTATGTAATTCATTGGTGAGAATTTCAGATAAGCATATGGAGATTCTTTGTCCTTTCCGTCTCTCTGCTTTCCTACTGTCTTCATCTAATCTTTCTTACTCCTTTCCATGGCAAGCTGTATGTTGGGCATCACCGTTGTCAATGGCTACAGTCCCGTCCTCTCAGTGAAAATGTTCAACGCGCTCTGTCACAGCATGGCTAATCAGCTGTCGGTTCTCGATCATGTTAGAATAGAATCCAGTGATTCTTTTGCGTCTGTCACTAACGCCCCACAATCGCGAGTTTGAAGCTCGTCACAGTCATTCAATCCTTGAATCCTACTCGGAATACCACAGACAAGGTTTAGACTTTCCGGATTCTCAAGAATGCCGCCATCAATTCTAGCTTATACCACGAAGATTCTGATTAAGGAATCCAAGAGATATCCACTTAATCTAAGGTAGAACAGAGGTGGTTGTCAAGCACACGTTCATAGGTGAGAATGATGATGAGTGTCACGGATCATCACATTCATCAAGTTGAGGAACAAGTGATATCTTAGAACAAGAATAAGCTGAATTGAATAGAAGAACAATAGTAATTGCATTAATACTCGAGGTACAGCAGAGCTCCACACCTTAATCTATGGTGTGTAGAAACTCCACCGTTGAAAATACATAAGAACAAGGTCAAGGCATGGCCGAATGGCCTGCCTCCCAAAGAGGGTTTGGTGCACGAAATTGTGATCATCAATGGCGCCATCAACATGGTACGCTCATTGCAATCTCAACTTTTTATCACAACGCCGCACAACTAACCAGCAAGTGCACTGGGTCATCCAAGTAATAAACCTTACGCGAGTAAGGATCGATCCCACGGAGATTGTTGGTATGAAGCAAGCTATGGTCACCTTGTAAATCTTAGTCAGGCAGACTCAAATGGTTATGGATGATATATGACTAAAACATAAAGATAAGGATAGAGATACTTATGTATTTCATTGGTGAGAACTTCAGATAAGCGAATGCAGATGCTTTGTCCCTTCCGTCTCTCTGCTTTCCTATTGTCTTCATCCAATCCTTCTTACTCCTTTCCATGGCAAGCTTATGCAAGGGTTTCACCGTTGTCAGTGGCTACCTCCCATCCTCTCAGTGGAAATGTTCAATGCACCCTGTCACGGCACGACTATCCAGCTGTCGGTTCTCGATCATGTCAGAATAGAATCCAGTGATTATTTTGCGTATGTCACTAACGCCCCACAATCGTGAGTTTGAAGCACGTCACAGTCATTCAATCATTGAATCCTACTCAGAATACCACAGACAAGGTTAGACCTTCCGGATTCTCTTGAATGCCACCATTAGTTCTAGCCTATACCACGAAGACTCTGATCTCACGGAATGGCTGGCTCGGTTGTCAGGTGAGCTCTCGGTTGTCAGGCGATCAACCATGCATCGTGTATCAGGAATCTAAGAGATATTCAACCAATCTAAGGTAGAACGGAGGTGGTTGTCAGTCACACATTCATAGGTGAGAATGATGATGAGTGTCACGGATCATCATATTCATCAAGTTGAAGAACAAGTGATATCTTGGAACAAGATCAAGCGGAATTGAATAGAAGAACAATAGTAATTGCATTAATACTCGAGGTACAGCAAAGCTCCACACCTTAATCTATGCTGTGTAGAAACTCCACCGTTGAAAATACATAAGAACAAGGTCTAGGCATGGCCGTGAGGCCAGCCTCCCAAAGAGGGTTCAATCAAAAAAACATGATCAAAAGATGAAAAATACAATAGTAAGAGGTCCTATTTATAGGGAACTAGTAGCTTAAGAATTACAAAGATGAGTAAATGACATAAAAATCCACTTCCGGGCCACTGGTGTGGCTTGGCTGAGCATTGAAGCATTTTCGTGTAGAGACTTCTCTTGGAGTTAAACGCCAGCTTTTGTGCCAGTTTGGGCGTTTAACTCCCATTTTGGTGCCAGTTCTGGCGTTTAACGCTGGGAATTCTGAAGGTGACTTTGAACGCCGGTTTGGGCCATCAAATCTTAAGCAAAGTATGAACTATCATATATTGCTGGAAAGCCCAGGATGTCTACTTTCCAACGCCGTTAAGAGCGCGCCAATTGGGCTTCTGTAGCTCCAGAAAATCCACTTCGAGTGCAGGGAGGTCAGAATCCAACAGCATCTGCAGTCCTTTTCAGTCTCTGAATCAGATTTTTGCTCAGGTCCCTCAATTTCAGCCAGAAAATACCTGAAATCACAGAAAAACACACAAATTCATAGTAAAGTCCAGAAAAGTAAATTTTAACTAAAAATTAATAAAAATATACTAAAAACTAACTAAAAATCCTACTAGAAACATACTAAAAACAATGCCAAAAAGCGTACAAATTATCCGCTCATCACAACACCAAACTTAAATTGTTGCTTGTCCCCAAGCAACTAAAAATCAAATAAGATAAAAAGAAGAGAATATGCAATGAACTCAAAAACATCTATGAAGATCAGTATTAATTAGATGAGCGGGGCTTTTAGCTTTTTGCCTCTGAACAGGTTACAAGTTGGAGTTCAACGCCCAAAATACATTACAACCTGGTGTTCAACTCCAGAAACAGCCTAAGCACGTGAGAGGCTTAAGTCTCAGCCCCATCACACACCAAGTGGGCCCTAGAAGTGGATTTCTGCACCAATTATCTTAGTTTACTCATATTCTGTAAACCTAGGTTACTAGTTTAGTATTTAAACAACTTTTAGAGATTTATTTTGTACCTCATGACATTTTCAGATCTGAATTTTATACACTTTGACGGCATGAGTCTCTAAACTCCATTGTTGGGGGTGAGGAGCTCTGCAGCGTCTCGATGAATTAATGCAATGTTTCTATTTCTCCATTCAAACGTGTGTGTTCCTATCTAAGATGTTCATTCGCGCTTAATTATGAAGAAGGTGATGATCCGTGACACTCATCACCTTCCTCAATCCATGAACGTGTGCCTGACTACCACCTCCGTTCTACATCTGATTGAATGCTTTCTTAGATTCCTTAATCAGAATCTTGTGGTATAAGCTTGAATTGATGGCGGCCACTCTTAAGGATTCAGAAAGTCTAAAACCTTGTCTGTGGTATTCCGAGTAGGATTCAAGGATTGAATGGCTGTGACGAGCTTCAAACTCGCGATTGCTGGGCGTGATGACAAACGCAAAAGGATCAATGGATCCTATTCCAACATGATCGAGAACCAACAGCGATTAGCGTGTGTGATAGAGCACCGGACCGTTTTCGCTGAGAGGATGGGAGGTAGCCACTGACAATGGTGACACCCTACATACAGCTTCTGTAGACGTGCTTTACAAACAATGAGTTGAATATTACATTGCAGAAATTCAGAGGACAAAGCATCTCCAAAACTTCAACATATTTTCATTTGCACAACAAGTAACGATTTTATTCTCTTTATTCTTTTCAATCTAATAATTCCAACTGATAATTTAATTAATATCCGACTAAGAATAAAAAAATAAAATAGCTTGCTTCAAACCAATAATCTCCGTGGGATCGACCCTACTCACGTAAGGTATTACTTGGACGACCTAGTGCACTTGCTGGTTAGTTGTCGGATTGCAAATTCCGTGCACCAAGTTTTTGGCGCCGTTGCGGGGATTATTCAAGCTTGAAAAACTAAAGGGTTTATTTTATTTCTTAGATTAGGAATAATTTATTTTATTGTTATAGAGTCATTAAATTCTGAGGATAGTTTCTTTTCAAAAAATTTTTTTCAAAAAAAAAATTATTATTTTTTCTTATTAATTGTTAATTTTCGTGAGTCTAGTGTCTTGTTCTAAGTTGGTGTCAATTGCATATTTTATTTTCTTTAAATTTTTCGAACTTGTGTTCTTTGTTCTTCATTGATCTCAAGTGTTCTTCTTATTTTTCTTGTTGATCTTGGTTTTTCTTGTTTTGTGTCTTCTTATTTTTCTTGTGATTTTTCAAAACATTAACTTTCAAAAATTATACTTATCCATAAAAATAATACATCTTTAAAATACGTTACATTTTAGCTCAGTGGTTATAGCGTGGGTTTATGTTCTTAGCAATTGGGCACCTTCTTTTTAAATCCTTTTCAAAAATATTTTTTCTGATTTAATCTTGTACCAAACTTTAAGTTTGGTGTTTTCTTGTTAATCTTTTCATAATGTTTGAAAATTTTATTAAAGTTTTCTAAAAATTTTAAGTTGGTGTTCTTCCTTTTGTTCTTGGTGTTCTTGTGAATCTTCAAGGTGTTCTTGAGTTTTTCTTGTGTCTTGATCTTAAAATTTTTAAGTTTGGTGTTCCTTGGTGTTTCCCTCCAAAATTTTCGAAATAAGGAGCATTAGATCTAAAAATTTAAGTCTTGTGTCTTTATGTGTTTTTCTCTTCATCATAAATTCAAAATTCAAAAAAATATCTTTCTAACTAATTTAAAACTACATTTTCGAAATTTTTATATAAAAATTCAGATTTCAATTTCAAAATTTTTCAAAAAAATTTTCACAAAATATTTCAAATTTTTTTATATATTCCGTTTTTATTATTCCACTTCTATAAAATAAATAATATCAACATACATATCATCTCCTTGTTCCATCATGGAATTAAGTGGAAATGAACAGTCCAGGAGGACTCTGGGGTCATATGCTAACCCCACTACTGCTTCATATGGGAGTAGTATTGTATACCCTCCATGGAGTTAGTAGCTTTGGTTGAATCCTCAGCTCATTATCATGGTGCAGCAAAACTGCCAGTATTCGGCTTCCATAGGAAGAACCTACAGAGTTCTGGCACAATTTTTACAAATTACTGACAGACATGATAAGGAAATAGATCAGGATGTCTACAGATTACTACTATTTTCATTTGCTATAAAAGATCATGCTAAGAGGTGGTAAATAACCAGCCTAAGAAAGCATAAAAAAATGGAAACAGCTGTCAGAAAAATTCCTGAATCACTATTTCCCTCCAAAACGGATGACGCAGCTAAGGCTAAGCATCCAAGGCTTCAAACAAGGAGATAATGAATCCCTTTATGATGCCTGGGAGAGATACAGGGAGATGCTAAGAAAATGCCCCTCTGAAATGTTTTTAGAGTGGGTGCAACTAGACATCTTCTACTATGGGCTTACAGAAAAAGCTCAGATTTCTCTAGATCACTCAGCTGGTGGATCTATACATATGAGAAAAATAATTGAAGAAGCTCAAGAGCTTATTGATACAGTTGCCAGAAATCAGCATCTGTACCTAAGCAGTGAATCTTCCATGAAAGAAGAAGCTAAAACAGTAACTGCAGAACTCAGTCCTGTAGATCAGGCTAATGAATTCAATCAGCAGCTGGACTTTCTGACCCAGCAACTAGCCGAATTCAAGGAAATACTATAGGAAACAAGAATGGCTAACAGGAATATGGAAGTACAGTTAAAGCAAACAGAAAAGCAACTGTCAAAACAAATAGCAGAAGAATGCCAAGCAGTTCAATTAAGAAGTGGGAAAACATTAAACACTTCACTTCAAAACAGCAGGAAGCCAAGAAATGAACAAATGGCTACTCAAAATCCCTCTGAGGACAATCAGAGCCCAGAGAGGAATAATGCTGGCGCTGAACGCCCAGCCCATGCTCATTCCTGGCGTTCAACGCCAGAAACAAGCATGAATCCGGCGTTGAACACCCAAAGGGAGCATGGTTCGGCATTCAGACGCCAGTAACAAATAAGGAGGTGGCGTCTAACGCCACTCCGCTTCCACCCTGGCATTCAAATGCCAGTGGGGGATCAGTCACATACAAGTGCTGATAACAACCCTTCTAAAAAGGCTTCCCAACCCACTTCTGTAGGTAATAAACTGCAGCAACTAAGGTGAGGAATATAAAGCCAAAATGCCTTATCCTCAGAAACTCCGCAAGCGGAACAGGAAAGCAATTTGCCCGCTTTGCAGACTATCTCAGGACTCTTGAAAAAGATTCCGTTTGCAGACAGCACTTGAGCAATACCCTCTTATGCTAAGTTCATGAAAGAGATCTTAAGTCATAAGAAGGATTGGAGAGAAACTGAAAAAGTTTACCTCACTGAAGAATGCAGTGCAGTAATTCTGAAAAGCTTACCTGAGAAGCTTAAAGACCCCGGGAGCTTTATGATACCATGCACATTAAAGGGTAATTGTACCAAGCAAGCTCTATGCGATCTTGGGCAAGTATCAACCTAATACTGCATCTTATCACAAAGCTCGGTTTGACTGAAGAAGTCAAACCAACCCGGATATGTCTTCAACTTGCTGATGGCTCCATTAAATACCCATCAAGCGTGATTGAAGACATGATCGTCAAGGTTGGGCCATTTGCCTTCCCTACTGACTTTGTGGTGCTGGAAATAGAGGAGCACAAGAGTGCAACTCTCATTCTAGGAAGACCTTTCCTAGCAACTGGCCGAACCCTCATTGACGTCCAAAAAGGGGAAGTAACCCTGAGTGTCAATGAGGAGGAGTTCAAGTTGAATGTTGTTAAAGCCATGCAAGATCCAGACACCCCAAATGACTGCATGAGTGTTGACATTATTGACTCCCTAGTAAGAGAGGTTAATATGGCTAAGAGTCTCGAATCAGAGCTAGAGGACATCTTTAAAGATGTTCAGCCTGATCTGGAGGAATCAGAGAGAATAGTAGAACCTCTGAAAATCCCTCAGGAAGAGGAGAAACCTCCAAAACCCGAGCTCAAACCATTACCACCATCCCTGAAATATGCATTCCTGGGAGAAGGTGATACCTTTCCTGTAATCATAAGCTCTACCTTAGAGCCACAGGAAGAGGAAGCACTAATTCAAGTGCTAAGGACACACAAGACAGCTCTTGGGTGGTCCATCAGTGATCTTAAGGGCATTAGCCCAGCCAGATGCATGCACAAAATCTTATTGGAGGGTGACGCCAAGCCAGTAGTTCAACCACAAAGGCGGCTGAATCCAGCATGAAGGAAGTGGTGCAGAAGGAGGTCACTAAATACTAGAGGCTGGGATTATTTATCCTATTCTGACAGCCCGGGTAAGCCCTGTCCAAGTTGTCCCTAAGAAAGGTGGATGACAGTGGTTCACAATGAAAAAAATGAAATGGTTCTACAAGAACAGTACAGGGTGGCGTATGTGTATTGATTACAGAAGGCTCAATACAGCCACCAGAAAGGATCACTTTCCTTTACCATTCATAGACCAGATGCTAGAAAGACTAGCAGGTCATGAATATACTGCTTCCTGGATGGATATTCAGGTTATAATCAAATTGCAGTAGATCCCCAGGATCAGGAGAAAAACGGCATTCACATGCCCATTGGAGTATTTGCATACAGAAGGATGCCATTTGGCCTGTGCAATGCACCTGCAACCTTTCAGAGGTGCATGCTCTCAATTTTCTGATATGGTGGAAAAAATTCCTGGAAGTCTTCATGGATGACTTTTCAGTATTTGGAGACTCATTCAGTTCTGCCTTAATCATTTAGCACTTGTTCTGAAAAGATGCCAAGAGACTAATGATTTTAAACTGGGAAAATGCACTTTATGGTGACTGAAGGAATGTCCTTGGGCACAAAATCTCGAACAAGGGGATAGAGGTGGATCAAGCTAAGGTAGAGGTAATTGAAAAATTACCACACCTGCCAATGTTAGGCAATCAGAAGCTTTCTGGGGCATGTAGGATTTTATAGGAGGTTATAAAGGATTTTTCGAAAATCGCCAAACCTGAGCAACTGTTAGTGTGACACGCCATTTGTCTTTGATAAAGAGTGTCTGCAAGCATTTGAGACCCTGAAAGCTAAATTGGTCACTGCACCAATAATCTCTGCACCAAACTGGACATTGCCATTTGAATTAATGTGTGATGCCAGGACCATGCCATTGGCGCAGTGTTGGGACAAAGGCATGACAAGCTTCTGCACGTCATTTACTATGCCAGCCGTGTTCTAAATGACGCACAGAAGAATTACACAACCAGAAAAAGAGCTACTGCAGTAGCTTACGCCATTGACAAATTCAGATCTACTTAGTAGGATCAAAATGATGTGTACACTCATGCTGCTAAATATTACTCACAAAGCAGGATTCAAAACCCAGACTTATAAGATGGGTGTGCTTCTGCAAGAGTTTGATATAGAAATAAGAGACAGAAAAGGGACAGAGAATCAGGTAGCAGATCACTTGTCCTGAATAGAAACCAGTAGAAGGGGCGTCCCCCCTCTTACTGAGATCTCTGAAAACTTCCGGATGAACAACTATTTGCTATCCAGGAAGTGCCATGGTTTGCAGACATTGCAAACTACAAGGCAGTGAGGTTCATACCCAAAGAATACAGTAGGCATCAATCAAAGAAATTGTCACAGATGCAAAATACTATCTTTAGGATGAACCATATCTCTTCAAGAGATGTGCAGACGGAGTAATCCGTAGATGTGTGCCTAAGCAAGAAGCGCATAAGATCCTATGGCATGGATCAGTATGGAGGACATTTTGGAGTGTAGCGAACAGCCAAAGAGTCCTCCAATGTGGCTTCTACGGCCTATCTATAAAGATTCCCGAGCATTTGTACTTAATGGTGACAGTTGCCAAAGATCTGGCAATCTGCCTCACAGTTATGCCATGCCTCAGCAAGGGATCTTGGAGATTGAGTTGTTTGATGTATAGGGTATTGACTTTATGGGACCCTTCCACCATCATATCAAACACTTATATTCTGGTGGCAGTGGATTATGTATTCAAATGGGTGGAAGCTATTGCAACCCACCAATGACACTAAAACAGTGTTAAAATTCCTCCAAAAAACATCTTCAGTAGATTTGGTACCTAGAGTATTAATCGTGATGGGGGCAGTCATTTCTGCAATAAACAGCTTTACTCTGCTTTGGTTCGTATGGAGTTAGCCACAGGGTAGCTACTCCATATCACCCAGACTAATGGGCAAGCTGAAGTCTCAAATAGAGAACTCAAAAGAATCCTGGAGACTGTAATTAACCGTAGAAGGGATGGGCAAGGAGCTTGGATGATGCTCTGGGGCATACAGAACAGCATTCAGACCCCTATAGGGACCTCTCCATACCAGCTTGTGTATGGAAAGGCATGTCACTTGCCAGTGGAACTGGAACATAAGGCCTACTGGGCAACCAGATTCCTAAACCTTGATGCCAAGTTAGCTGGAGAAAAACTATTGCTTCAGTTAAATGAGCTAGAGGAATTTGACTCAATGCTTTCGAGAATGCAAAAATTTACAAAGAGAAAGCAAAAAGATGGCATGATAAGAAATGTCATCCAGAGTCTTTGAGCGGGGCAGAAAGTTCTGCTATTTAATTCCAGGCTCAAATTATTCCCCGAGAAATTAAAACCCGGTGGGAGAGGTCCATATGTGATTACAAGCGTATCACCATATGGATACGTAGAGCTTCAGGATAATGAATCCAACAAAAAGTTCATTGTTAATGGACAGAGAATTAAACTTATCTTGAAAGTAACTTCGAGCAAGAATGCTCGAAACTGAGACTTGATAGAGCTCAGTGGTAGTCCAGCTAAAGACAATAAAGAAGCTGCTGGGAGGCAACCAGCCAATTACAAAGTTTATTACTAATTAATAAATTTCCTTTTTTACAGGTATGTGTCCAAGTATCTTCAAGGTAAAATAGCAATTGCTTGAATTCACAGAGTTACAGGGGAATTGGAAGTTCACTGGCGAAAAAAAAA